>NC_044038.1:62023891-62358937 GCF_901765095.1 Microcaecilia unicolor
TTGATCAGCTTGATGATATGGAACCCATTGTCTCAAGATACATTTTTTTTTTTTTACTCGCCAAGCCAGCCTTCCTTCCTCACAATTTTATTCCCGTCTCTCAGACCTCAAGAGCTTCTATTTGATCAAACATTCCCCTCAGATCTGTGTTAATCCGTTGGTCCACTAATGAACGCAGAAAATAAACCAGACTCCTAGAATGCTTGAACTATAGGGCATGTCCACATCATATAAGTCAAAGTCCCCTCCTTCCCAAGGCATTTCAAACAGCAAGCTTCCCGTACACTATCTACTATATGGGCTCACTGTTATAGGCATTTCCTAAGATCTGTGTTGGCTGTAGGTTCTGGGATCCTTCCTGCCTATTGCAATCTGTATGTCTCCTATCCCGAATTCTGCCTCCCACCTTGCCTTTACATCTCCACATCTATCAGAGGTTGCTAATTCATTTAGGAAAATGTCTGGATGCTCTTCTTCGATAACTATCACAGTCATTGCCCAAATCCAACTTACATCCCTTCTGTATTCAATTGGTCATAGTAGTGTCTAAAATGCAAATACACAAAAGCATCTCTCTATCCCAGATGGTATTCCTCCCGCAGATCTAAGAATGACATCAAGTTACCTTCTGCATCTATAACGTCTTCCAAGTTCTGAATACCCATGTGGGACAATCTTCAAAAAATCTTTACCTGACACCCTGGCATAAACTCTATGTTCCCTTGAATAGACCTCAGGGCTCCCTGCACTTTGCTTGAGAGGGCTTGTAGAAGTGGTGCAGCTAAGGCTGAATGGGTCACAAACTGAAAAATTAAGATGGGCCCCTCAATAACATTATATCTCCAAAGATGGAGGGGAAAGAAAACCCTTCAAAGCTCCAGTGAACAAACCCTGCAAAAAGCAAACACATTCTATATTACAAAAAAAAAAACCCTGTTATAATGGAAACCAAAATGCAAGATATCAGAGATGCCTTACACTACCACAATAGGGGAACAAATTCCCACTTCACAAAACAAACAAACAAGTGGAAACACTATCACTTTATGGTTTAAATAATTGAAAGTGTGGAGAAAAAAAACCCCTCATAAGTCCTGACAGTGGTTGTGCAGAACAAACAATGACACTGCTTATTACATGGCTAATGCTTAATCATAGGTTAAAAAAACATTCACTCTAAAAACACCGCAATTGTGAAAATAATGTTGAATAGAACCATTGAAGGTACATGTGCCTTGAATTGTTCTATTCATCATTTTCACCCCTGCCTCCCTCTATCCCAGGGCCAGGATCTCTCCCCCTCTCTTCACCCCCTTCTGGGTTTAAGTCTCTCTTCTTCCTCCTAACACAGGCCCGGCATCTTTATATCCCCCCCCTCCCAACCACCCACAGGCCTGGCATCTCTTCAGCTCCCCCCCCCCCACAGACCTGGCATCTCTCCCTTCCTCTCTCCCCCAGGTTTAGTGTCTCTCTTTAGCACCCCCGCAGTCATCCACATACACTGGCAGTAACAATGGAGGTGATAAAAACATGCACCCTCTGGCCAGCCCTACCAGGGCACTTCCTCTGCTAAATTATCTCCTCTTATTTAATTTCCTGTAGGTGTGACCAGGCAGAGGAAAGGCTCTGGTAGAACCCATTGGTAGTACCCACTTCCATTGCTGTCAGCAACAACAATCTGGAGAACTGGTGGGGGTGGGGTGGGGGGGAGGAGGAGAGAGGGATACTGGACATCATATATCAAGGACAGAGGGCACTTGGGTTCGACAACAGGTGGCTGCTACCATTGAGCAACCATGGACTTTTTGCTTGGTTTGCCCCTGGCTTATAGCAAATAAGAAGTTCCATGGTGTTAGATAGACTATACCCTTACAGACTATCAGAACACCTATCTACCTAGGATTCAATCTTGTAAGTGCCTCATCAAGCATAGCCAATTATATTTCTGGGTATCGGGCACCCCTAAACCTCCCAGTGCCCAAATGTCAACCCCCTGAATTTACACAACATTCTTCTTGATGCCTCAAGACTTTTCTTTAGCAGGCTTATGGAAAGAAGTTATAAAACAGAACCATATGGGGAAGCCTGTCATTTTAAACAAGTTTATCTGCCCAACTCAGCAAGATTGTTGCTTCACAGTGGCCAGTAATAAATCTATGCTTTTCCTATAAAGCGTTCTAGTATTTGTTGTAAGCTGAATGTCCGAATCAGTGGAAAGATTCCCCTACAAGTGTATGTATCCATGGCAGGTAGAACGTCTGATTTTGTCCAAATTCAGGAGTATTTTGGATCCAATATACACCCCAAAACATCAACACTAAAAGTTAAAACTTTAAATTCCTATTGCCCAATTAGAACCCCTTTAAATTCTGCATGATTTTAAGCTCTTCTTAAGAATGAATCTAAGGTCATTATAAACAAAAGAAAATGGGGGAGGGGGATAAGAGGTATCCCTGTCTGGTCCCTCATTTTGAAAAACCTACAGATAAGTCCCTATACATCCCAGTACTTGCTTGGGGGTCCCTCATACAACACCTTCACGACATCACTGAGCAATCCCTGAAGAACAGAGTTCCCGGGAACGAGAAACATGTACTCACAAATCAATCTGCTTGAAAGCTTTCTCTGTATCACAGGATAATGCAGACACACTTGGTAGCCTTCTCTGTGGGCTGCCTGCTTGGACATGCTCTCCCTAGCTTGCTTATTTAATTTCAACAGCCAAATCGGGTACAAAGGTGACCTTCCCGTTTTAAGGCACGTCACACACTGTTATTCAGTTCTCTCTTTTCCACGTACTGTGATGGACATTGCTCTCCTCTGGGAAAGGAAAGCTGAATGAATTTCATTTTACCCAGATTAATCCTACCTGTACTGACCCAAAGGGCCAAATTATTGTACCAGCATACTTGACTTCCGGAGATTCACCTTCTCTGATAAACCCTATGGGCTCACTAGGAGTACCCACAGGTTTCCAGCACCACTGACCCAGCCCCTCAGGGGACTCTCTCATGGCTGCTTACACAAAGAGGCAGTATATTAAAGTTGCAAAAAGGGAAGTCACCATGAGGAACACTCGTTCAAACACAAGAAACCACTTGATTCCTCTTCAGACGTGAAGTCCGCACAAGTAGCAAATCAGTTTCTGACAACTCCTTCACCTTTCAATGTACAAGCTTCCTGTACAACTCAGCCTTGAAAAAGGTAAGTAAAAAAAAAAAGTGAGACTGAAGCACTGCTCCAAACCTGCTACTTTAACCTCTGCTCTTCAGCCACAGCACCCACCTCAGGAATCTACTATTCTCCCTGAGGTCTCTGTGCCTCAACAACTTGATGCCACACAAGACACTTCTTCCATTTTACTACAACTCTTTCAAAACGTGTTGCAGCAACCATCTCCATCTTCGCCTCTTTTATATCAATCTGCTCATTTCCCTGTGCCTCACACTCCCTCACCAGCACCTTCTTTAAAAAGAAATCGTCCTTTCCCAGTATCACAACAACGGACACATTTGTCTTTGGCGCCTACTGAAGAGATTTCTTCAGAAGAACCCTCTTTCCAGATATGGAACACCCATCCACTTCCACTGACAAACCTCACCAACCAGATCCACCAAAATCTGATCCTCCTCCAGAGGATGTTAACTATTCCAAATTTATACAAAAGGTATTGTAGGACCTGGCACAGGGAACAGAAACAGCAGTTATGAACAAAAAGGATTTTCAAAGCATTTTAAAAGTGGCAAGACTCTCCTTCAGGACCAATTGCAGTCCCTACCCACATCATTCTATAGGTATTACAAGCGAAGACCTGGCAAAATCCCTATTCTCAACAGCCTATCTCCAAATGCCTGGATAAAAAATACAAAGTCCAGTCCGCACCAGGACATGAAAAAACTCAACTCCCTCATGATTCCATGGTTTTTGAAGTTGCAATCAATAAATCAAATTCTTCAAAGTCTCATCCTTTCTACACTCCAGGGAAAGAACCTAAAACTTTGGATATAGTAGGCAGGAAATTTTTCCAGATGTCATGCTTGCCTCAAGAATAGCAGCTCATCAACTCAAAATATTAACAACATTCTAAACTATATGCTGAATTAGAATCCATCTCTACACCTTTTCCGTAATAAAATGGAAGAAAATCACTTTTCATTTGATCACAAACATGTATGATCTTTATGATACAACTTCATGCCCAAGAACTCTATCCTCTGCGGTAAGACGAGTAGCCTGGTCACGTGTGTCAGGACTCAGAGATGATCTGTAAGATAGATTAGCAGGTGCCCCATGTCTAGGGGACAATCTCTTTGGAGATAAAGTAAAATAAGCAGTCACACAAGTCAAAGATCAAGCCACATTTAAAGATGTCTCTAACCCTATTTGACACTACATCTTACAAAAGATGGTCTTTCACTTATAGGAAACCTTATCCTTACCAACCTTTTTACAAGAAAGGTATCAGCCCTATTCAAGCCCACAGCAACCTCAACCTTCACAACAATTTTCAGTTTGAAGATCACATCCAAGAAAACGGAAAGCTCCAAATTCCTCCAACACATTACCCACAAATGCTACTCCAAGCTTTAGACATTTTACCACTTGGGGGCCGCATTCGTTTCTTTTTCAAGCCTCGCAGCACATTACGATACCAGTGGGTTTTCACCCTAGTCAAATACGACTACAAAATAAATTTCATCAAAATTCCTACAACATATCACCCTATTCTCACCCAGTCTACAACCCAGCAAGCCACCATATTGTTCCAGAAAATTCAATCTTTGCTTCAACCCAAGCAATAGAACTGGTGAACCCTCCATCAGCCAGCTAGGGCTTCTACTCTCATTTCCCGATTCCAAAGAAATTGGGAGGTCTCAAATCCCTGAACATGTTAGTAAAAAAAAAAAAAAAAAAAAAGTAAAAGTAAAATATATATATACAAGAATGCTATGTATACAAACAATCCTACTTCTCATTTCTCAGCAGTCTCGGTTAGTGACACTAGATGTAAAAGATACCTACACTCACATTACAACACACCCCAATGCATTGGAAATATCTGTGCTTCACATTCTAAAATTAACTTTTTCAATAGTGTTCTTCCATTTGGCCTATCCACTGCCCCCAGAATATTTACCAAGACTTTAGTAATAGCAGCCTAGCTCAGGAGGAGACAAATCTTTGTCTTTCCTTACTTAGACGATTGGCAGGTTGTTGGGCACTCCAAAAGAGAACTCTTACAAGCTCTTCACACTACAACAACATGGAATCTCTCGGTTTCATTTTTGGTGCATTTTTACCACACATTTTCCCACATAAGCAGGCGCAATGCGGCTTACATTAAGTCAAGAGTATACAATTCAATATAGAGATGGCACAGAAACAGAATGTGACAGGAAGGGAAGATACACGGGATGACATGGGCAAAGGACAGGGGTGAAGAGTCAAACAGTGGTAGAGGTTAAACAGTGGAGCAGCCAGGGGAATAAGCCTTGGCGAATAAGGTCTTTAAGGACTTCTTGAACTGCTGATGGTTGACGAGCTCCTTAAGCTGTCATGGCAGGACATTCCAGGATTGTGTGCTGATGTAGGGGAAGGACGAAGCACAAAGAGTCTTGTATTTTACATGCCTACAGGTGGGGTAATGAAGATGGAGGTAAGTCCTTGCAGAGCTCTGGGCATTTCTAGAGGGCAGATCGATTAGAGTAAGCATGTATTCAGGGGCTTCTCCATAGATTATCTTCTGTGTAAGTGAATAAATTTTAAATGTAATACGGACCTTGATAGGGAGCTAGTGTAATTGAAAATGGAGCGGCTGAGCAGGAACAAAGCGTGATTTCCCCAGGATAAGTTGTGCGGCTGTGTTTTGAGCCGTTTGATGATTAATAATATAGTCCCGGCAACCGGCATAGATCCCACTGCAGTAGTCTATATGGGACAGGACCAGCCAGTGAACAAGGGTACGGAATAGCTCCTGTGTTAAGAAATGCCCGATACGCTTCAGCCTCCACATTGCATAGAACATACTCAGGCTATTGGAGATTGGAAGTTTGTAGTCCTTAACGGCGACTGTTCTGTGGACAACTTTACAGTACTGGGACGAAAGGATAAGACGTTGTGTTTTGTCTTTATTAAGCTTAAACAAAAACGCCTTTGCCTAGGAATCCATGATGGAAAAACTGGCGTCTATTTCTCCAGAGATTTCAGCTAGTGTTGACCGGAAAGGGATGTAGATGGTCACATCGTCCGCATAAATGAATGGGTTAAGGCCGAGTTTTGATAGTGCTTTTGCTAGTGGAATCAGCATGACATTGAAAAGGATAGGAGAAAGGGGTGAGCCCTGAGGTACCCCACAATCGGCTTTCCATGGTGCAGAAATGTTGGCATTAGCTTTGATTCGGTAGGTTTGGGAGGATAGGAAACCCTTGATCCAGTAGCACGTTCCCACTTATTCAGAATGTATCCAGCAGGTACAGCAAAAGCTCATGAGCCACCATGTCGAACGCACTGGACAAATTGCATTAATAAGATTTGGTTCCCAGTGGTTATTTCCCTGTTGAAATTAGATAGAACAGTAACCAGAACTGTTTCGGTGCTCTGCTGCGGAAAGAACCCCGATTGAGAGCAATGTAAAATGTTCAAGTTCCGCACGTAATCAGTGAGCTGAGTAGTGACCAAACTTTCCATTGTTTTAATAAGTAATGGGATTGAAGCTACTGGCCGATAATTTGAAATAACATCAGCATTTATCTTTGGGTTCTTGGGACTTGGTATGAGAAGAATGCTTCCATGCGTAGAAGGGAAAAGACCCCGTTCGAGCATGAAGTTTAGATAGGAGGTAAAATCCACGATGAAGCATTCAGGCGTAGTTTTTAACAGATGACGAGGGCAGATATCAAGACCACAACGTTTCTTTGAGAACTTTGAAAGCACTCTTGCTATAGCATCAACAGTTACAGAGCTAAAGGTGGACCAGCTGCAGTCTGCTGGGCAAAGGTCTGGTGGTGAGTCCAGTGATATGAGAAAGTCCTCGACAACAGCAGTACTGCCGAGTAGTGATTTTCGTAACAGTTGGATTTTCTCACTGAAATAGGTTGCAAGCTCGTCAGCAGAGGGACAGGCGGTTTGCGTGGACAGAGTTCTGCGCGTATCGAGGAACGAATTCAAGAGTCGCTGAATTTTCTTAGCGTCCTTGCCAGCTGATGTAAGTTTTTCCGAAAAGTATGATCGCTTCGCACGTTTGATGGCGTATTTGTATTTCCAATGACTTGATTTCCATGTGTTGAGGGTATAATCGGTTCTCAATTTACGCCATGCTCTTTCAAGTTTTCTGATTTGTGTCTTTAGTACTTTTAGCTCCACAGTGAACCAAGGCGTGGACGTGCGATTGTAGGATGTTTTACGTCGCAAGTGTGTGATTTCATCGAGGGCACACTTGCATCTGTCCTCCCAGGCAGTTAGATAATGAAGTGAGTCTGTGTCAGCTGACCAATTATCACTGCAGAACAATCGCCAAAATAGCTGAGGATCAACTACACCCCTTGAGAAATAGGCAGTGGGATTGCTTTGTTGGGAAATGCCCGATTTTAACCAGTGCAAGGTGAATTGTAGTTTGAAATGGTCAGACCAAGGTGTAGCCACCCACCTGATGCCATCTAGCTGGAAATTGTAGTGGCGATGAATTTATAGGAGAGAAGATCTAGCGAGTGACCTTTTGAGTGTGATGGACAGATGCTGGGTCAACTGAGGTTCCAAAGGCAGAGGAAATCCAGGAAATGGGTTGCATCCATAGATAATTGGCTTTCCAAATGGAGATTAAGATCACCCAGAATTAAGATATTTGAGTGAGCAATGCACGTGCTGGAGATGAAGTCCATAAGCTCTGTCTGGCAAGATTTCCAGGCATTAGGCGGTCTGTAAAACAGGACGCAAGCAAGATGACCACGAAGAGTAGAATGTTGGATAAGTGATCAGCGCAAGTTTCTACTGTGAGGTAGGAGCAATAAATTAACAATATCCCTCCGCCTCTCTTTCCTTGTCTATCCCAGTGTACGAACTTGAATCCCGGAGGGCACAGGTCTAGCACAATCGGGTCATTAGGCACCTGGAGCCATGTTTCTGTAAGGAAGAGGAGATCTAGGTCCTCAGATATGATCCAATCCGATATAAGTTCAGGCTTATTCACCACGGACCTGGAGTTTATGTAACCCACGCGAAGCTGAAGGAACTGATCAGCCTGCCTAATGTCACGCAAGACATTTATTAGGCATCTAGGTCTTGCAGGAGGGAGGTTAGCCAAATTAAGGATGCACACTTGCTCCAAGTTAAAAGCATGGTGAGCTGGACAGCAAGGCAAAATTCTTCTGCTGTGAGAGACAAGAGGAATGATGTTCAACACAGGTTCAGTCACAGTGAGCGCGGTGTGGATAAGGATAGAGGAGTAAATAACAAAGAGGAGGGTAGAGGAAAACATTGTAAATGAATCCTTGCTGAAGACACTGTCACTAGAGCAGTAGCTGAAGCAGGAACCCCTCGTTTAAACTGGAGTCAGTCGACTGTACATCATCTCGGACTGCAGGGCAGGAGAGCTGGTGCTGCAATCCGTTCACACACTCAAAAACTCCAGTAACGAATAGCTGAGTGGGTGGTGGATGCCAGCGATGAACAGCTGCTTGGTGGTAGAGAAGGCGGGGCACCACGGAGAAGACGTTAAATTGAGACAGTGCAGGGCAGATTGCAGGTTATAGCAACGAATGGCCGAGAAGCCTGACTGTAGGAGGGAGCTAATTGGCTGCTGGCCCGTAGCACAGTTGGAGTAACGGTCGAGTGAAATGAGGAGGTACGGAAGGCAGGCTGAATGTCCGCAGGAAGCCAGACGCAGGCTTTCCAATTTGGGCTAGTAGGCGGTAGGCACTCCACAATTAAACTGATACTGATACCAATGTCGCTGCACCTAGAGCACAATTGGGCCAGACTGCAGTTGGTGGGCGGTTAGGCCACGGAATGGCGGCGATGAACAAAGCCGGCCAGTTTTCAGAGATGGCCGGTCATCAGCTTCGCAAACTCGCAGTGACACGTTGGAGCACTTTGATTAAGTAAGGATCAAGCGAAAGCAGGCCAATGCTCAACTGAATAGCGGCTGAACTTCAGAGGGCCTCCGGAGCTGTGAGTTCCACGTCTGTCGAAGCGGTGGCCATTTTCATGTTCATTCATCATCAACACACAAAAATCACACCTACTACCAACTCTGTCACTTCAGTTCATTGGTGCCATCCTCGATAAAACCCAAGCTTGATTATTCCTTTCACATGATTGAGTGCACACCATCCACATGCTCAAAATACAATTTTTTACAGACGGAGACATGCACTCCAGATCCCTATTCAAACTCTTAGAACACGTCAGCCACAACAGTTGGAATTTCTATGGCACAACTTCGCATGCGTCCCATTCAATGGGGTCTCAAAACTCAATGGGATCAGTATAACGTGCACAAAATAACTATAATACCGCAGATCAAACAAGACCTCACTTGGTGGCTGAACACCTCCAATATGCAGAATGGCGTACCGTTCAATACACCCCAACAGAGAGCTAACAGGTTGGGGAGCCCTTCTGCCTTTGTAGGATGTTATCGCTCCATGGTGCACCAGCACTTGGAATATTATGTGCAATTTTGGTCACCGCATCTCAAGAGACAGTGAAATTAGAAAAGGGCAACAAAAATGATAAAGGGGATGGGACGACTTCCCTCTGAGGAAAGGCTAAAGTGGCTAGGGCTCGTCAGCTTGGAGAAAAGACAGCTGAGGGGATATAATGATAGAGGTCTATAAAATAATGAGTGGAGTGGAAAGGGTAGACGTGAATCACTTGTTTACTCTTTCCAAAAATACTAGGAGTAGGGGGCATGCAATGAAGCTATAAAGATGTAAATTCAAAACAAATCAGAGAAAATATTTCTTCACTCAATGTGTAAACTCTAGAATTCATTGCCAAAGAATGTGATAAAGCAGTTAGCTTAGCAGGTTTTAAAAAAAGGTTTGGATAACATCCCAAAAGAAAAGTCCATAAGCCATTATTAAAATGGATTTGGGGAAAAACCACTGCTTATTTCTAGGATAAGAAGCATAAAATGTATTGTACTGTTTTGGGATCTTGCAATCTGGATTGGCCACTGTTGGAAACAGGATGCTGGGCTTGATGGACCTTCAGTCTGTCCCAGTCTGGCAACGCTGACTAATCTTGAAAGCACAACACCTTCTGTTCATTATATAGTATCATTTGTTTGCCTCCTCTGAGCAAGTGTAAAATCTCTTGTTTAAGTACATAGTTCAGTAGATGATAGATCACCACTGGGGGTCAAACATTAACCTCCTGGCATGGGCCCAGCCTGTGCACATGGTCCGACAGTGCTTTTTAATTGAAGGCTCCATTCCAATCATGTTCCTAAAAAGACTAAGCAGGCTGAATCATTCAGACAGAATTGCAAACTTTGTGCACTTTATCTAAAGCAGCGGTTTTCAACCTTTTTCATCTTGTGGCACATTTACAAGGCGCAAAAATTGTCAAGGCGTACCTTCAGTTTTTAAGGAAATATATTTTTTATCATTTAACAAACAAGTATTAACATTATTGCCACAAATAAAATGCATTCAAAAACAACAATTTTAAAGCAAATCCCCCCACCCATCACCCTCATCTTTAAAAAATAAATCAATGGGAAATCTGTGCTTGGTGTTGTCTTTTCCAGCCCCTCTCCATGCACCCACATGCTATCCACCTTTTTTTCCAGGCCCCATCCCTACACCCACATGCCATCCACCTTCTTTCCAGTTTCCTCCCTGCGCACATACACACCATCCATATTTTTTCCATCCCTCCCCCCTGAACCCACACTCCAGCCCCCTAATCAGTCCTCATCCGAGATTCATATAATCAAACAAATACTTACCGCTTTGTGACAAACCATGGTTAACTGCCACCCTTTCCTAATAATTCATAGCACCCTGTTTGTTTTTTTGGCTGCCACCACACACTGGGCAGAAGATTTCATTGTATTATCTACAACAACACCTACATCTTTTTCTTGGGTTCTGATCCCCAAGGTGGACCCTATGATTTGGATTATTTTTCCCCCATGTGCATCATTTTGCGTTTGTCCACATTAAATTTCATCTGCCATTTGATTTGGCACTTCAATAAACATTTGACTCTTGATCATACCTCTGGAATCTCATCGCTCTATGGACCTTTTTTGGAAGGCCATTTGTCCATCCCTACTTTGTTTTCCTGGGGAAATGAAAGCACCATGATAGGGTAGTAGCTACTGAAAACAAATTCAAATTGTTTTTGTTATTTCTTAGTAACTGCACAAGGAAAGGTTGTTTAGAGAAATCAGAAAAGTCACTCACCCAAGTTTCTTCACATATTCTAGGTATCCAATAAGAATTTCATGATAAACAGCTGTTCGGAGGCACCGTGGACGGAAGAAATGTATACTATCCAGATAAGATATGTACACTCGCCTGGAGTGAAAAATGAAATGAGGAAATTTATATTTAATTTGGTTTGTACATTTTATCTCAAAATTATCTAAAAACTTGTACAATATACCAATTGTATGAAAAGTACAATTAACCCCCCCCCCCCAAATTCCATTTAGTATTGCTTTTCCCAAGAGAAAAAAAATGGGGTTACTCAAACTATAATTTCAGTATTCCCAGTCTGCATGCAGTTTTTACTTTTTTTATAATAAAGTATCAGGGATCATTTAATCAATCTGACAGAATGCACATGTTCTCTCTTAATCTGCAATAATGCTGGACATAGTAGAACAAGCATAAAAGATCCACTGGGTCCTAGAGGTTCATGAGTTTTTAGGAGTAATATTCTGCCTGTGGCAGTCAATGGTTTTTAAGTTGCTGACCGCTGCAGGCAGAATAGAGCCCAGATATTCAATGCCCAGGCCATGTCCAGGCTCTGGCACTGAATATCTGGGTATGTGGGGTCACTCAGAAAACTGAGCACTAGCTGATACTCAAGACTGGTGCCCTTTTTGCTGTACTAATTTTATTCACTTACTAAGTCAATTATTGGACTGAATATCACCCAATGTTCAGCCCTTATCCCAGTGGCGTAGCCACAGGTGGGCCTGGGTGGGCTCAGGCCCACCCAACAGTAGCACATGTTTCGCGGTAGCTGGTGGAGATCCCAAGCTCTGCCAGCTGAAGACTTTCCCCCGATAGTAACACAATTCTACTCTCCACAATACTGGCACCTGTGCATGCTCAGTTTTCAGTGCATGCCTGCTGCAGACTGCCAAGGTGGAAGGAAGCATTTTCCTGCCAGCTGAGATATTTTTTGGGTGGTGGTGGTGGGGGGGGGGGGGGGGGGAGAGAACGTTTGGTGCCCATCCACTTCGTGCCTAGGCCCACCCAAAATCTGTTGTCTGGCTACGCCCCTGCCTTAACCAGTTAACCAACCAAAGACAAGACATAAGTTATAAAGCCCTATTTGACCGGTTTACTTAACCAGTTAAGGGCTGAATATCAGCTTGCCCCTGGACTGTCCACAAAATAGCTGGTTTCAGCTTTGGTGGTTAGAGGGGATATTCAGTGGCACTATGTGGGTAAATGCTGCAGAATATTCCCTTGAGGCCCACTCAGCATGAGTCTACCAGCTAAGAGCCTCTCAACCAGTTAACTCATTTTGAGCATTGAATCCCATATTTTTAAAGTTCAATCATTTTTATTGACAAATGTAACATATTCTATGCATTGAAGATAACAGGTTACAACCTCAATTTCACTTTCCATGCTGATATCAACACTATATACATTTGTCTATTTGTGCTTAATCTCTCCCCCCTCCCCTTTTCCCCTCCCTATCCCTCCCGGGGAATCCCATATTTTTAAATGCAAAACTTTATATAAACACATTTTTATTCTACTTTTGAGTCTGTATATGCTCTTTTAGTTATGGGTCCTTGTATAATCATCAAATAAACTGACATTTGCAAAACAAATGTATGTTCTCAGAGACCAATACAATAAGATACATTGGGATAATCACTTAGGTGCAAAGATGCCAAACTTAGTGCATTTTTAGTTTAGATCTCATGTAGGAATGGTTTAGGTCACAAAAATTGTATGTGAAAAAAGAATAATAATTTTAGAAACTTTCCATGTTATTGGCACAGAGTGAGTTGCAAATTGAATTATTCTCAATGCAGTAAAGTAACCAAACGTTTTGCTTTTTTTTTTTTTTTTGTTTGCACTCATTTTTTACTACGTTCCTAGAGTTTAAGTAAAATTCTAATATTTACTTTAAGTTAGGAAAGAAAAAGGCCAAACACTCACACATTCCATACCCAGGACCCTCTAGGTCTGGGACCTCTGAACTGGGGACCCCATAAACTAAATTACACACCTACCCCAGTCAATAGCCCATCTATACACAGCCTAATTATTCAGTAACCCCACCCCTCTTAAACTATAGGCTTCCTTTAAAGGCCCGTTTTACTCAATTTTCCTGGTCTTCTGCTATGGCTGTTTTTAAAATAGTACCAATTGGGCAGAAATCAGTGACCTGAATTGAACTGCCACCATACAGATAAAGAAAGGCATATAGTGCTGAATGTGCAACATAAGTTGCAAAACATATTTGGGTAGGGTTAAATGGGAAGATGGGACTTCTCCTTGGGAAAGAAGAGGAAAAAATGGAAGATGTTTAAATAAGGAATCTTATATTAGCGTAAAGAATCTTAAACCCGAATGTATAACTCTGTATCGACAATCTTAGAAAAATTTTGGAAAATATGGTTTGCATTTAAGACAAGAGCCAGGAAAGTTAAGTATATTGGGATCTATAGTAGGTTCTGTAGGATGGGTAGAATACTGAGTGGGTAAGAAATAGGTTGGAGGAGAGGAGGTTGAGGCCACTCTGGAATCGCACAGGAATTTCCCTGACTTGGGAGTCCTATACTGGACTAGAAGGCCTACAATTTTCTTTTTAGTTTAATGTGCAAGTTAAACTATGCTACCATTTTTGAATTTAATGGTTAGAGGTAGAATACAATTTTAATTGTACTACTATTTTTGGCATTTTTTTTAGAATGGCCCTCAGTGACATACAAACACATTGCATTTTGTTACATCTTGTGTTGGCCCCACACAGCAAACACACAAATTGTGTGGGAATCAACAAGGGAAAGTAGATTTTATTTTCTGGTCCCAGCTTTGTGGAATTCTTTACCACATCATATCAGACTTGAAAAATCTGCATTTCAAGTCTGATATGACTTGAAAAATATTATACCACTTTTGTTCTTTACTTAAACCTCATTTTTTGAGCTGCTTTCAATTACCCATAATTCCTGTTTGACCTATGGGAGAAGAGGAGACAGTCATGCACATGATCGGCAATGTTTTTCAGAGGTTAGAGACCAGCTTGACTCAGCCAGGTGGTGATGTCACCCACATATGTGGCTGTTTTGATTCTGCTTATCAGCAAAGAATATCATTATAGCTCTGTATAGATCCGTTGCGCGAAAGCACCTTGAATACTTTATGCAGGAGTAATTGCCCTCTCTTTTAAAAGACACTGTGTAAAAAGAAGAAATTCACAGAAGGGCAACAAAAATGATAAAGGGTATACAATACCTCTTTTATGAAAAAAGGCAGGATAGGAGCTGACAGAGGCAGTGCCATAGCGAGGGCGGCTGACACCAGGGGCGGGTCGCCGCTGCGCACCCCCCCCCCCCCGGTGCAGCATGGCGCCCCCTTCGGCGCACACCCCCCCTCCGGCACGCACCCTCCCCCGGAGCACGATCTTACCTAGTTTAGAAGCGAGGGGTGGGCGGGAGGGCTGATCCACCCCCGAGTCCACGTCGCTGGGAGCTGCGTCGACTCCATTGGTTCCTTGCTCTCTCTGCCCCGGAACAGGAAGTAACCTGTTCAGGGGCAGAGGGAGCAAGGAACCAACGGAGACGACACCCCCCCAGCGGCGTGCACCCGGGGCGGACCGCCCCACCGCCCCCCCCTTCCTACGCCACTGGACAGAGGGCATATAGAGCTTTACAAAATCACGAGTGAGGTGGAACTATTAAACAGGGTACACTTATTTAACCTTTCAAACACTAAAAGGATACCCCCATGAAACTAGCAGCAGACTAAAGAAGAACTGTAGGGAGTGTTTTTTCACACAGCACATAATTAAGCTATGGAATCTGTTGCTGAAGGACATGGTCCAGATGCCTAACAGAGGGGTTCAAAAGAAGTACGAACAAGTTCCTAGATGATGAACAAGTCCAAAAAGCAAAGTTACTCACCTGTAGCAGGTGTTCTCCAAGGACAGCAGCTAAGTACTCTCACAGCTGGGTGATTCCACGGAGCCTGGTGCAGCTGTTGACTAGCTAGATTAATGTAGAATTTTCTAGCACTGTCCCACCACGCATGCGCTAGTGCCTTCCCGCCTGACACATGAGCTCGGGTCTCTCAGTCATGTAAAATAGCTAAACAATATAACTCTAAGGGGAGGTGGAAGGGTATGTGAGAACACATGGCCTGCTGTCCTCGGAGAACACCTGCTAAAGATAACTACTTTCTCAGAGGACAAGCAGGCCAGATGTATTCTCAAAGCTGAAAATCCCTAGCTACCAGGCTCATCAAAAATAATGCTAGGATAATAGGGATTTGAAATGTTGAGGTCTCAAAGTCAATTAACCTGAAACTATTTATATACTAGTCATGAAGGTGCAGCCTGGAACTGAAGAATACAGGGCCTGGGGGGGGCAGTGGAGTTGGATTCTAGACACCGAACCAATTCTGCAGGAATGCCTGTCCAAACCGGCTGCTGGCTGTCATATCGGGTGTCCTGCTCAAGGCAGTAATGAGATGTTAATGTGTGGACAGATAACTATGTCGCAGATTTGCAAATTTCCTCTATGGAGGCTGATCTCAAGTGGGCTATTGATATATGAGGTATGAAAAATAGGGCTACTTTTTGGAACCTGCTGGGTACATATAACCCTGACTGGCCACTGTCAGAAACAGAATGCTGGGCTTGATGGATCCATAGCCTGACTCAGTATGGTTATCTTATTATTTAATGTCATGTATTTATTGAAAGAAGTGTTACTTCAGTCTCGTCACCTCATGCTTAATGTGTTAAAACCATGCTTTAAAATAATGTTAATATATTATTTTTGGAATACATCCATCACAATTACTAAGTTTCAATATCCTGGTTTAGTATTGAAAGGATACTTTGTATGTAGAAAAGACATAGCTTGAACATTATTAGGAATGAAACCCAAAGCTCAAATTCTGTATTGAGCATTAAATATTACCTGGTGTTTGGAAGCGCACAATCCGAGCCATACTCCTGCACATGCATTCCAAAAAAACACACATCCACACCATCAATCTCCTCAAAGGCAAAGAGTGCTTTGGTTCGATAAGGGAAGGACTCCGACATTTCACCAGTATCCACAAATCTGCAGCAAAGAACAAATGTAATGGAACAGCATGATTAGGGCTATCAATTCACAAGAGCGAGATCTGGATCACTAACATCTATTCAAATTATAGCAATCGAAACACTACAGAACTGTTCACACACACAATTGCCCTCATACTAATATTTATTCTTCGGTACCAATATATGGTAACATTACAGTGAGCAATACTTATAAATTATATCCATTATAACTACAATCCTGAAAGATTAAACTATAAATAGACATTATGATGCACCATTGGTAAATCAAGGTTGTCATTTTAGATGCCTTTGTGGAAATACTATGTGTATGCCAGCATTTACACATGTAGACTGCATACACGTTTAAGTGCTACTTTAGAATGCAGAGATTTAAATGTACAATAGCTGTAGAACAGTGGTTCTTAATCTTCATTCTGCTGTGATACACCTGCCAGACAATGTTCTGCATGACACACTAAATACTACAAGTCACAGCTAAAGAAAGACAAAACTTTGTGTATCATTTCATTGTTGCTATCAATGATGCAAGGGAAATACAAACACCAGTGTCTGTATGACGCCAGGGTGAAGGAGAGTGATGGGCCAGAGGCTAGCAACATTTCCAGTTAGGGCTGGTGATAGAACAAGGGACCAGTAATGGAGATTTAAGTACCTGGCTTCCTTGTTCTCAGCACTTTTTAACCTGCCACACACAGGATTGTTAAAGCACAAATGTGCTGTCTGTCAATTCTTTGATGACATACTTCCTAGATGTTGGTGACACACCAGTGTGTCCCAACACACTGGTTGACCACTGCTGTAGAACACACAGATTCAAAGATGGCATGGTATGGGCAGTCAATAAAAATATGGGAATATACACGTATTATTAAAAGTTCCACCCATCAAAATTTACATCTGCTCAGAGGCACATACAAGCATCAGCTACCTGCTTATTTGGACCTGGGGTCTCTAGCAGCAATCGAGGCAGCAAGCACATTTTATATGCAATCCAGGCACACAAACACTTAAGCATAGATCTAAGATAATCATATGCTCAGCACCCTCCCTCCTCATTTTTGCACCTCAACTTTAACACTCACCCCAGGTAGTTAATCACGACCCCCTAAAACTTCCTTCCCTCCCAACTTATACTTCCCACTCCTCCCCCGTTACCAATCTGACTTATTTCTAACTCATTGAATCACTCTTCCCCTTACAATCTTGCTTATTCAGGAAAATCAATGGCTACTCTAGGCACAATGGCTTCTATGCTGACAAAGCCATTCTGGGATTGGATGAATTGCATATCAACTGACCTTGGTGTTTAAAAGCTTTCAGAATGCTGCGGCCATCTTTTAGTGTTGAAGCAGGTTGTGATACACATCGTATGAAGATTAAGGTATCTTTGTTTCTTGGGCTGATTTCATTTGACTTTTGAGAGTTAGATAATACATTTTTTGTATTTCATTTTTTTTTAACAGGGGTTTGCCTTGAAACAGCTTTTGTGTGAAACAGGTGACCCCCCCCCCCCCCCCCCCCCGTTAAAACTCAGATAAGTTACACTTATCAACATATTTATTGATGGACTTGTGCATTTGAAATTGTTGATAAAGTACGGAGTGAAAAAAATATACAAAGTATACAAAGAAGAAGAATATGAACACAGTTTGGATAAAATATTTGAAAAGAAGAAAATGTTTAAAATATCGTTTGGATTAATGACGAGATGAGGTGTTTCACCTACTTTCATTGATATATTTCAAAGCCGAAGACTTAAGTGGAAGTGTTCCTCTGAAGATCCAAATTCATACAACTGTGATGATAACTGGTACCTCAGGCATAAAGGCTAGTCTGAATTTACATCAAACAATTCTAAAGAATGTTTATAGCAGTAAAAATGTATGTCTTCTTAACTTTCCTGTTACTAGATATTTGTCACCTGAAATTCTCTTGCAAAAATGTTTAACTGATATTCTTTAAGGTGCCTGATCCAGAGAAGACACAAATTTCTAACATATGTTCCTAGGAAATATCTGAATGTAGCAGAAGCTGAAGGAGGTTTGGAGACTCACAAGATTCTTTTCCACCCACTCCACACTACCAGTCTCCTTTTCCTTAGAGGCTGATAAACTTTGGGTGTTACGATTGTTCTGTAAAAATAAAGATAGCTATCTATATGGAAATATAGAAGTGGTCAAAACACTTCTATATATACACATCATGAGCTATCCATGATGAAGTAGCAATATTTTTATCCCTTAAAGCAAGTGTTCCTGCCACAGGGGCAACTTATTTTTTAAAATTACTATGTAAATGCCTTGTCTGCTATAAGGATAAAGACACGTGTTCCTGGGACCTTCTCATTTGGAGAAGTCTGAGGGTAAGGGGTGAACCTAATTGGGAACAGGGGTAAGTACTGATCTTGTTTGAGCACTGAGTGTGGAATTTGTTATTTGTTTTCTTAATTAAAAAGTTTTCCTATTCCCCTTTGAAGTGAGCTTTTGAGTAATTTTCTTTGGGACCCTTTTACTAATTTATTTATTTGTTACATTTGTATCCCACATTTTCCCACCTTTTTGCAGGCTCAATGTGGCTTACATAGTACCGGAATTTACTGTTTCCGGTGTGAATAAATACATTGTGCTGTTGTGGTAAGATGAAGTTTATATGGCAAAGCCACAGAATAGTCGTAATGCGGAAGAGTAATGTTGTGAACATACATGCTTTGGTTTTTTTGTGTAGCCGAGGTTAGTGCACTAAGGACCTCTTTTACTAAACCACACTAGTGATTCCTGCATAACAAATGTGACACAGCCCATTCAAAATGAATGTGCTGCGGTGTATTTGCCACACTGGGAATTGCTAGCACAGTTTAGTAAAAGAGGCCCTAACGGAATTAGTGTGCGCTAAATGCTAAGAAACAGAACAAAAAAGCAGATCAGCAAAAATGAAAAAGGAAAGCTGTTTATTACAAAAACAATTACCAGATGTGACCACGTTTTGCTCATAGGCTGCGTCAGGGTAAAAATTAGAATGCGACGATGTTGGGAACACCTACTCATTATGAGAGTTGATACAGCAATACCTTTAAATGTAACTTGTCATATAGCCAGTTTCTGAGGGTAAGAAGGATTTGTTCTGAACTTCTTGATATGGAGAATCAGATAAGGATTATGGCTTCAAGATGTTATAATACAAGTTACCCAGTGAGCTATACAGAAGGCCCAAAGAAATATAGACACCACTTACTCTAGAGAGAATCAGGATAAAGTTGGGTGTACCCTTTATTATGACCATTTCTCTCATGAAATAATTAAAAATTTGGGAAAATACTGGCCCCATTGTACAAAAAATTCCCCATTTTGCAGATAGAGACATCATGGTGGCTTTTAACAGGAAGAAGAATTTGCAGGATATCCTAGGTCCATCTGCACTTCTGGTCCCACGTAAGAAATTGGGGAGATTTTTAATGCTTACATTGCTCAGTCTGTCATGTCAATGTTAAGACAAAGGTATTTGTACAAAACCAGTTTCAGGAAGCAGAATAAAGTCTCAGTTCATACCAGGGGCGTATCTGCGTGGGGCCACAGGGGCCTGGGCCCCCGCAGATTTTGCCCTGGACCCCCCTACCGCCGTCACCCCTCCCCCGCCTACCGCCGTCACCTACCCCGCCAGCTGAAGTAATATTTTTAAAGGCACCGGCAGCAGGAAGCAGACTTTGGCGGGGGTAGGTGACAGCGGTAGGCGGGGGAGGGTTGATGGCGGTAGGGGGGGAGGGTTGACGGCGGTAGGGGGGGCGGTGGCTGGGGGCTATAATGTGACCCCTCACTCTAGCCTCTGCCCCCCCTACCGCCGAACGTCAGATATGCCCCTGGTTCATACCTAATTGTCAAACAACACACATGGTATATATATGTGATAACTTGTCCATGCGAACTATTATATACTGATAAGACCAAGAGGATTTTGAACAAGCTATCAAACACAGAAGTGCAAGAAGAAATGTTTGTGACAAACCATTGCTTGAACATATGCAAGTTCACCAACACAAATTTGATGATTTGTCTTTCACACTGTTGTACAAAATTCATCCACATTGGAGAGGAGATACTGACAGAATTTTGACACAGGCAGAACAGAGATTTATTTTTAAATACGACACTGTAATGTCGAAAGGTCTTAAGCAGGAGGCTGATTTACCAGTATTTTTATAATCATCAAAAAGGACTACTCTTTTTTTTATAACCACATATATTATTTGACCTTTATTATATATTGCTATGGTTAACTATATGGCTTTTAAAGATGTTTGTTTATGTTTATTTATTTCTATTTGTATATATAATGTTTGAATTGATGTGTGATCATTCATATTTTGCTATATTTATTTATTGCATTTGTATCCCACATTTTCCCACCTCTTTGCAGGCTCAATGTGGCTTACAATACATCATGATAAGTGGAAATATAATTAGAAATATACATTTAATGGTACAGAAGGATCTTGGGTAGCATTATAATAAAGAACATGATAGTAATATAGCAGCAGATATGTTAAGACAGTTCTGAATATATGTGGAGGATTTGTATATGTTCATATTTGCTAATCTTTGTGGCTGGGTGTGAATATCAACATAATAAAGCTTGAAGATGGAACATCAGACAGAGAGACTGGAGATGTGTGAAACTCCACCCATTAAAGACAAAAGACTCAAAATGAAACAAACAGAAAGCCATTTGCTACAATAAACCATTTGCCAGCAGAAGCCCAGACCTAGGACCATGCTCCTCTGCAAATTACCCAGGACTCAGTGCACCTAGGACCATGCTCCTCTGCAAATTACCAGGGCTCAGTGCCCCTAGAGACATAAAAGCCAGGAGCAAGCTCCCCTTTTCAGTGTTTTTTTCCCTTGCTCTTTCTCTGCTCTTCCCTCCTCCCCCACCAATGGATGCTGTAAGGATTCCTGGACTCCTGTTACCTTCTGCAACAAAGATTTTGTAAGTTAACTTATGATTTATGATTCAGATCTGTTATCTTGTAGCAAATTTCTCCTGTAGCAAGATCCTTAAAACTACCTCATTTGTAACCTTATTACATTACTACTACTATTACCTGTACTGTAAATAAACCTTTTTAAATTTGAATATATGGCCTTTTATGTTCTGAGCGCATGTTCTTAAACCTTGCAGTGCAGGTTAATGTAATTCAACAAATATAATATTTAATTCCCCCTTATTCTTGCAATTGTAAATCTTATTACCTTATAGGTAATTGGTGGAGAATATTAGATTGTAAGCTCTTTGAGCAGGGACTGTCTTTCTTCTGTGTTTGTACAGCGCTGCGTACACTTTGTAGCGCTCTAGAAATGTTAAATAGTAGTAGTAGTAGTAGTAGTAGAATAGAATCAAAATATATCTTAAAACTTAGAAATACGGCACATGTTGCGACCACATGCTCTGAGCAATTCCCTCTATTCTTAAATATTATATTAGAACTGTAACACATTCTGTTCCTATAGAGAAATATAATATATAAAATATTTTATTTCAACTCAAGTAATATTTAAGGTAACATTTTAATATATATATATATATATATATCTTAATATATAGTTTGTATATATAGTTTGTAACTGGCAAACACATTTTTTTAATATACATGATCTTAACTATATATGTGCAACCTATTATGGATTTTTTTTACAGCCTGGGGCTTTTTAAAATTGATTTTTTTCTGACAGTATGTATCGGTGAATAGCTTTTAAAGGTGTTCCTTGCATCTTTGCATTCTAGTGATGTCATTCGCGTCAATGGAACGCACCCAAGACGGCTGCTAGAACGCACATTTTTCAAAACTATTTAAACCATTTTTATGTGATTTTCTTGCAAAATAGCTGTTTGAGATGGGCATCAGCTGTATTTGTGATTTTTATTCTTTTTTTTTTTTTTTTAAATTCTTGCTTGTGTAAAAGATCAAATTTTTCTAAACTTAATATTTTAAATCGAATCCATTTTTTTAAACCTTCAACTGCAGGATAAAGAAGATATTCAGTCTCAGATTGGTTGCTATCTTGAGTTTTGAATGGTTTTTGAATGAATCATCTCTTTTTGTTAATAATGACCTCTGGCCTTTGCCAAAATGAATAAAATCCTGCTGCATTCAACATGGCAGGTTTGATGTTTCCTGCCTAAAAAGTGGATGTGTTGCCCTTTTGTAGAGAAGGTTTTGTATGTAAATTGGAGCCTTTATGCCATTTTAACCGGCTTTTATTGTGCAATGGGGTTTTTATTCAGTTTTCAATGTTTTGATTTAGCCCCTTTTCTTTAACTAAATTTTTCTTTTTAGGCTATTTGGATTAGTTTTTAACTAGTAGAGGAAATCTTTTAAAATTGTTCCCCCATAGGTAGGAGTCCTTTTCGATTTTCTAGCTGTTTTCAAGACTTTGCTCCTGTACAGATCACACTGGGGCCCCTTTACTAAGCGGCGGTAAAAGGGGGCCTCAGTGTGTATCAAAAAACATGAGCTGATGCTAGCATAGGCCCCCTTTTACCACAGTTTAGTAAAAGGACCTCCCTGTTTGTATATACACTACTATGTATACTTGAATATAGTGAAATGCTTACCTTTGCATGTACTCAACTATGCTTGTCACATATCTGTCTTAATCTTTCAAATACGCATGATTTTATGTCAGACTATATTTCACATCTTTATGTATATAAGTAATTGAATTGCATGTTTTTAATATTTTTATTTAATCTGATTTGTTGTAGTATTATTTATGATTTTAAATTATATATACGTTTGTATTTCAGTTTTTACCCCTGACACAGCCTATGGGTGAAATGTGGCCACGTCAGGTAATTGTTTGTAATAAACATCATTCCTTTTTATTTTCTGCTGATCTGTTTTTTTTTTTGTTCTGTTGCTTTGCTCATTGGTGGATCATTTTCTCTCTCTGTTTGTTCTAATAGAGACTCATTTTATACCTATGGGTTACTTAGCATTTAGTGTACATTAATTTTGTTAGGGCACTGCTGTATGATTATTACTCATTTCCTTCCTTGACTACTGCAACTTACTCTTTCACTGGCCTCCCACTTAGCCACCTATCCCCTCTTCAATCTGTTCAGAACTCTGCTGCATGTCTTATATTCTGCCAGAACCGATATACTCATATCACCCCTCTCCTCAGGTCACTTCACTGGCTTCCAATCAGATACCGCATTCAGTTCAAGCTTCTCCTTCTTACCTACAAATGCACTCAGTCTGCTGCTCCTCACTACCTTTCTACCCTCATCTCCCCTTACGTTCCCGCCCGAAACCTCCGTTCACAGGACAAATCCCTCCTTTCATTACCCTTCTCCACCACCGCCAACTCCAGGCTCCGCTCATTCTGCCTCGTCTCACCCTATGCTTGGAACAACCTTCCCGAGCCCATACGCCAAGCCCCCTCCCTGCCCATCTTCAAGTCTCTGCTTAAAGCCCACCTCTTCAATGCTGCGTTCGGCACCTCTTTCAGGAAATCCAGACTGACCCAATTTGACTGCCCCTATCAGACTGACTGCTCACATGTCCTTTAGATTGTAAGCTCTTTGAGCAGGGACTGTCCTTCTATGTTAAATTGTACAGCGCTGCATAACCCTAGTAGCGCTTTAGAAATGTTAAGTAGTAGTAGTAGTAGTTTGCAAATATACACATAAAAGAAGAATTGGCAGGGAGTGTTAACAGTAATGGAATTGTTGAAGGTGGCTGTTCGAGCTATAAGCAGTCCTTTTGATTTTTTTGTATTAGTACTTTTCTTTCTTTCTCCTCATGATGTGGGCTTAACTTTCTTCTTCCTTATATTATTTCTGTGATGTTTTCTTTATTTTTCTTGTCTCTTATTTCATATGCAAATTTACACCAAAAAAGATTTAAAAAAACAAAAAACAAAAAGCCCTCTTATAGGACATTTTAACTGCAGAGAGGATGGTTGGGAGTTCCATAAAAAAGGGGCTAAGAATGTAAAATTAGACCAGAGCTCCAAAAATGTCCATGATGAGCCCTATGCTGAACATCGAGGTGACAGATCTTGAGAAAAGTGGCCTAGTACTCTCATAAGCAGCAGGATGTAAAAATATACAGCAGAGGCTGTTTAACTTATTCCAACCTTCACCATTATCTTATCAAGCACCTCTGAGAGACAATGGAATTACCATGACCTGGTAATTCAAATTGAGTGGATAGGTTCAGTAGTCCTCCTATGGAAATTGTTATTTGTGCATTTACCAAATGGGTTGAAAATTTACCCACTCCCAACTGCACAGCAAAAATAATGGCTAACCTGCTAATAAATCATATCGTCAGCAGGTGGGGTTTGCTCATGTAGGTAAGTTCAGACCAGGGACCCCAATTCACTGGTCAAGGCATCCAGCATCTATGGAAGGTACTGGGTATAGAAAATAGGTATATCAACTATCACCCCTAGTCCTCTGGTCAACATGGTTAATAAAACTAATATCTGCATCTTAAAAAAGTATGTATCAGCTTCCAATAGAGACTGGGATATGAAGCTTTCATTGTACTGATGGCCATTGGAGCTACACCACATTGCTCTACAGGAGTGTCACATGTAAAATGATGACAGGTAAGGATATGATACTTCCTATCCACTTGCCATACCAGATTTATGATGTAAATCTTACCAGTGCCACCACACTGTATGAATATGTTACCCACTTAGGGCAACATTTGCAGAGTGTATTTTCTCAAAACTGCTGCCAGAGGTATGAAAGCCTATTATGATTTCAAAACCACCACTAAAAAATATCAAATTGATGGAAAAGTATTCTATTAAAACTCTGGCAAACATGAAGCCAAATCCTGCAAATTTCTACCCAGCTGGAATGGTCCTGGTGGATAAAGCATGACCTGTCACCTATTAGATCTGTAAGGATGGTGGGGATGGGAATGTCTTTAAAAGGGTCTATATTAATCAACTGAGTCCATGCTATCCTAGTAGGTTTTCTGCTGTTAAGTCAGGATGATGGAAGCAATATGAATACTAGAGTAGGTTGTGTTTTTGGTTTACAGATAAAAATTTCCTGTTTCTGGGGAATGTCCAAGATTATCAAATGGTCATCTAAGAGTGTGTGTGTTGGGGGGGGGGGGGGGGGGGGGGGGGGAACAAGTAAAATGTCTATCTCCTCTGTGTCTTGTTTTTGATTCTTTTGCATGCACATAGGGCATTTCCTAGCATACCATTATAGATCATGTTCATACATTTTTTGCTTTTACATTTTTCCATTTTGGTTTTTCATCTTATTCTGCTGTCATAGACAGGATCATACCATATTTTTACATTTTGGGGTTTTTCAACTGTCCACTTTTCAGACTTATACCATTGTTTTTGAGTCAATGGACCCTTGACGTGTTGAGCTCACAACTTTAGATTTTTGTTTTCTTTATACCACTGTCAATGGTACTAATTATTTTTTTTATATAGCAGTGCAATGAAATAAAACCATGGTACAAACAAATTCAATTGCACTTTAAATTGAATCCAAATTCAATTTTATGTTCAAAATTCTGAATCAATTTTATATTGAATTGCAAATTAAAAAATTCCAAGTTGACACTGAATGTTAAATTGCAAAATCAATTGCAATTTATGGAAACAAATGTAACTCCAATAATTTCTGCCATTATTTGTATAAGTATGCAAACATATAGACTAACAGGCTTATCCATAAGGGATATGGTACTTGCTTACAAAGTTTGCCCCCAAATTGAGGTCTCTGTTTATAGTCGAATCAGCATGGTCATGCCGCCTGATTTGTTAAACTCAGACCCACTCCCCTCCCCCTGCGTTTACCTCTACAGCAGGGCTCAGACTCCAGATTTTTTCTCCTTCCTCGGTGCAGTGTCAAACTCCTTGTCTTCCCCTGCACGGTCGAGCTCTGCAGATACTTGAGCCATGCAGGAAGTTGGTGAAGTCTCGCAGGACTTCCTGCATCTTGTGGCTTGAGTATCTGCAAAGCCCGGCTGTGCAGGGGAAGACAAGGCCTTTTATGCTGCACTGAGGAAGGAGAAAAAAAATCCAGAGCCTGAGCTCTGCTGTAGATGTAAACAAGGGGGAAGGGGGGCATGAGAGAAACTGAGGGAGATGTTGGGGAGGGGGGCATGTTGTCCTCACAAAGGCATCGGCAAGCATTAAGTTGAGTGCTTAGTGCAACTTTTCTGGCTAGGTCTGATAATGTTTAGCATATTTTCATATTTAATGTTGCTTCTGAAAACTTTCAAAAGAAGATAATATTTATTGTGGAAGGTGCTGCATGTTAGTGTTGGTGTAAAAGTAAGTATAAAGGGAGTTAAGTTCACTGCATAGAAAACTAATGGAGGTTTTTTTAAGGATCAATGATTGAGACTTTGATCCCCTTGATAAAGCTTTCAATCTTTATAAGCTGGATCTCTGAGATCTTTTTTCCTCCCTTTTAAATGAATTAAAATTGAGATTTATAAGGCTAATATAGAGATTTAATCGAGTGTTTCTCACAAAGTGTTCCCCAACACTATGCACCCTTTTCAGAGGAAAACTTAACTTGGCTTATATCAGATAGGATTATATTCAAGTATATAAGGTATCTAGTTTTTAGTATTGTAAAACACATTATTTAGGGTTTCATTACACACGTTTTTACCTACCAAGTTTATTAATATTTACTACCCCACCATATGGACAATGCCATCTAGGTGGCTTACAATATTAATTAATAAGAATTAAAAATAAATAAAAATAAGATGAGTTTAAACACAAGACGGAGAGTGAGGGAAGGGTGGTAGAATACCATTAATTCATAAAGATAAGGGAGGAATAAAACAGATGAGTTTTCATAGAACCCCAGGGGTTGACCTGGGTGGCCTGCACAAGAATGGAGCAGAATTAGTAGAAAGCATCTTTGAACAAAAAAAGTATTCAAGTCAGCTTTAAATTGAGAAAAAGATGTTTGTAGTTTCAGGTGTAAGGGTAGAAAATTAAAGGTGGGGCCCTTGTAATGAGAAATCTGAAGCTCTAGTGTGCTCGTGGACTAATTTCTTGTAGGAAGACACTATGAGCTGGCTCTGATTAAGGGACCTAAGAGTACGTGGGGGTAAGTAATGAGTAATGCATGAGGTGACAAGAGAGATAAGTGGATTTACCTGGATATAAAGTTTTGAAAGCCAGAAGCAGCAATTTATAGGTAACCCTGTGTGTTATGGGAAACCAATGCACTGCTTTTAAGAGGGGTGTTATATGGTCATATTTGCCAGCTTTGTTGATGGTACAGAGAGCTGTATTCTGAACCAACCTGAAGTATATGTAAATCTTTCCTCCCGATTCCCTTGTATAATGAATTGCAATAATCAAGTTGGGAAATTACGAGTGAGTGAATGAATGAATAAGGATATTTAATGCTGAGGGCTGTAGCAGTGGTTGAATAGATCTGGTAAGATGAAGCCTGTAGAAAGTACGTTGAGCCACCCGTCCTATCTGTGGTCAAAACGTAAGGTCAGTGTCCAATAAGACATTAAAGATGCGAGTAGAAGTCAGCTATGGGACTAGACAACTATGGTAAAAATGTTTGATTGTGTGATTCAAGAAGAAGAGTACATTAGATTTGTCAGGATTGAGAACGAGACGATTATCTTTAACATTAATAACTGAAGTTTAGCATTGATTGTGGAGAGATAACAGGTATCAAGATCTACAGCACAAAGAAGCTGGATGTCAATCTGCATAGACAAAGTAAAGCTCACAGATTGTGCTAAGGTGAGTAATGGAGAAAGATATTGAAGTAGGACATAGCATGGTACTCCTGATTCTGGGGCGTAAGGGAGGGGGAACTGTGTTCTTGTAACGTATACTATACTGTCTATTAGATAGGATTGAAACCAGTTATAAACTGTATCAGAAATGCCAATGTCTTGGAGATGCTGAAGTAATGGGGTGTGATCAATGAGACAAAGTGGCTGTGATATCTAAAGAAAGCAGACCACCACTTTGTGAATGATCAAGGTGAGTATGAATGAAGGTGGTAAGACCTAGTAGGGTTGTTTCATGTTATGACTGTGGTGGAAGCCTATCTGCTATGGATGAAGGATATTAATTTTAATGATAAAGTCTGTAATCTGTTGTTTCATGTTATGACTGTGGTGGAAGCCTATCTGCTATGGATGAAGGATATTAATTTTAATGATAAAGTCTGTAATCTGTGTATGAACAGTGGCCTCAAGTATTTTGGTTAGGAAAGGAGGGTTAGCTATGGGATGAAAATTACTGGGGTCGGACATGGACTTGGATACGAGTTTGGGTTTAGGGTAAACTGCAGCAGATTTTCAGGAGCAGGGAGCCTTCCTGGTCTGAAGACTCAGCTGAGTCATAGTGAGAATAAAGGGTAGTCAAAAACTTCTTAATGAATAGTGTGGGAAGGGGATCAGATGGAGCTGTGACTATATTCATGGATTTAATGGTCTGACCTAGTTCCTTCGGGGTAGGGATATTAAAGGTTGTCATGGCAGTGCAAAGAGAAGATGCTGAGGAAGTTAATGGGGTAGAATGAGTAGGACTAGCAGAACTTTTATGTAAAGCAGGAGTCTTCAATATATTATGTCTCAAATAGGATACTTTGTTAGAGAAGAGGTCTAAAAGGGGTTGAGCTAATAGCAAATATCTGGAATCGTCCGGAGATGCGTGAAAGGTAGTAAGTGTTTTTAAGGTTTTGTACAGGATTGCTGTATTGGGGGCCTTGGAGATCTTTCTGGTATAGTAGGGTTTTTTTTGGCTGTAAGAACTGCTTTATTATAGGAAAAGGCACTACACTTTCTTGTTCACTGTTCTTTCCCTTTTATTAGGTCACATATATAATAACCGATACTTGTTTATTAAGAGATATTAAGTATTGCTTTGCTAGCATATTACATATTGGATTGCCTTTGTTATTATGTTACATATATGCTTATTGACAAAATAGAACTCAAAATCTTAAAAAATTTCAAATGGGAACCCATCTGGGCCCAGGGTCTTGTGCAATGGGGATGTGTAAATGATTCATTCAACATCTCCAAATCATCCAGTTTTACCTCTGGGAAAGGCAAAGAATCAAGAAAACTAAAAGCCTGTGAGTCATAGTCCTGCAAAGCTGTGCATAGTTATAAAAATTCTGAAAAAGTATATTAATCGCACGATCATCAGTGAGCTTCTGACCCACTGGATCACTCAATACTGGGAGAAAAGCAGCCCCTGTTTCGTATGAACCAAACGGGCCAGAAAAGTACCAATACAATTCCCATATTAAAAAAAAAGAAACGATGACTATAACAGAAGCTACTGAGAGCACGCTGGTGAATTAAGGTGTTCAGCATAGTTTGAATCTGATGGGACTCCCTTCTATTAGCAGGAGTCAAATTACAGGCCAGTGCCCCATGCACTCTACGAAGTTGGGTCTGAAGTAATAAGATCTGGCGATCTAGGCGTTTTCCACACAAGGCTATACATAAGTACATAAGAAATGCCATACTGGGAAAAGACCAAAGGCCCATCAAGCCCAGCATCCTGTCCCCGACAGCGGCCAATCCAGGTCAAGGGCACCTGGCAGCTTCCCAAATGTACAAACATTCTATACATGCTATTCCCGAAATTGTGGATTTTTCCCAAGTCCATCTCTCCTCACCTCCCAAAACAAGCCTGGCGTGGGAAGAATGAAGGGTGCCACACCATCCTCAGGCCCCAAAATAGAAAGAGAGGCAAAATCAGGTGCTGTCATTAATATTTGAAAACAGATGGCCTGCACCAATTCTATGCAATGTTCTTCACCAACTGGTTTGGAGAGGCCACAAAACTGGATATTGGGAGCGTCTGGCCCTGTATTCCAAATCAGCCAACTTTTCAGCAGTGTCTGTACCTGGCTATTCGTTTGACCCAACTTATCATGCATAGTGGGAAACCTGGTCTCATGGTGCTCTAGACTCTGATCCGCCACCTCCACTCAGGTACTGAGATCCTTCAGGCTATCTGCTGCAAATCACATTTGGTAAGCGGTGCCTCTATCTCTCCTGGAACCGATGCTACATCCTTCTCTCCCACAGCAGGGGAATTGCCTGCCTCCGCCAGCAATGCAAATGTGTTGGGTTCTGTAGCTGAGCTGCCCTGCTTGTCACATGGCTGAGAGGCACTGCTTGGGTGGTATTGCTAGTGGTCTGCACTCAGTGCTGTTTGAGACCAACAGGGGAGGCAAAATCCACTGCATACAAAAGCGGAATGTGCTACTTACACAGAAAAACCTGGGGGACTCAATCAGAGCTTCACGTGAAGCCGCCATGACTCGGATGACATCACTGGAAGACCTCTACTCCTATTCATTTTAAGCGAATGCTACATACCTGTAGAAGGTATTCTCCGAGGACAGCAGGCTGATTGTTCTCACTGATGGGTGACGTCCACGGCAGCCCCTCCAATCGGAAACTTCACTAGCAAAGGCCTTTGCTAGTCCTCGCGCGCCCATGCGCCCGCGTGGCCGTCTTCCCGCCCGAACCGGCTCGTGTTCGTCAGTCCCATATGTAGCAAACAAAACAAGGGAAGACAACTCCAAAGGGGAGGCGGGGGGGTTTGTGAGAACAATCAGCCTGCTGTCCTCGGAGAATACCTTCTACAGGTATGTAGCATTCGCTTTCTCCGAGGACAAGCAGGCTCACTCAAAACAACAAAAATGGTCAATTGGGCCTCGCAACGGCGAGGACATAACTGAGATTGACCTAACAATTTATCCAACTAACAGAGCGTAGCCTGGAACAGAATAAAACATGGGCCTAGGGGGGTGGAGTTGGATCCCAAACCCCGAACAGATTCTGAAGCACTGACTGCCCGAATCGACTGTCGCGTCGGGTATCCTGCTGCAGGCAGTAATGAGATGTGAATGTGTGGACAGATGACCACGTCGCAGCTTTGCAAATCTCTTCAATAGTGGCTGACTTCAAGTGGGCTACCGACGCTGCCATAGCTCTAACATTATGAGCCGTGACATGACCCTCAAGAGCCAGCCCAGCCTGGGCGTAAGTGAAGGAAATGCAATCTGCTAGCCAATTGGATATGGTGCATTTCCCCACAGCCACTCCCCTCCTGTTGAGATCAAAAGAAACAATTGGGCGGACTGTCTGTTGGGCTGTGTCCGCTCCAGATAGAAGGCCAATGCTCTCTTGCAGTCCAATGTGTGCAGCTGACGTTCAGCAGGGCAGGAATGAGGACGGGGAAAAAATGTTGGCAAGACAATTGACTGGTTCAGATGGAACTCCGACACAACCTTTGGCAAGAACTTAGGGTGAGTGCGAAGGACTACTCTGTTATGATGAAATTTGGTGTAAGGGGCCTGGGCTACCAGGGCCTGCAGCTCACTGACTCTACGAGCTGAAGTAACTGCCACCAAGAAAATGACCTTCCAGGTCAAGTACTTCAGATGGCAGGAGTTCAGTGGCTCAAAAGGAGGTTTCATCAGCTGGGTGAGAACGACATTGAGATCCCATGACACTGTAGGAGGTTTGACGGGGGGCTTTGACAAAAGCAAACCTCTCATGAAGCGAACAACTAAAGGCTGTCCTGAGATCGGCTTACCTTCCACACGGTAATGGTATGCACTGATTGCACTAAGGTGAACCCTTACAGAGTTGGTCTTGAGACCAGACTCAGACAAGTGCAGAAGGTATTCAAGCAGGGTCTATGTAGGACAAGAGCGAGGATCTAGGGCCTTGCTGTTACACCAGATGGCAAACCTCCTCCATAGAAAGAAGTAACTCCTCTTAGTGGAATCTTTCCTGGAAGCAAGCAAGATGCGGGAGACACCCTCTGACAGACCCAAAGAGGCAAAGTCTACGCTCTCAACATCCAGGCCGTGAGAGCCAGAGACTGGAGGTTGGGATGCAGAAGCGCCCCTTCGTCCTGTGTGATGAGGGTCGGAAAACACTCCAATCTCCACGGTTCTTCGGAGGACAACTCCAGAAGAAGAGGGAACCAGATCTGACGCTGCCAAAAAGGAGCAATCAGAATCATGGTGCCTCGGTCTTGCTTGAGTTTCAACAAAGTCTTCCCCACCAGAGGTATGGGAGGATAAGCATACAGCAGGCCTTCCCCCCAGTCCATGAGGAAGGCATCCGATGCCAGTCTGCCGTGGGCCTGAAGCCTGGAACAGAACTGAGGGACTTTGTGGTTGGCTCGAGATGCAAAGAGATCTACCAAGGGGGTGCCCCACACCTGGAAGATCTGTCGCACTACACGGGAATTGAGCGACCACTAGTGAGGTTGTATAATCCTGCTCAACCTGTCGGCCAGACTGTTGTTTACGCCTGCCAGATAAGTGGCTTGGAGCACCATGCCGTGAAGGCGAGCCCAGAGCCACATGCTGACGGCTTCCTGACACAGGGGGCGAGATCCGGTGCCCCCCTGCTTGTTGATGTAATACATGGCAACCTGGTTGTCTGTCTGAATTTGGATAATTTGGTGGGACAGCCGATCTCTGAAAGCCTTCAGAGCGTTCCAGACCGCTCGTAACTCCAGGAGATTGATCTGCAGATCGCGTTCCTGGAGGGACCAGCTTCCCTGGGTGTGAAGCCCATCGACATGAGCTCCCCACCCCAGGAGAGACGCATCCGTAGTCAGCACTTTTTGTGGCTGAGGAATTTGTCCCAGAGTCAAATTGGACCAAATCGTCCACCAATACAGGGATTCGAGAAAACTCGTGGACAGGTGGGATCACGTCTTCTAGATCCCCAGCAGCCTGAAACCACTGGGAAGCTAGGGTCCATTGATCAGATCGCATGTGAAGGCGGGCCATGGGAGTCACATGAACTGTGGAGGCAATGTCGGTACCGAGAGCTCTGGGTCGCCGAGGGAGTCGGCACCCAGTAGGCATCAGCACCGGGAGGACTGCTCACCCTCTGTTCAGGAGGTGTCGATGCGCTCCACCTTGGACAGCCCGGAACAGCCTCCACGCCCGGAACAGACTCTGACTTCGACGCCTGCATCGGCTTCCATGTCTTTCTCCACAGCCGCCCTGCACGAGAGTCTTAGGGCCGTTCTTCCAGAGATCCTGGGAGAGCTGTTGCGCCCTTCCCCTCCGGTACCGGGGGTGCTTGCGCCACCGGTACCGTCGAGTGAGGCGCCGGCTGGCCCCTTGCCCGGGGTGAGGTCTCCGACATCGGTGCCGCTTGCGGTACCGACTGCGGTCGCCTCCCAGGAAGGTTCCCCGACAACGTCGGCGGAGGGAGCTTCGCCGGTGCGGGCCAGGGAGTCTACTTCTCGACGCTCACACCGTGGCCGTGTTTCCACGGAGTCGAGCCGGGCACGGCTTCAGACACAGGTTCATGAACTGGTGTCTGATACCGATGGTGAGGCCTCGTGGGAGGAGGAGGAGGACATCAGATATTTCTCTGACGAGGAGTCTGATGGCCTTCCTTCTGATCCCACTCCCTCCCCTGAAAGGCAGCTTTCTCCTCCCGAGAGTCTGTCTTTTGCGGCCTTTGTCCGGGAGATGTCTACGGCCATCCCCTTCCCGATGGTTGTGGAGGACGAGCCCAGGGCTGAAATGTTTGAGCTCCTGGACTATCCATCTACACCTAAGGAAGCGTCCACAGTACCCATGCATCATGTCCTAAAAAAGACATTGCTGGCGAACTGGACAAAGCCTTTAAGTAATCCCCACATTCCCAAGAAGATCGAGTCCCAGTACCGGATCCATGGGGACCCAGAGCTGATGCGCACTCAGTTGCCTCACAACTCTGGAGTTGTGGATCTGGCCTTAAAGAAGGCTAAGAATTCTAGGGAGCATGCTTCGGCGCCCCCGGGCAAAGACTCTAGAACCTTAGACTCCTTTGGGAGGAAGGCCTACCATTCCTCTATGCTCGTGGCCAAAATTTAGTCTTACCAGCTCTACACGAGCATACACATGCGTAACAATTTGCGGCAGTTGGCGGGCTTGGTGGACAAGCTCCCTCCTGAGCAAGCCAAGCCATTTCAGGAGGTGGTCAGGCAGCTGAAGGCGTGCAGAAAATTCCTGGCCAGAGGGGTATATGATACCTTTGATGTTGCGTCCAGGGCCGCTGCTCAAGGTGTGGTGATGCGCAGACTCTCATGGCTGCGTGCCTCCGACCTGGAGAATAGGATCCACCAGCGGATTGCGGACTCGCCTTGCGGACAATATTTTTGGAGAGAAGGTCGAACAGGTGGTAGAGCAGCTCCACCAGCGGGATACCACTTTCGACAAGTTTTCTAGCCGGCAGCCTTCAGCTTCTACCTCCACAGGTAGACGTTTTTATGGGGGAAGGAAGACTGTTCCCTACTATTCTGGTAAGCGTAGGTACAATCCTCCTTCTCGACAGCCTGCGGCCCAGGCTAAGCCCCAGCTCGCTCTCGTCAGCAGCGTGCGCCTCAGCGAGGCCCCTCGGCTCCCCAGCAAAAGCAAGGGGCGAGCTTTTGACTGGCTCCAGCAGAGCATAGCCGACATCAACGTGTCAGTGCCGGGCGATCTGCCGGTCGGGGGGAGGTTGAAAGTTTTTCACCAAAGGTGGCCTCTCATAACCTCCGATCAGTGGGTTCTTCAAATAGTCTGGCAAGGGTACACCCTCAATTTGGCCTCCAAACCTCCAAATTGCCCACCGGGAGCTCAGTCTTACAGCTTCCAGCACAAGCAGGTACTTGCAGAGGAACTCTCCGCCCTTCTCAGCGCCAATGCGGTCGAGCCCGTGCCATCCGGGCAAGAAGGGCTGGGATTCTATTCCAGGTACTTCCTTGTGGAAAAGAAAACAGGGGGAATGCGTCCCATCCTAGACCTAAGGGCCCTGAACAAATATCTGGTCAAGGAAAAGTTCAGGATGCTTTCCCTGGGCACCCTTCTTCCCATGATTCAGGAAAATGATTGGCTATGCTCTCTGGACTTGAAGGACGCCTACACGCACATCCCGATACTGCCAGCTCACAGACAGTATCTGCGATTTCAGCTGGGCACACGTCACTTCCAGTACTGTGTGCTACCCTTTGGGCTCGCCTCTGCGCCCAGAGTGTTCATGAAGTGCTTAGCTGTAGTAGCAGCGGCGCTTCGCAGGCTGGGAGTACACGTGTTCCCCTATCTCAACGATTGGCTGGTGAAGAACACATCCGAGGCAGGAGCTCTACAGTCCATGCAGATGACTATTCGCCTCCTGGAGCTACTGGGGTTTGTGATAAATTACCCAAAGTCCCATCTTCTCCCAGTACAGAGACTCGAATTCATAGGAGCTCTGCTGGATTCTCGGACGGCTCGTGCCTATCTCCCAGAGAAGAGAGCCAACAACTTGTCGTCCCTCGTCTCGCGGGTGCGAGCATCCCAGCAGATGCGGGAAGGAGACCGGTGTCGATGCTTCTTTGACTTTTTCAAACGAAGCATGTCACCGGAACTTCCCGGTACCGACGAGGAGGACGTAGAATCCAACCGTCGCTTCCTTGGGGCCGAGGCCGAAGAACGTCGGTCTCGGGGGGGCTGTACCTCAGGAGCCCTCAGGGTAGGGGGAGACCCACCCGAAGGCTCACCGCCACCAGCAGGGGAATGGACAGCCCTCACCTGCACTCCAGTCGAAGCACCACCGTCCAACGACATCAGCACTAGTGGAGGTCCCGGTACCACCGACGCCGACGCAGCCTTCCGATGTCTCGGCCCCGACGATGCAGAGGGTCGATGCCTCGATGCAATTGATACAGTCGCCGCCGAGGTTGGAGGTCTTGACGCTGTCTCGGTGCAGTTGCCGACGAAGAGCCCGAAAACAACACGTTCCACTGGGCCAATCTCGCTACCTGAGTCCTTTTTTGTAAAAGGGCGCAAAGACTGCAGGCCTGCGGGCGGTGCCCAGCCCCCAGACACTGAAGACACGAAGCATGCCTATCAGTGAGCGAGATTACCCGGGCGCACTGGGTGCACTTCTTGAAGCCGCTGGGAGACTTCGATGACATGGGCGGAAAAATCATGCCGGCGAAATCAAAACTCGTAATTGCGGTAAGGCACCAAAAAGAGGGGGAGAAAAAACTCGACCCGAGGCCTCAAAAGGGCCTACCCCAAAAACGAAAGAAAACTTAACGGGGCAAAAACTGGAAATCCCTTTTTTTTTTTTTAAAGCGAAAAGTCAAAAAGACGCGCGAGGGTCAACTTAAGGGGCGCGAACGGCGCAAACACGACCGTACCGAGCGCGGACAAAAGAAGACTGACGAACACGAGCCGGTTCGGGCGGGAAGATGGCCGCGCATGGGCGCGCGAGGACTAGCAAAGGCTAGTGAAGTTTCCGATTGGAGGGGCTGCCGTGGACGTCACCCATCAGTGAGAACAAGCAGCCTGCTTGTCCTTGGAGAAAAAGTATTACTATGTTACTTCATGGAGTGTCCCCTAGTCTTATTATTTTCCGAAAAAATTAGAAAGAGTCAATTCATGTTTACCTGTTCTACACCACTCAGGATTTTGTACATCTCTCCACTCCCCCCCCCCAGTCATCTCTTTTCCGAGCTGAAGAGCCCTAACCTCTTAAACATTTCCTCATATGAGAGTAGTTCCATCCCCTTAATCATTCTGGTTGCCCTTCTTTGAACCTTTTCTAATTCTCTATATCTTTGAGATATGGTGATCAGAATTGCACACAATACTTTGAGCAACATCTGCTAGAAAATGTGCAAGATGTATGGTCACAAAAGTAGCCAAAAAAAAAACTCTAAAAATAAAATAAAACAAAGAAAAAACCCCGAGGGCATTTTAATTTTTTTTGTTTTGTTACATTTGTACACCACGCTTTCCCACTCATGGCAGGCTCAATGCGGCGGGCAATGGAGGGTTAAGTGACTTGCCCAGAGTCACAAGGAGCTGCCTGTGCCGGGAATGGAACTCAGTTCCTCAGTTCCCCAGGACCAAAGTCCACCACCCTAACCACTAGGCCACTCCTCCACTCCACAATTTGAGATTGTAAACCACTTTGATCTGCTTTGCATGAAAAGTGGTATATTAAGCCTGCATAAACAAGCATTTATTTATTTGTGACATTTATATCCCAAATTATCCCAAACAAGTTTGAGTTCAATGTGGCTTACAATAAACAAACAAACATGTGTGGTGGAGGCTGCGTGGAAAATGTCCGCGTATGCTTAGACAGCTTTCTTGGCTTCTTTGGGCCTTAACAGAGCTTTTCTATATCAGCACTAATGGGTAACATCACCCATATTTGTGATTGTCAAAGGAGAAAAGCACAAGGCCTAAATAAATAACATTTGAATGGCAAGAGTCAGGCAAAGAAACAAAAAGACACGCGATTACTTACTTGGATTTCATGCCTGGCTTAACCTCCACAGTTTTATCTGAACTAGCCACCACACGGACAAAAACTTCTCCAGCTTCAGGGTGATTTTGTCGCCGCAAGAATTTGTTTACTCGGTCTTCTAAATGGTTTCCTAATCGGGTTGTCTGTAGCCCTACAGATGGAAAGAAAGAAATGAACAAAAGGCAAGATGATTCTTTTCACTATAGTAATGCAATAGATGTCAGCAAATAAGGACCACTTGGAATACCCAGTCTGGAAGGGTGACAAACTTCTCTAGGGTTGGGAATATCTCTCTATTGCTCTTAAAGTCACTTTCAGGGCTAAGAGAATATTACAGCTACAAGCTGTACAATCTAAATAAGCAAACAAATTTGACTGCCTTTAGATGATTATGCCTGATCCATTTTGTCATTAGCTTGGAAGCATCACCAAATCCCCCTGACAACCATGCTAGATGGCCTATCACTTCCCTAGCTGTTTCTGTAAATATTTAAAATAAAACAAACTCCTTTGAGCAGGTTGTTTCAGCTGGAATGTTGAGTCCATTTTCAGAACAGTTGTTGGAAAACCATTAAAGATAACACACATACAAGACAGCATCAAAATCAATCCAAAAGCATAATACACCTGGATGCATACCAATAAAACCATTAACAAACTAGATACCTTGGGAATAATGGCTATTGAAGTGATTAGCCAAGGCTATTTGTGTTCATCTATGCAGTGGTAACTATTACAAGCTACCATGGAAATATATGACTATGTGGTGTTTATTTCATAAAGTTATAGCTTGCTGAGGAAATATATTTCATAATGACACTATCCAAACTATTAAAGAAAAAGATTAAGGAAATTATGTTTTCAGATCTCTAAATAAAAGGGTCAATATTCAAAGGGGTTGAACCAGACAGGAGAGGCTACTGCCTGGTTAAACTCTGCTGAGCTGGACAGGCTATTGAATAGGTTAGGGGTGGACTGGGGGCAGAGTTGGGGTAGAGCCACTACTTAGCCAGCAGCGATACTCAGTCTGCTAACCAGCTAAGTAAACAGATAAATTTATGACAGCAAAAAAGGATGTGTTGTCACACTAACCTTGATATTTAATGTTTGAGGCCAGAAATGCCCCATTACTGAATATCCTGGGTTAATACAGCCCGTGGCAGTCAGCGGCTTACAAGCTGCTTACTGCTGCAGAGCAAATATCAGGCCCAAAATGACAAAAATATAAAATAAACAAAAATATAATATGGAGAAATCAAGAATCACTTGTTCTTTCCATTAGTCCCACTAGACCAGTCCAGAACCTGTGGGTTGTATCACTGACCAGCGGATGGCGACAGAAAGGAAAAAGTCCTGAGTGCTACACCCTACAAGGTTAACGTGCATTACAAGGTCATCAGTACTTCGAATGGCAAAGTAATGGACCACTTATTTTCCTTTTTTTAATTGAATTTTCACATTACTAGCACTCTTCATAATGAATAGTTGACAACAATTTTTGAAAATGCTAAACTATTGTAGAAAATTGTACATTAGAAATGAGAACATTAATCGGTCCTATCTAGAACAAAAATAGCAAAGTTACCGCAAACTAGAGCAGTCAAGTAGCATCTAATATACTAGGACAGGAACCTGGACTGGTCTGGTGGGTCTATAGGAAAGAAAACTAGCAGTTAAGACCTAATTTCTCCTTCCGTAGCATCCTTACCAGACTAGTTAAGATCCTGGGGATATAGAAAAGCACTCCTTAATGAATGAGAGCTTCTTCAACTCCTACTCTCGTCCAAAATGTAGCTTATTATGTCACCATCACACTCAAACTATAATGCTTTGCAAGCGCATGAAAGGAGGTCCATGTTGTGATCTAGAAACGTCAATGAGTATTACGGAGTCTACATCTGCACCAGAAAATACTACAACTTTTGTGGAATAAGCCCTTATGGCTTTGGAAATCTGCATGTTCTTAACACAGAAGTGTACAAAAGAGTTTGAGGCAAATGAGCAATGGTCTGTTTACAAATAGCTTGTCCTTTTCTACGTCCTCTAAAAAGGAAAATAATTTGTCCGAAGCTCAATACTATTAGTAATCTCCAAGTACCTTATAAGGTCAATAAATATGCAAGAATGCACATTTCTAGATTGCTGACCGCAACCTTCCCTACGAAAGGAAGGAGGAGACACAGAATTACATGAAAAGGAGATACAACATTAGGAAGGAGGATGGCACTGTTCTGATTAAAACCCCATTCTATGTAAAACGGAGAAAGGGATCTGTACAAGAAAAGGCTTGTAATTCAGAAACCCTTTGAGTAAATGTCCTAAGAAGATTCTCCCCACAGATCAAACTCTTCCAAGAAGAAGCGTATTGAGACAGTTACTGGAAACCCAAACTGCTGCCTGTCCACAGCCAGAAGAGATGCCTGGATAAGATAGCTTTTTTGTTAATTTTTCAATTTTTATATTTCTAGTGTAACAATTTACGTCCAAAAATAATTGAACAAAAGGCAACAGCAGCAGAAAAACAGAAAAGAACACTCTCAACAAAGAAAATACATAACTAACATAGTAACATAGTAGATGACAGCAGAAAAAAAACCTGCACGGTTCATCCAGTCTGCCCAACAAGATAAACTCATATGTGCTACTTTTTGTGTATACCCTAACTTGATTTGTACCTGTCCTCTTCAGCGCACAGACCTTATAAGTCTGCCCAGCACGATCCCCGCCTCCCAACCACCAGCCCCGCCTTCCACCACCAGCTCTGGCACAGACCGTATAAGTCTGCCCAGCATTATCCTCATCTCCCAACCATCAGCCCCGGCACAGACCGTATAAGTCTGCCCAGCACTATCCCCGCCTCCCAACCATCAGTCCCGCCTCCCACCACCGGCTCTGGCACAGACCGTATAAGTCTGCCCAGCACTATCCCCTCCTCCCAACCACCGGCTCTGCCACCCAATCTCAGCTAAGCTCCTGAGGATCCATTCCTTCTGAACAGGATTCCTTTATGTTTATCCCACACGTTTGAATTCTGTTACCGTTTTCATTTCCACCACCTCCCGCGGGAGGGCATTCCAAGCATCCACTACTTTCTCCGTTAAGAAATACTTCCTGAACAAAGATTACAACATAAAAGGGGCCATCAAGAAAATCAAAGAAAAACAAAAAGCATATTTACTAAGACATAAATACATAAGTATTGCCATACTGTGAAAGACCAAAGGTCCATCGAGCCCAGCATCCTGTTTCCAACAGTGGCCAATCCAGGTCACAAATACCCGGCAAGATCCCAAAAATGTACAAAACATTTTATACTGTTTATCCCAGAAATAGTGGATTTTTCCCAAGTCCATTTAATAACGGTCTATGGACTTTTCCTTTAGGAAGCCGTCCAAACCTTTTTAAAACTCCGCTAAGCTAACCGCCTTTACCACATTCTCTGGCAACGAATTCCAGAGTTTAATTACACGTTGAGTGAAGAAACATTTTCTCAGATTCGTTTTAAATTTACTACATTGTAGCTTCATCGCATGCCCCCTAGTCCTAGTATTTTTGCGAAGCGTGAACAGACACTTCACATCTACCCGTTCAATTCCACTCATTATTTTATAGACCTCTATCATATCTCCTCCCTCAGCTGCCTTTTCTCCAAGCTGAACAGCCCTAACCGCTTTAGCCTTTCCTCATAGGGAAGTCGTCCCATCCCCTTTATCATTTTCGTCGCCCTTCTCTGCACCTTTTCTAATTCTACTATCTTTTTTGAGATGCGGTGACCAGAACTGAACACAATATTCGAGGTGCAGTCGCACCATGGAGCGATACAACGGCATTATAACAACCTCATTTTTGTTTTCCATTCCTTTACTAATAATACCTAACAGGCATAGGGTCAAGCTACAGCAGACAACATAGTACGTGCGTAAAAACTCTGGATTATTAGTAATCACTACTCTAGGCCCCTCTCTCACAACCAAAAAAGTCAGGGGTCCTTTTATGAAGCTGTGGCAAAAGGGGGCCTGTGCTGGCATCGGTGCGTGTTTTTGATGCATGCCGAGGCTCCCCTTTTACTGCAGTGGGTAAAAGGTAGGTCTTTTTTTTTTCCAAGAAATGGTCGTGCGGCAAGTGAATCACTTGCCATGCAGCGATTTCGGAAGGGGGGGGGGGGTGGAGTACTTACCGTCACCCACTGAGGTGACAGTGAGGGCTCCTATGCTAACCAGGCATGATTACCACCGGGTACATACTGACACTACAAAAATTGAAATATATTTGCAGCTCCAGAAATGGCACGTGCTGGGGGAGGGAACTACCACTGGGCTACTGTGGTAGCACAGCGGTACTTCCCTTTTAGCGAGCGGTAAGCCTGCATTCGTAAAAGGGCCCCTCAAATGAGCTACCTGGAATCAAAGAGTACATAAGTACATAAGTAGTGCCATACTGGGAAAGACCAAAGGTCCATCTAGCCCAGCATCCTGTCACCGACAGTGGCCAATCCAGGTCAAGGGCACCTGGCACGCTCCCCAAACGTAAAAACATTCCAGACAAGTTGTACCTAAAAATGAGGAATTTTTCCAGTCCATTTAATAGCGGTCTATGGACTTGTCCTTTAGGAATCTATCTAACCCCTTTTTAAACTCCGTCAAGCTAACCGCCCGTACCACGTTCTCCGGCAATGAATTCCAGAGTCTAATTACACGTTGGGTGAAGAAAAATTTTCTCCGATTCGTTTTAAATTTACCACACTGTAGCTTCAACTCATGCCCTCTAGTCCTAGTATTTTTGGATAGCGTGAACAGTCGCTTCACATCCACCCGATCCATTCCACTCATTATTTTATACACTTCTATCATATCTCCCCTCAGCCGTCTCTTCTCCAAGCTGAAAAGCCCTAGCCTTCTCAGCCTCTCTTCATAGGAAAGTCGTCCCATCCCCACTATCATTTTCGTCGCCCTTCGCTGTACCTTTTCCAATTCTACTATATCTTTTTTGAGATACGGAGACCAGTACTGAACACAATACTCCAGGTGCGGTCGCACCATGGAGCGATACAACGGCATTATAACATCCGCACACCTGGACTCCATACCCTTCTTAATAACACCCAACATTCTATTCGCTTTCCTAGCCGCAGCAGCACACTGAGCAGAAGGTTTCAGCGTATCATCGACGACGACACCCAGATCCCTTTCTTGATCCGTAACTCCTAACGCGGAACCTTGCAAGACGTAGCTATAATTCGGGTTCCTCTTACCCACATGCATCACTTTGCACTTGTCAACATTGAACTTCATCTGCCACTTGCACGCCCATTCTCCCAGTCTCGCAAGGTCCTCCTGTAATCGTTCACATTCCTCCTGCGACTTGACGACCCTGAATAATTTTGTGTCATCGGCGAATTTAATTACCTCACTAGTTATTCCCATCTCTAGGTCATTTATAAATACATTAAAAAGCAACGGACCCAGCACAGACCCCTGCGGGACCCCACTAACTACCCTCCTCCACTGAGAATACTGGCCACGCAATCCTACTCTCTGCTTCCTATCTTTCAACCAGTTCTTAATCCATAATAATACCCTACCTCCGATTCCATGACTCTGCAATTTCTTCAGGAGTCTTTCGTGCGGCACTTTGTCAAACGCCTTCTGAAAATCCAGATATACAATATCAACCGGCTCCCCATTGTCCACATGTTTGCTTACCCCCTCAAAAAAATGCATTAGATTGGTGAGGCAAGACTTCCCTTCACTAAATCCGTGCTGACTTTGTCTCATCAGTCCATGTTTTTGTATATGCTCTGCAATTTTATTCTTAATAATAGCCTCCACCATCTTGCCCGGCACCGACGTCAGACTCACCGGTCTATAATTTCCCGGATCTCCTCTGGAACCCTTCTTAAAAATCGGAGTAACATTGGCTACCCTCCAGTCTTCCGGTATTACACTCGATTTTAGGGACAGATTGCATATTTCTAACAGTAGCTCCGCAAGTTCATTTTTTAGTTCTATTAATACTCTGGGATGAATACCATCAGGTCCCGGTGATTTACTACTCTTCAGCTTGCTGAACTGACCCATTACATCCTCCAAGGTTACAGAGAATTTGTTTAGTTTCTCCGATTCCCCCGCTTCAAATATTCTTTCCGGCACCGGTGTCCCCCCCAAATCCTCCTCGGTGAAGACCGAAGCAAAGAATTCGTTTAATTTCTCCGCTACGGCTTTGTCCTCCTTGATCGCCCCTTTAACACCATTTTCGTCCAGCGGCCCAACCGACTCTTTGGCCGGTTTCCTGCTTTTAATGTATCTAAAAAAGTTTTTACTATGTATTTTTGCTTCCAACGCTAATTTCTTCTCAAAGTCCTTTTTTGCCCTCCTTATCTCCGCTTTGCATTTGGCTTGGCATTCCTTATGATCTATCCTGTTACTTTCAGTTGGTTCTCTTCTCCACTTTCTGAAGGATTGTTTTTTGGCTCTAATGATTTCCTTTAAGTACTGCTTACCCTTAAATGAACTTAAATGAAACAAAACATCTACAAGTAAATTTCAACATGAATCTCACACCTAAGAAGTTCCAATGCCTCTTCTGCAAATCACAAGAAAAAAAAAAATCAGGAAAATCAAAACTTTATTTTAGGACTATAAATGAGCTGCTTTGGGGATTTAAAGTCCCAATCAGGTTCTAATGTGAAATCCAACACTAGAGTGCAGCGGGTTGCGGACCTGGGGAGATGAGTTTCACATTAGAACCTAATCAAAACTTTATTTTAGGAATATAAATACGCTCTTTTTGGGATTTAGTCTCAAAAACAGTGTTCCAATTAGGTTCTAATGTGAAACCCAACACTAGAGTGCAGTGATTTGTGGACCTGGGGAGTCAGGTTCGATTCCCACTGCTGTCTGATGGACGGCAGTGGGTTGAGATCCTAGGGAAGCAGGTTCAATTCCCTCTGCAGCTCCGTGTGACCCTGGTCAAGTCACTTAGCCCTCCATTGCACCAGATACAATATACAACAGACTGTGAGCCCATTAGGGACAGTGCAAAGTACCTATAATAGAAATTGTAAACTGACAGTTGCCTCAGGGATCCCTTGCAGTATGTCAAGTCCTGAAAATAAGGAGAACTAGCCTAGTGGTTAGAGTACCAGTCTTGACATCCAGAGGTGGCTGGTTGAAATATCACTGCTGCTCCTTGTGATCTTGGGCAAGTCACTTAACCCTCCATTGCCTCAGGTACAAAATTAGATTGTGAGCACTCCAGGGACAGAGAAATGCCCAGTGTACCTGAATGTAACACACCCCAAGCAACTACTGAAAAAGGTGTGAGCAAAATCTAAATAAAAAAAGAAAAGAAAAGGAGTAATCCTCTTGATCATCAATTCCCGAGAGCCTTCAAAAAACTCGGTCAGGTTCAAAACCTCTGTGTCCCACCTTGAACTCCTACCATGCAGCCTCTGCCAGCTCTGCAAAGAGTCATATACTGAGCTCAAGCAATGAGTATTACTACTTATTTCTACAGAGCTATTAAATGTTCACTGTGCTGTACACGTTATATGCAGGTACTTTCTCTGTTTCTTGTGGGCTCACAATCAAAGTTTTGTGCCTGGGACAATGGAGAGTTAGGTGACTTGCCCAGGGTCACAAGGAGCTGCAGTGGGAATTGATCCTGGTTCCACAGAATCTCAGTCCACTGCACTAACCATTCAGTTGTAATTTTCAAAACCTGCAATACTCTGAGGACGTCAACTAGATGTATTAAAGGAAATTTTGGTAAGTTAAGACATCAAGTTGATTTTCTTGTTTTGATTTCCAAAAGCTCCAATTTCTCACTGGATGGCACATAATCATCTGATAGAAGAACTTAAATGTGTACTCCTGATGCAGGTGGCAGCCCCTAGAGGAGGGGGGATGTTAGTGAGACACTTTTGGCAATTGAGCAGAGGTACATTTTCTCGTGGAGTACAGTGGCCCCAGGGGGACTTAATTTAGAAGTAGAGTGGTTGTAAGGGTGCCACTGTCTTTAAAAGAAGGTGGATATGATTAGAGGGCAGGTATTTAATCCCGGAAGAGGTGTGTATGGGTATGAAGCTTGAGAAATGGAAGTCTGGGTCTCTAGCAGGACAGCAGTCCCACTGGTAAGCAGCCATTGTTCGTATTAAAGAATTACTATGAAAAATGTTGATATATTTTTGATTTGTCAATGAAGATGAGATGGCTATGACTACGGTATATGTTGTTGGGCCATTACAGATTATATGGGAAGTGGCTCCTCCTGAAGAAGGACCACAAAATGTGGTCACACATAGAGGAACTGACTAATGTGTGTGGACCTAACTGAATTTAATGGGCTTGACGGAAACTTTCCTGCTACATTAGAAGTGTCAACATAAAAAGCGTTCAATGTGTCAAGTCATTAAGGAATTATAGTCGCTCATCGGCACCATCAGCAAGTGAAGGATTTGATTGCAGCTGTGGACAATTGTGAAACAACGCTGAGGAATAATATTTCTCTATAATAAAGAAGAATCAGCTCGAGCTATGATGCAAGTTCGATTGATATTGGAGCTGCTATATGGATGAAGGTGTTGAGAAGTGACTAAGCCTTATAGGTAAACCTTGGGGTCTGAATGGGACCAGGGAGCAATATAGGTTAAAATAGGTGTTGAAGGTGATATGATACATGCGAATAATCTTTGATGCAAAATGTCTGTGGGATAGAGTTCTGTTCAAGTTCCAAGGGGTTGTATGTAGGGATATGATTTTGTTATAATAAAATGTATGTGAATATTTAAAAAACAAAGTCTGGAGTACTCGATATTTTAGTAAAAATTTAATGCCAAGAAGTGTAGTGATGCATTTGGGGTGTAGAAACCCAAAAGAGAGATACCAAATAGGAAGGGAGATATTAGTAAGCTCGACTCAGGAGAGAGACCTTGGGGTGTTGGTGTCGGAGGATATGAAAGTGAAGAAACAATGTGACAAGGTGACGGCCATAGCCAGAAGGATGCTAGGCTGCATAGAGAGGGGTATAACCAGCAGAAGAAAGGCGGTGTTGATGCCCCTCTACAAGTCGATGGTAAGGCCACACTTGGAGTACTGTGTTCAGTTTTGGAGGCCTTATCTTACTAAAGATGTAAAAAGACTGGAAGTGGTGCAAAGAAAAGCTACAAAAATGGTATGAGTATTGCGTTGCAAACCATACAAAGAGACTTGCTGACATGAACATGTATACCTTCGAGGAAAGGAGAAACGGGGTGATATGATACAGACGTTCAAATATTTGAAAGGTATTAATCAGCAAATGAACCTTTTCCAGAGACGGGAAGGTGGTAGAACTAGAGGACATGAATTGAGGTTGAAGGGGGGCAGACTCAGGAATAATGTCAGGAAGTATTTTTTCACAGAGAGGGTGGTAGATACATAGAATGCCCTCCCGCGGGAGGTGGTGGAGATGAAAACGGTAATGGAATTCAAATGTGCATGGGATAAACACAAAGGAATCCTGTTTAGAAGGAATGGATCTACGGAACCTTAGTGGAGATTGGGTGGCAACGCCAGTATTTGGAGAGTAAAACCGGTGCAAGGCAGACTTCTACGGTCTGTGCCCTGAGAAAGGCAGGGACAAATCAAACTCGGGTATACATATAAAGTATTACATACCATGTAAAATGAGTTTATCTTGTTGAGCAGACTGGATGGACCGTTTAGGTCTTTATCTGCCATCATTTCATTTACTATGTAAAACCACTATGGAGCCTCTCGACTTTTGAAACAAAATATTCACCTGACAAGAATTTTTTCCTTCCTGACATATTATTAATAAAAAAATAATTTATGTGATTTATTAGTACTTTCCATTATTTTTCTGATGATAGAACTTTTTTTGGCTAGATTCATTTGCTGGTTATAAAATCGCTGGAGATGTCTACATGTAATCTTCAGATCTGGGGAACCTGTTTCTCTCCAGAGCCTTTCAGTTCACCCAAACTGCTTTCTAATTAATCTAAGACCAGGATATCACATCACTCATTATTCTATGAGCTCTTGACAAACTTCTTTAATAGGACAATGTCATCCATTTTTGTCTTAAGTATTGATTCCCAAAGTAATGCTTGCTATTCCACCAATTTAATCAAAAAAGCATCTGGGAAAAAGGTAAAAACTGGTGACAGTTTTTCTACGTCAAGTTAGTAGAAATCTTTAATAAAAATCTTTCCTCTCAATAAATGTGTTCCAGCTAAAAGATTATCTACATAAGTGAGCTCTACTAAACACTGAATTTAAAAACTAATCTGTCCATGTGAAGGAATCAACAAAAGTAGCAATATTTTAGGACCTTTTTGTATAATCAGACTTTATACAGTCTAAAATAGAGCCTGCAATATGAGTATAAGCAGCTGTTAAAGATTTTACACTTATCTAACTACGGCATCCTCTTGGTGCATAGGTAATCACACTCCTTCCAAATGTTCCCCCCAATCATTGTGGTTCTGTTTTAAAAACAATCCATGTTGCAATCCACACATTCCTCTTCACATTTTTTTCCAAATATGTAAATAAATTGCTGCCATTTCTCTCTAATATACTCAAAGAATGGGGAAAGTTTGGAAGGAGTGTGATTACCTATGCATCAAGAGGAAGCCAGCATTAGGTAAGTGTCAAATCTTTATTTAATAGCCGCTTGTTATTTAAAGTGTCACCGAGTACCAAACACTTTTAAACACATTTGAATTTTTCTATTTGCAATTTAATTTTTTGGATTTATGAACATGAGATCTCTATTTATTTTGTATATTAAAGCCACCACCACAAAATCTCTTTGAATTATAATTATACAAGCATAAGTATCACAAAGAACTAAATATGGGAAGACCTCAGTATCAACAGAAGCCACTTCTTAATGTTTCTATAGTTTTTCTAGAGCAAGTGTACAGTATATGAACGAGTTGTCTATAGAGTGGTCACTCATTCATTGTTCTGTACCATCACAGATACTTCCCAAATATAAGATGTTAGAAGTGTGCAACAACTTAATATGTTCTCAACGTCTTGGAATAAAAAAATAAAAATTGTAGTTCATCTTCTGTAACGTGCTAATTATAGTAACATAGTAAATGGCGGCAGATAAAGACCTGTACGGTCCATCCAGTCTGCCCAACAAGATAAACTCATTTTACATGGTATGTGATATTGCACTGTGCTGTATGTAACCCACTGGATCATACAAGCATATAAATATCCATATAAAGCAAAAAACTTAAATCACTTATCTCAGGTAGCCATATGCTCTGCATCAGGCTAATGTCTAAATAACAGTGCTTGATGCCTCCGGTTTGACAAGGAGCCTTGTTTTGTTCACTGCTTCAGAAGCTAGCAACTAATGCTGGTGTCTTGTCAGTTAGCGTCCTTCTGCTAGTGTCTCTAATGCCACACACTAAAACATAACTTTTACTCCCGATGCAGTAAACTAACGGGCAGGGGTGGGCTTTGCAGTTATTTATATTGTCACTTTAAAAATTACATTGATGGATAGGAGATCTAATCTAGAATTGGAAAGTTTGGTGTGGTGGTTGAAGTCCACTTTACAGGCAAATGGCTAATATATTGATTGCCTGAGCTACAAACTATATTTATGCAGTATGCAATACAAATTTTTTTTTTTTTTTTACAAATTGTGTTGCTAGGAGATATAATTTTCATTCAGAAGACAGATCTTCCCATGAAGTGACAGTATTCATAACATAGTAACATAGTAGATGACGGCAGAAAAAGACCTGCATGGTCCATCCAGTCTGCCCAACAAGATAAACTCATATGTGCTACTTTTTGTGTATACCTTACCTTGATTTGTATCTGTCATTTTCAGGGCAAAGACCGTATAAGTCTGCCCAGCACTATCCCTGCCTCCCAACCACTGGCTCTGGGACAGACCATATAAGTCTGCCCAGAACTATCCTCGCCTCCCAACCACCAGCCCCACCTCCCACCACCGGCTCTGCCACCTAATCTCAGCTAAGCTTCTGAGGATCCATTCCCTCGGAACAGAATTCCTTTATGTTTACCCCACGCATGTTTCAATTTCATTACTGTTTTCCTCTCCACCACCTCCCGCGGAAGAGCATTCCAAGCATCCATCACTCTCTCCGTGAAAAAATACTTCCTGACATTTTTCTTGAGTCTGCCCCCCTTCAATCTCGTATCGTGCCCTCTAGTTCTACCGCCTTCCCATCTACGGAAAAGGTTCATTTGCGGATTAATACCTTTGTTTTAGTGCTAAATTTGTGGCTGATAAACAAAAGAAAACGCATAAGGATGGGCATCACCTAGATATGATTGCACCATCCTATAATAGCGTAAGAGAGGCATTAGTAGGTACTTGGTCTACATCAGCTATAATTTGGTCTGATCATTATTAGAATTTATGCTTAAAGTGGAGGAGAAAGGTGAAAAGTGTGAGGGAGGAGGGGAAGTGGAAGCAGTGTAGACCAAGGACAGAAACAAAGAAAAATGTAAGCAGAAAAAGACCATATGGCCTATCCAGTCTGCTCATCCATGCCATCTACTCTCCCTATCACTCTCTTAGAGATCCTATGTACTTGTCCCAAGCTCTCTTGAATTCAGACAATGTTTTCGTCTTCACCACTTCCACCAGGAGGCTGTTCCACAAATTCACCACCTTTTCTGTGAAGTAGTATTTCCTCAGATTTCTGAGTCTATCCCCTTTCACCTTCATCCTATGCCCCCTCGTTCCAGAGCTTCCTTTCAACTGAAAGCCTCTCCTGTGGTGCATTTATGTTGTATAGGTATTTAAATGCCTCTAAAATATCTCCCTTCTCCCATCTTTTTTCCAAAGTATACATACTGAGATCTTTATGTCTGTCCCCATACGCTTTATGATGAAGACCACTGACCATTTTAGTAGCTGCCCTCTGTACCAACTCCATCCTGTTTATATCTTTTTGAAGGTATGGTCTCCAGAATTGTACACAATATTCTTAATAAGGTCTCACCAGAGTCTTATACAGGGGCATCACCACTTCCTTTTTCCTACTGGCCACTCTTCTCCCTATGCATCCAAGCATCCTTCTAGCTTTCACCATCTTCTTTTCTACCAGTTTGGCCATCTTAAGATTATCAGGTGCGATCACCCCCAAGTCCCGCTCTTCTTTTGTGCACAAATAGTTCTTCACACCCTAAAATGTACCGTTCGCTTGGTTTTTTGCAGCCCAAATGTTGACTGTTTTCCTCTTTCTGCAGATAATTTTTTGGTGTGGTTCAGACATCGATGGGGTTGGAGCACAAACCAGTAGGAAATTTCTTTAATAAATGGAAAGGAAATATGATAGTGTTTTTAGATGAATTGGCCTCTTTGAACTGCAGATGGTCTCAAAGGTCAAAAACTCCATTCATCTACTAAAACAAAAGCAAGAATGTAGGAAATTGGAAAGACATTCATTAGGGTAAAGTGGAAAAAACAGCTTAACTGCTGTAAAAGATTGATCAGGGAGGAGAAGGAACAGTAAAGTAAGTATGAATAGTGGTAGCAGAAGAGCTGTTTCCAGTGCTGAAGCAGTTGTCCCAAGCACCAATTTGGGCAGTACAACAGAAATAACACATTGCCTGTTTTTTTCTTTTGAGGAAAAGTAGTTAGATTGACAGGGATCTCATGGAAATCATTAAGCAGCAAAAATCCAAGGACGGAGTTATCCATAGGAATGAAGGAAGGTAAGGTTGAGGACTTATGTGCAACCTTGGCATGTTGTTTGTGGGAATGGTTTTCACATATGTCTATATGGGAGGTTGCTATGTGGGTAAAGAAATTTGAAAAACGGCAACAAGTTGATAGCTAATTAATACTGTAAACCAAGAAGGGTAGTATATCAAATGGTGTGAATAAATAAATCTCTATCCTAGAAATATATTTGATAAATTATCAATGGATTTATTGTGCTGGTTGATGTTTATTAATAGAGCCCTATAGGACAGCTGATTCCACTAGAACTTGGATATATTGGGGGTAATTCTACAAATAAAAAAATTAACATTTACTCACAAATACACACACAAATGATTAGAATACTGGCAAATACTTTCCTTTAGTCACAGCAGATGAATCCATTAACTGATGGGTTATGTCCGCCTACTAGCAAGTGGAGATAGAGAACACTGAAAAACCATAGTGCTCTATGGACGGCTAGCTCCATCAGCCTTCAGTATTTGAAACTTCCAAAGCAGAGTGTATCCTCAAAGTAGAATAACATGAACTTTCCTCACAGCGAACGAATGCCCCAGAACAGTAGCAATAATCGCACAAAGGAGGAACGATCTCAACCTCCTGTAACAGAACAGAAATCCTGAAGACTGTTTTCCAACTTCTCCCAATGAGGGAACATGTCTGCAGGAAACAACTGAACAAATAAACAGAGAGGGAGGGATCATGGATTCATCTGCTGTGATTAAAGGAAAGAAAATTACCAAAGTAAGAACCTAATTTTCCCTTCCTTGTCATCAGCAGCAGATGAATCCATTAACTGATGGGATGCACAAAAGCATTCCCTAGTTAGGGCAGGAATCTGTCACTCCCTGAGGAAGCACTTGCGCTCCAAACTGCGTGTCCCGCTTTGCTGCAACATCCAGCCTGTAATGCCGGACAAAGGAGAGCTTAGAAGCCCAAGTAGCCGCACTATGGATCTCCTGAAGAGAGAGTGCTCCTGTTTCGGCCCACGAAGAGGAAATCGCTGTAGTGGAATGCGCTTTAAATGTGTCAGGCGGAGACCGTCCTGACAGCAGATACGCAGAAAAAATGACTTCCTTGAGCCAACGGGCTATAGTGGCCTTAGACGTCGGAGTCCCTCTTCGAGGATCTGAAAACTAGACAAAAAGGTGATCAGAGGTCCTGAAGTCATTTGACATTTGCAGATACTGCAAGAGAGCGCTGCGAACAACCAGAAGATGTAACTGCCCAAAAGATTCCGGAAACTCCTCCCTAGTAAAGGAGGGCAGATAAATGGGCTGGTTTAGAGATTCAAGATGGCGACCTAGCAGGACGTGCGACTAAGACGCTCCTGAGGATTACTCTGCAATGTACCTTTTTCCACTGGAATTATGCCGAAAAGGAAAGGGAAGCCGAGGGGACCACCCCTCCCGAAGCAGATCCCTTCCTTGTCTGGGCAGCAGTCTGTCAACATTTTTGGTTTCCACTCCAACTGCGGGCGTTTCCATTAGCGGGGAAAGAAAGAGCCCTGCTCAGGAGAGCAATCTTTCGCTCAGCTCGCTGGGACCGTTGACCCCGACGCCACCGCGTGCACCCGGAAGCGCTGTACCGACCGCCGAAGACAGAGCGGAATCGAAGGAGTGGTGCGCTCCGGGGGTAATCGCGACGCCAGATACACTCTTAGGGCTGGCTCAGGGAACCCAGTGAATGCCCGGAATAACAGTGGGGGAAACCGTGGAGGAACCGCCATCAACAACTACACAAGAGGAAATTACTTCTTGTGTTTTGGCGATGCAGCCTCTGGTTAAACCCCAAGAGGTTTCACTGGAGACGATATGGACGGCTCTGGAATCTCTTCACAAGGTTTGTACCTCATTTATTACTGTCTCCCTGAATAATGCAACGCAGATAAAGCAAATGCTACATACCTGTAGAAAGTATTCTCCAAGGACAGCAGGCTGATTGTTCTCACTGATGGGTGACGTCCACGGCACCCCCTCCAATCGGAATCTTCACTAGCAAAGACGTTTGCTAGCCCTCGCGCGCCGATGCGCACCGCACATGCGCGGTCGTCTTCCCGCCCGAACCGGCTCGTGTTCGTCAGTCCCGTATATAGCAAGACAAAGACAAGGGAAGACACAACTCCAAAGGGGAGGCGGGCGGGTTTGTGAGAACAATCAGCCTGCTGTCCTCGGAGAATACCTTCTACAGGTATGTAGCATTCGCTTTCTCCGAGGACAAGCAGGCTGCTTGTTCTCACTGATGGGGTATCCCTAGCCCCCAGGCTCACTCAAAACAACAAACATGGTCAATTGGGCCTCGCAATGGCGAGGACATAACTGAGATTGACCTAACATTTTATTGAACTAACTGAGAGTGTAGCCTGGAACAGAATAAAAAATGGGCCTAGGGGGGGTGGAGTTGGATTCAAACCCCAAACAGATTCTGAAGCACCAACTGCCCGAACCGACTGTCGCGTCGGGTATCCTGCTGCAGGCAGTAATGAGATGTGAATGTGTGGACAGATGACCACGTCGCAGCTTTGCAGATTTCTTCAATAGTGGCTGACTTCAAGTGGGCCACTGACGCTGCCATGGCTCTAACATTGTGAGCCGTGACATGGCCCTCAAGAGCCAGCCCATCCTGGGCGTAAGTGAAGGAAATGCAATCTGCTAGCCAATTGGATATGGTGCGTTTCCCCACAGCCACTCCCCTGCTGTTGGGATCAAAAGAAACAAACATTTGGGCGGACTGTCTGTTGGGCTGTGTCCGCTCCAGATAGAAGGCCAATGCTCTTTTGCAGTCCAATGTGTGCAGCTGACATTCAGCAGGGCAGGAATGAGGACGGGGAAAGAATGTTGGCAAGACAATTGACTGGTTCAGATGGAACACCGACACCACCTTTGGCAAGAACTTAGGGTGAGTGCGGAGGACTACTCTATTATGATGAAATTTGGTATAAGGAGCATGAGCTACTAGGGCTTGAAGCTCACTGACTCTACGAGCTGAAGTTACTGCCACTAAGAAAATGACCTTCCAGGTCAAGTACTTCAGATGGCATGAATTCAGTGGCTCAAAAGGAGGTTTCATCAGCTGGGTGAGAACGACATTGAGATCCCATGACACTGTGGGAGGTTTGATGGGAGGCTTTGACAGAAGCAAACCTCTCATAAAGTGAACAACTAAAGGCTGTCCCGAGATCGGCTTACCTTCTGCACGGTAATGGTATGCACTGATTGCGCTAAGGTGAAGCCTTACAGAGTTGGTCTTGAGACCAGACTCAGACAAGTGTAGAAGGTAGTCAAGCAGGGTCTGTGTAGGACAAGAGCGAGGATCTAAGGCCTTGCTGTCACACCAGACGGCAAACCTCCTCCATAAAAAGAAGTAACTCCTCTTAGTGGAATCTTTCCTGGAATCAAGCAAGACATGGGAGACACCCACCATCAGACCTAAAGAGGCAAAATCTACGCTCTCAACATCCAGGCCGTGAGAACCAGAGACTGAAGGTTGGGATGCAGAAGAGCCCCTTCGTTCTGGGTGATGAGGGTCGGAAAACACTCCACGGTTCTTCGGAGGACTCCAGAAGAAGAGGGAACCAGATCTGACGCTGCCAAAAAGGAGCAATCAGAATCATGGTGCCTCGGTCTTGCTTGAGTTTCAACAAAGTCTTCCCCACCAGAGGTATGGGAGGATAAGCATACAGCAGGCCTTCCCCCCAATCCAGGAGGAAGGCATCCGATTCCAGTCGGCCGTGGGCCTGAAGTCTGGAACAGAACTGAGGGACCTTGTGGTTGGCTCGAGATGCATAGAGATCTACCAAGGGGGTGCCCCACACTTGGAAGATCCGGCGCACTACTCTGGAGTTGAGCGACCACTCGTGAGGTTGCATAATCCTGCTCAACCTGTCAGCCAGACTGTTGTTTAAGCCTGCCAGATATGTGGCTTGGAGAAACATGCCGTAACGGCGAGCCCACAGCCACATGCTGACGGCTTCCTGACACAGGGGGCGAGATCCGGTGCCCCCCTGCTTGTTGATGTAATACATGGCAACCTGATTGTCTGTCTGAATTTGGATAATTTGGTGGGACAGCCGATCTCTGAAAGCCTTCAGAGCGTTCCAGACCGCTCGTAACTCCAGGAGATTGATCTGTAGACCTTGTTCCTGGAGGGACCAGCTTCCCTGGGTGTGAAACCCATCGACATGAACTCCCCACCCCAGGAGAGACGCATCCATAGTCAGCACTTTTTGTGGCTGAGGAATTTGGAAAGGGCGTCCCAGAGTCAAACTGGACCAAATCGTCCACCAGTGCAGGGATTCGAGAAAACTCGTGGACAGGTGGATCACGTCCTCTAGATCCCCAGCAGCCTGAAACCACTGGGAAGCTAGGGTCCATTGAGCAGATCGCATGCGAAGACGAGCCATGGGAGTCACATGTACTGTGGAGGCCATGTGGCCAAGCAATCTCAACATCTGCCGAGCTGTGATCTGCTGGGACGCTCGCACCCGGGAGACGAGGGACAACAGATTGTTGGCACGAGCCGTCCGAGAATCCAGCAGAGCTCCTATGAATTCGAGTCTCTGTACTGGGAGAAGATGGGACTTTGGATAATTTATCACAAACCCCAGTAGCTCCAGGAGTCGAATAGTCATCTGCATGGACTGTAGAGCTCCTGCCTCGGATGTGTTCTTCACCAGCCAATCGTCGAGATAAGGAAACACGTGCACTCCCAGTCTGCGAAGCGCTGCTGCTACCACAGCCAGGCACTTCGTGAACACCCTGGGCGCAGAGGCGAGCCCAAAGGGTAGCACACAGTACTGGAAGTGACGCGTTCCCAGACGGAATCGGAGATACTGTCTGTGAGCTGGCAGTATCGGGATATGCATGTAAGCATCCTTTAAGTCCAGAGAGCATAGCCAATCTTTGTCCTGAATCATGGGAAGAAGGGTGCCCAGGGAAAGCATCCTGAACTTCTCTTTGATCAGATATTTGTTCAGGGCCCTTAGGTCTAGGATGGGACGCATCTCCCCTGTTTTCTTTTCCACAAGGAAGTACCTGGAATAGAATCCCAGCCCTTCTTGCCCGGGTGGCACGGGCTCGACCGCATTGGTGCTAAGAAGGGCGGAGAGTTCCTCTGCAAGTACCTGCTTGTGCTGGAAGCTGAAAGACTGAGCTCCCGGTGGGCAATTTGGAGGCATGGAGGCCAAATTGAGGGCATATCCTTGCCGGACTATTTGGAGAACCCACTGGTCGGAGGTTATAAGAGGCCACTTTTGGTGAAAAGCTTTCAACCTCCCCCCGACCGGCAGATCGTCCGGCACGGACACTTTGATCTCGGCTATGCTCTGCTGGAGCCAGTCAAAAGCTCGCCCCCTGCTTTTGCTGGGGAGCTGTGGGGCCTTGCTGAGGCGCACGCTGACGAGAGCGCGCGCGCTGGGGCTTAGCCTGGGTCGCAGGCTGTCGAGAAGGAGGATTGTACCTACGCTTACCAGAAGAGTAGGGAACAGCCCTCCTTCCCCCATAAAAACGTCTACCTGAAGAGGTAGATGCTGAAGGCTGCCGGCGGGATAATTTGTCAAAAGCGTTATCCCGCTGGTGGAGCTGTTCTACCACCTGTTCAACTTTTTCTCCAAAAATGTTATCCGCACGGCAAGGGGAGTCCGCAATCCGCTGCTGGATCCTATTCTCCAGGTCGGAGGCATGCAGCCATGAGAGGGTACCGGTGCAAGCGGCACCGGTACCCTCACCCCGGGCAAAGGGCCAGCTGTTGCCTCACTCGACGGCACCGGTGGCGCAAGCACCCCCAGTACCGGAGAAGGACGTTACAGCTCTTCCAGAATGCCAGGAAGAACGGCCCGGAGACTCTCGTGCAGAGCGGCTGTAGAAAAAGACTGAGAAGCCGGTGCAGGCGTCGAGGTCAGAATCTGTTCCGGGCATGGAGGAGGTACCGGGCTGTCCGGGGTAGAGCGCACCGATATCTCCTGGATGGAGGGTGAGCGGTCCTCCCGGTGCCGATGCCTGCTGGGTGCCGACTCCCTCGGCGACCCAGAGCTCCCGGTACCAAGTCGGGAAGGTGACCGGTGACGATGCTTCTTCGACTTCTTCAAGCGAAGCATGTCACCGGAGCTCCCCGGTACCGATGAGGAGGACGTTGAATCTAGACGTCGCTTCCTCGGGGCCGGGGCTGAAGAAGGTCAATCCCGGGGGGGGGGGGCTGTACCGCAGGAGCCCTCAGGGCAGGAGGAGACCTACCCAAAGGCTCACCGCCACCAGCAGGGGAATGGACAGCCCTCACCTGCACTCCAGACGAAGCACCACCATCCGATGACATCAGCAACAGAGGGGGTCCCGGTACCACCGACGCCGACGCAGTCTTTCGAAGCCTCGGTACAGACGATGCAGGAGGAAGACGTCTCGATGCAGTCGACATCGATGCGGTCCTCGAAGACTTCGGTGCTGCCGACGTCGATGCACCCGACGAATCTCTAGATGTCGATGCCGTCGAAGCGCTGGAGAACAGAACGTTCCACTGGGCTAATCTCGCTACCCGAGTCCTCTTTTGCAAAAGAGCACAAAGACTACAGGCCTGCGGGCGGTGCCCAGCCCCCAGACACTGAAGACACGAGGCGTGCCTATCAGTGAGCGAGATTATCCGGGCGCACTTCTTGAAGCCGCTGGAAGGCTTCGATGTCATGGGCGGAAAAATCGCGCCGGCGAAATCAAAATTCGCGATGATGACAAGAGGCACCGAAACAAAAAGGGGAAAAAAACCCTTGCGGGCGGCCAACGAGGCCGCTCCCGAAAGCGAAAGAAAACTTACGCTGGGAAAAAACTAGAAATACGGGAAAAAAGGTTTTGTTTTTTTTTAATGAAAACACGAAAGACGTGCAAGGGTCCTCAGAGGGGCACGAAACGGCGGCAAAACATGACCGTCCCGAGCGCGGACAAAAGAAGACTGACGAACACGAGCCGGTTCGGGCGGGAAGACGACCGCGCATTCACGGTGCGCATCGGCGCGCGAGGGCTAGCAAACGTCTTTGCTAGTGAAGATTCCGATTGGAGGGGGGTGCCGTGGACGTCACCCATCAGTGAGAACAAGCAGCCTGCTTGTCCTCTGAGAAACTCTTTAAAAAGTCAAACTGAAGGGCTGTTGAGAACGCAAACTGACTTGGAAGGACAAATAGGAAAAATTTCTCAACACCAAGCGTTAACTTCAGGAGATCGAATATTCATAGGAAACTAGAGAATCTTGAAAATCAATCAAGAAACCTGAATGTAAGATTGCTAAATTTTCCAAAGTCTAAATTTGTCACTCCCAAGGACATGTTTGCAAAATTCTTGAAAGAGGTATTCAAATACCCTGAGCAATCTTTACCCCCATTACAAAAAAATCATTATTTGGAAATGAAAACTACCCCACAACAGGATATTTCTAAAGCTAATTCACCTGAGAAGCTGGACTTAACTAACTTATTGGAGCAATCAATGGATAATACAGAGACTAGAGCAACCTTAATTGTAACATTTGTTTTCTTACAAGATAAAGAATCTTTAATGAGACTTTATTTCAAAAACATTCACCCGGATTTTAAAGGAAGCAAGGTCTCTATATTTCCAGATATTGCAATATGGACACAGCAGAGGCGAAAAAAATTCCTGGACATGAAACAGAAATCTCTTGCTACTGGGGCGGTCTTCCAGTTACGATTTCCGTGTAAATGCATGTTGACATTCAAGGAGGAAAAATATATATTCTTTGAACCTGAACAATTGCGGTCGTTCCTTGATAAGAAGAGGAACCAGGCTTTAATCCAAACGCTGAGTCCCGAAAAAATTTAGGAACCGCTGCTTGTATTCCTTTAACCTACTTATTGTTATGCTAACTTCCTTTGGCTTATATACAATCTTGAATCTACCATTTTTATTAGTGGACTATAATTCCATTTCTCAAGGCTAATATCTTTGTAATAAGGTTCTTTATACGTTTCATTTGGATGTTTGAAATGGATATATCAACTCAAAGAGCTGTATCTTTGTTTAAATTTGAATTTAATAAAGAGATTTAAATATAAATGGGCTGGTTTAGGTGAAACGCTGAAACCACCTTAGGCAGGAAGGAAGGCACAGTACGCACCGTAACTCCGGACTCTGAGAATTGCAGAAAGGGGTCTCGACAGGACAGAGCCTGGAGCTCAGACACACGTCTAGCCCAGGTTATGGCCACCAAAAAGACTGTCTTTAGCGTCACATCCTTCTCTGAAGCTCGCCTCAGCGGCTCGAAGGGCGAACACTGGACAGCCTTCAACACCAGCCCCAGGTTCCAAGCCAGACATGGCAGTTGCACTGGCGGGCAGAGCCGGAGCGCCCCTCTTAGAAATCGGGCAACATCCGGATGAGCGGCCAGGGAAAGGCCAGAGACCTTCCCTCGAAAGCATGCCAATGCTACCACTTGCACTCGTAGGGAATTGTAGGCGAAGCCTTTTTGTAAACCATCCTGCAAAAACTCCAGTATCGGCAAGACTGTAGCCCTCGTGAGTGTGATCGCCTTTGAAACACACCACACCTCACACTGGCGCCAGATCTGAGCATAAGCAACGGAAGTGGACCGTTTGTGGGCCTGCAAGAGAGTGGAGATGACTTTGTTAGAATAGCCTTTGTCTCTCAATTGTGCCCTCTCAAGAGCCATGCCGTAAGACCAAAGCGGCAGGGATCCTCCATGGTCACCGGCCCCTGAATCAACAGGTTCGGTACCAGAGGCAAAGGAAGAGGGGCCTCCACCAGCATCTGCCGGAGGTCCGCGTACCACGGCCGCCTGGGCCAATCCGTGGCAATGAGAATCACCTCTCCTTGATGTAGCTGAATTTGCAGGAGGACTCGCCCTATCAAGGGCCAATGAGGGAACACATACAGGAGAGGCCTGGAGGCCAGGGTTGAGCCAAGGCATCCAACCCCGCCAAGCGAAGATCTCTCAGTCTGCTGAAAAAGCACGGGATCTTGGCATTTGCGCTTGACGCCATTAGATCTGCTTCGGGCATTCCCCATTTGGCACAGATCTGAAGAAACATTTTGTCTGCCAGTTCCCACTCCGCTGGGCCGATTTGATGCCTGCTCAGAAAATCGGCTTGCACGTTGCTCTGACCTGCTATGTGAGCTGCTGACAGAAGCTGCAGATGTAGCTCGGCCCAGTGGCAAATCTGAGTGGCCTCCGCGGCCAGTGCTCTGCACTGAGTGCCGCCCTGTTGATTTATGTAGGCCACAGCTATCGTATTGTCCGACAAAACTCTGACAGCCAGCCCCTCCAGAGTCTTGTGAAAGGCCAGAAGAGCCTGGAATATCGCTCTCAGTTCCAAATGATTGATGGACCACCCCGATTTCGCGGGTGTCCACAGGCCCTGGGCATAGCTTCCCTTGCAATGTGCTCCCCAGCCGACCAGGCTGGCATCGGTTATCACCAGGCACCAAGAGGGAAGCGCCAGCGGCATTCCTTGCAGCAGCATGCTGTCGGAGAGCCACCACTCCATACTGAGCCGGGCCGCAGGGAGCCACGTGAGTCTGCGTTGATAATCCTGGGACATTGGAGACCATCGTTGAAGCAGGGCAATCTGCAGAGGTCTCAAGTGCGCTCTCGCCCATGGCACTACCTCCAAAGTGGCCGTCATCGCCTCCAGCAGCTGGACAAAGTCCCAAGCTTGCAGGCGAGGCATCCGCAGGAGCAGACTGACCTGATTCTGAAGCTTGCACCGCCTTTGGTCGGGTAGAAAGACAAACCCCAAGGCCGTGTCGAACCGGACCCCAAAATATTTGAGAGATTGAGAGGGGGGGTCAGGTGATTTTTGTGTATATTGATGACCCAGGCCAGAGATTGCAGTAGTGAGACCACTCTGGCTGTGGCCAGACAACTTTCGTCTGCCGAATCCACTCTGATGAGCCAGTCGTTGAGGTACGGGTGAACCCGAATATCCTGTCACCTGAGAAAAGCAGCTACTACCACCATAACCTTGGAAAAGGTGCAGGGAGCTGTGGCGAGGCCAAAAGGCAAGGCCCGAAACTGGAAATGTTTTCCCAACACCGCAAACTGGAGAATCCGTTGATGTGGGGGCCAAATAGGAATGTGCAAGTAAGCTTCTTTTAGGTCCAGAGACGTGAGAAATTCTCCTGGCTGTACCGCCGCAATGACGGACAGCAGGGTTTCCATGCGAAAATTTCGCACTCTTAGAGCCTCGTTGACTGACCTTAAGTCAAGGATCGGTCGGAAAGACCCGCCTTTTCGAAGCACCACAAAGTAAATGGAGTCGCGACTGCAGCCGCGTTCGGCGGGAGGCACAGGGATCATCGCTCCAAGGTGCAACAAGACTTGTAAGGTCTCCTCTATCGCCGCCCGTTTGACAGCAGTACCGCATCGGGACTCCACAAACACGTCTCTCACCGGGGCGCTAAATTCCAATCGGTAACCTTCTCTGATCAGGTCTAGGACCCACTGATCGGAGGTAATCTCGGTCTATTCCTCGAGAAAGAGGGAAAGACGTCCTCCTACTGCAGGAATCGAGGAATGGACCGGCGCCCCGTCATTGAGGGGACCACCCCTGAACTCCAGGCCTTGAGACGGCCGTTGCGGAATGCTTGTCCGAGCAAAAGGAGTTCCTCTGCTGAAAACGGGCACGCTGAGAAACCCCAGCAGAGCGCCCCGGGCGATACCTGCGAGCATCACGGAAGTGAGGTCTGGAAGAGGAGGGCCACACTGAACCCTTGGAAGAAGGCCTCGGCCTATCCTCGGGTAAGTGCTGGGGTTTAGGGTCCCCCAGGTCTTTCACAATCTTCTCCAGCTCCTCTCCAATTAACAGGTGGCCCCGAAAGGGAAGCTTCACCAGCCTGTGCTTGGAGGCCATGTCAGCCGCCCAATGCAGAAGCCATAGAAGGCGGCGGGCCACAACCGCCACAGACATCTGTTTAGCTGAAGCTCTGACCAGATCATAGAGGGCGTCAGCCAAAAATGACAGGGCCGACTCCATCCACGGTGCAACCTCAGCAAGGGACTCCTCACCATCTGCGGGCTGTTCCACTGCCTGTTGAAACCAAAAAAGGCAGGCTTGGGCAGCATAGGAACTGCATATAGACGCCCTTAAGGTGAGGCCCGAGATTTCAAATGACCGTTTCAACGTGGATTCAAGCCGCCGGTCCTGTATGTCTTTCAGGGCAACCCCTCCCTCTACGAGGAGGGTGGTCCTCTTAGTCACCGCCGTGACCAAGGGGTCCACTTTAGGCATCGCCAAAGGGGCCAAGTGCTCTTGAGGGTAAAGCTGACCCATAGCCCTGGCCACTTTCAAAGGCCCTTCGGGTTCAGACCATTGAGCTGAAATAAGCTCTTGGATGGAGTCATGCACAGGAAAGGCTCAAGCAGGCTTCTTAGTACTTACCAGAGGAGGCCTCGCCCTTGGCAGGATCATCAATCGAGAGGGCCTGCAAGGCATCCGAAATGAGCGCTGGCAGCTCATCGCGGTGGAAAATCCTCACCACACTGGGATCATCCAGATCCAGTGGCAAACCGGCACTTTCCTCTGGCTCTTCAGACCATGAGGCCCTGCCAGAACCCACACCGCCCAAACATGGGGGGTGGGGGGTAGTGCGCCATTCTCCGATGGGGAATTTACCCGTCTGTGTTTTGCGTCCTTCCAACGCGCGGGGTAAACAGCCAGTCCCGTGCCATCAACACCCGGGGGGAAACCAGGTAGCAGCGCAGTGTGAGACACGTGTGGTAGAGCTCTTTTCAGCATGAAAGCTTTATGCATTAAAAGCACAAACTCCGGGGAGAAACATTCACCCTGACCCTTCGTCTCCCAACCAGGAGAAACGGGAACAAGAGCTCCTTTGGTAGCCTCTAACCGAGGCGTCCTCCTGCACTCAGACTCCTCTGCAACAGCGAGGGTCGAGGCGTGCGGCGCTTCCAAAATGGTGCCCGCTGCCAGCTCCATTGAGCGGGAAGAATCATCGCTCACCATGCTAGTACCACCTCTAGCGTCTAAAGAGCACATCTTACAGAGCCCCGCTGTTGATCTACGTTTACCACAACAGCCATTGACCGACCGGATGGAATTATTTAAGTAAAATGGCGGCTTTGCGCCAAAACGTACCCCGATCAGAATGGCATCCGCGGGACCTCCCCGGCGGAGCTGGGCACCACTCTCACCTCAAAAGACCGAGTCAAACGAGCTCCGGTCAAGCTGCACGTGGAAAATAGCCTCAGAATAGCCACGCAGAACCAATGCGTATTCCTTTTTTTTTTTTTTTTTTTTTTTAACTCTGTGAGGAAAGTTGGAGGCAAGCAGCAACAGAGGTACTTCAGTAGGCAGGGGGACGGGTAAGGCAGGGGGACGGGTAAGGCAGGGAAAGGGTGAACCTATATGCCTTCAAAGTGGGCACCACCAGCCACAACACCCCTGCTTCAACTGGCAAAAGCACAGGCAGAATTTTTCCAGGAGCTGATCAAGCTACGTCCACACCTGCTGGGAGACAGAGCAATACTGAAGGCAGATGGAGCTAGCCGTCCATAGAGCACTATGGTTTTTCAGTGTTCTCTATCTCCACCTGCTGGTAGGCGGACCTAACCCATCAGTTAATGGATTCATCTGCTGTGATGACAAGGAAAGATGCCATTTTCACCATAGAAGTTTGTTGGATGTTGCTTTTAGTATGAAAGTTGAAAATTAAAGCTGTAGAGGCAAATGATTGATAAGAAATAAGAAGAACTCTGATTTGAAACAGCTGTGCGCTGTAAGAGATCCAATAGTGCTTGTTACAGATCTTTATCTGATGTCTCTCAGCATTACCACCATTTCTGCTACTGTGCTAGTTTCACTCCTCTTTTTTTGTTTGATAAGTGCTCATCATGTCTAAATTATATGCTCGTATTTAATTTGTTACGCTAGTATTTTATAAAGGAAAGCAGGCAGCTACTTTCCTTTCTAGAACAGGCAAATGCACTATTACAGACTTAGCACAAAAGCACCGCCATACTGGGAAAAGACCAAAGGTCCATCAAGCCCAGCATCCTGTCTCTGACAGCGGCCAATCCAGGCTTCAAGAACCCGGCAAACCACCACCCCCTCAAAAAAAAATCAAACATATAAATGGCAAGAGGCGTACTCACTCGCAAATGTGCAGTAGAGATCCTCTCTGTCCTGCCCCCGCGTCAATACGTGATGACGGGGGCGTGACAGAGAGGGAACCTGCGCACCTGCGAGGGAACCGCCGTTGCTACCGCTCCCCCCACCCACCCGGATTTGCCGCCGCCACCCACCCTCCACCCGGCCCGGGTACCTGGCTTCACTATTCAAACCTCCAGAACGCAGCACACAGCTCATCTGAGCTGCCGTTGGCCTTCCTTACCTGCCTGTGTCCCGCCCTCGCCGACGTTACGTCACACGAGGGTGGAACACACGCAGAGAAGAAGGAAGGCCGACGGCAGCTCAGATGAGCTGTGTGCTGCGTTCCGGCAGTTTGAATAGTGAAGCCAGGTAGCCGGCCCGGGTGGAGGGGTGGCGGAGGGGACTCCGGGGGGGGAGGGGCTGCGGCGACCTATCCATGGGGGGGGGGGGGGGCTTTCAAACCCCCCTTCCTTTACTAGCCCGTTTTTACGGGCTCAACGGCTAGTATATATATATTCAATAATGTTCAATGGACTTTTTTTTCAGGAATCTGTCCAAACACCCCTTGAACTCCGTAAGGCCAGCTGCTGTCACTACATTCTCCGGCAACGAGTTCCAGAGTCCAACTACACGCTGAGTAAAGAAAAACTTTCTCCTATTTGTTTTAAATCTACCATATTCTAGCTTCATCTTGTGTCCCCTGGTTCTATTATTTTTTGAAAGTGTAAACAAACGCTTCACATCTGTCCGCTCTACTCCGCTCATTATCTTGTATACGTCTATCATATCACCCCTCAGCCTCCGTTTCTCCAAGCTGAAGAGCCCTAACCGTCTTAGCCTTTCCTCATAGGGAAGCCATTCCATCCCTTTTATCATCTTCTCTGCACCTTCTTCAATTCTTTTATATCTTTTATGAGATGCGGCGACCAGAATTGGACACAATATTCGAGATGCGGTCACACCATGGAGCGATACAACAGCATTATAACATCCTCGTGTTTGTTTTCCACCCCTTTCCTAATAATACTCAACATTCTGTGCACTTTCTTAGCCGCCACAGCACACTGAGCAGAAGTTTTCAACGTCTTATCAACGATGACTCCTAGATCCCTTTCTAGGTCTATGACTCCTAACACGGAACCTTGCATGACATAGCTGTAATTCGGGTTCCTCTTACCCACATTCATCACTTTGCACTTGTCAACACTGAACTTCATCTGCCACTTGGACACCCAATCCCCCAGTCTCGCGAGGTCCTCCTGTAATCTTTCACACTCCTCCTGTGACTTGATGACCCTGAATAACTTTGTGTCATCTGCAAATTTAATTACCTCACTAGTTACTCACATCTCTAGGTCATTTATAAATGTTAAAAAGCAGCGGTCCTAGCAAAGACCCCTGAGGGACCCCACTAACTACCCTTCTCCATTGACCATTCCATCCTACTCTCTGCTTCCTATCCTTCAACCAGCCCTCATTCCGATGTCACTGTCAACTTGCTTGAGCAGCAGCACTGTGCAGTAGAATGTAGCAATTTCATGAATTGTTACATGGCTAAGAAAAGCAGAGAGGGAATTGATTCAGCGCTTGGGGGCAGGCCAAGTCAGTTCGACTCACTGGTACGTTTAGCAGTCACCAGCCTTAGTGCTCCAGCAGGAGGGTGAGATTTGGGGACATGGTGGGGGAAGGACCGGGGAAGAACATAAGAAAGGAGTAAGGGGAGGGACACAGATCATACTGACATGCCCACACAAAGACTCAGGTTCCAGTGAGAGGAAGGAACCAGGAGTTGCTGCTTAGGCAAAATGACTAATGGATTCAGAGTGTTGAACTAACTGGTTAAAAGAATACTATCTATGAGAAGAAATACTTGGCAACAGTATTGGTATTAGACTGTGTGGTATATTGTTTATAGTCTATGTGGTTCAGAGGTTCTCTCAAAACAAAGTTTTAAATATTGCTAATCTTTCTATGCCCTTAGATGGTAAATTCATTCATTAACCCTTCCCCAGGTGGAGGCAGCAGAAGCCAGAAGCGTAAGGTATTACATTAGTAACTCCAATATCTGGATAGAAGATCTAAGCAGTGGCATACCAAGGGGGGGGGGGGGGGGGGGTGGTCCGCCCCGGGTGCACGCCGCTGGGGGTTCTGCGGCGTGCGCCTGTCAGCTCCGAGTTCGCTAACTTCGCTCGTTCGCTGCAGCTCCCTCTGTCCCGGAACAGGTTACTTCCTGTTCCGGGGCAGAGGGAGCTGCAGCGAACGAGCGAAGTTAGCGAACTCAGAGCCGACAGGTGCGCGCCGCGGCACCCCCCTCCCCAGCGGCGTGTACCCGGGGGGAGGTCATTTCGCCGGAAGGGGGGGGGGGAAGTGTCATTTCGCAGGGGAGGGGGCTCGCATCGGCGATCCGCCCCGGGTGCCATCCAGGCTAGGAACGCCACTGCATCTAAGACAGAGATTTTCAACCTAGTCCTCGGCGCACACCCAGGCAGTTGGGGTTTTCAGGATGTCCCCACTGAATTCAAAAGGGATATCCTGAAAACCCCAACTGGCTGAGTGGGCTCTAAGGACTGGGTTGAAAATCACTGATCTAAGAACTGGTAATACTATTTGATTTAAGACAGGGGTGGCAGTGTTTTTTCTTGCCCTTGTAAGGTAACCATTCTCTGAGGTTTTTTTCTATTCTTGGACCTCCCTTATGTTGTCGTCTAAGATTCCCTTGATTTCTTTGTATATGAGAGAAAGTTTCTTTTCATTTTCTATTATTGTTTGTAATTCTTCTAATTGAGAAATTTCATTTCAAGATGTAATTGTCTTGTTTGTTTAAAATGTCAATAAATAAGAATGAACCCAGGCTTTTTGGAAATCTAAACTCTCTAGTGTGGACTAAGGATAATGTTACAGATGTTAACAGTTGAAGTAAAAAATGCCGCTAATTCACAGATAGGGCACTTATCTGTATGGCCACTGCTACTATATAAATAAGTGCCATTGAAGATCAGACTGTTTCTGATCAGATTAAATCTATGAATAAACCAAAGGAAATTTTTGCTGTGGTACAAGATAACTGTGTCTGGGGAAACAAATGAAATTTTCTGCCATATTTCCTTTAGCTGAGCAGTTGAACTGAAATGGGAAATGTCTCGTTATATACTGTAATGTGCAAGTAGCTTGTGCTTTATTTCAATAATAAAAATATTTGAACTAATGTAAAAATTAGTAAGATCGCACAGGATCTAAGTGTGAATCAAGCTATTTTTGTGAACTGTCATTGTTAAGACTAATTATACAGATACTGCCACTGGAAAATCCTAAATACCACATCACTATCCAAATAGTGCTACATGCATTCTACCCTACTATATGACTAGCTGGCAATATTCAGCTACTTTAACAAATTTAATTTTGGCCAGTAAAAGGCTGTCCTAAATTAAGCGACTTAGCTATATGGACAGTGGCTGAATTTTGCTGCTATATGTGTAGTTCAGCAGTCATACATATATTCAGCGCTCCTGAATATAGGTCAGCCCTACCACCAAGAGAACAGACACCTAGGGCAGCAGGATTCAGGGGGTAGTAGTGCTGTACTGACACAGCCGTCAAAAACAAATGCAGAACAGTATTTTGAAGGCAGTGTCAGCAAGGAACTGGGCTTTTGAGCACCAAGGCTCACACACATTGAAGACTTGCTGTGTCCTACCCCCTCTGACAAAAGGGCTGTGTTGGAGGGAAGAGGTGGGTTGCGGCATGCCTTGAGTGCCCACATGTGCTAAAAAGCCTTGGAATGTGTAAAAAGTGGGAGTACGACCAAGGAAACCAGAAAGTGGAAGATGTTCTTGAATAAAAAGACTTTATTAAAAATTTGAAGACTCGACACGTCGTGTTTCGGCCGTCAGGCCTGCATCAGGAGTCTATAAAAAGTACATTTATATATGATATATGTGATAAAAGAACACCAAGAATATTTTTAACAAAAGAAGTAAAAACAGTAAATATGATGAATTGTATAAACTCATAAACTTATATAAAGGATGATAATAATAATAAAAATAAGGCACATATAATAAAACTGATTATAACAATACTGTATATGAATTTGTAAAATAATAATGCAATACGAAAATATGCCATATATAAATAGATGCTCTTAAATTAAATAAGAGCTGTAGCTCTTTATAAGGTAAGGTTCGCGTAGAAACGCCGCGGCCATTTTCTGATACACAGGGATATATGCAGGATGAAACGGTAATAAGTTTATTTTAAAGTAGAATAAGTGATGGTTGCTTTTGTTTTACTGTAAGCAGTAATATGCATTTGGTTTGTGTTGCAGAGAGCCTCTTCCTTGAGAAAGCTTTATGCGAAACTTGGCCATGTCGGCGGGGGTTCCCTGTTACTGTTAAATCGCTGCCTTTTACAGATAAGTGATTGTTTAAAAAGAATTTAAAAAGAATGTAAATATTGATTGATGTGAATTTGCACAGTTTTGATATATAAAAGATGGAAGAATATCGATAAAAAGAAACAGAAGTAAGGGGATGTATATGAGGATTTGCTCCACACCAATTCGCCTGTGCGAGGGAACAATATTGTTCATATGGTTGTGGTAAGCAGTTAGTCTGATTATCCCCATGCACTAGATGTTATGCTGTGAATCCCTGCTTTAGATATAACTGTTTGGGACATTAATTACTTGCATATATAAATAGAGTCATTAAAAAGCCTTGGGCCACACTGCATTTCATTCCAATGCAGACTTGGGCAGAGGACAGATGTAGGGTGTGGCAACAGCATAGGGAAAAGTGAAGAGGAGGATGCTGGATGTTTCGGGAAGGACAGGGAAGGGGAGATACCGGATACAGGGCTGTATGTGTCTGAAGGGAAAGGTAGGTGAAATGATGGAAATGGAGACGTTAGGAGGAGGAAAATGCTGGACTATATGTGCTTGTGGACTGGGGGGTGGGGAGCGGTGCACGGCTGAAGGTTCACCTAAGTAATGAAAATGTTTTATAGGGAGGAAAAAGCCTCAAAAGGATCCCAGCTATCCACTGGAAGAGCAGGGCTTTATCATTGGCAAAAAAAAAACCTCCAAATGGATTTTGTTCTAGTCTAATCACAGATTTAACAAAACTTAGCAAAAATAACAGCTTTAGATACTTAGCTGCAAAGTCTCTTTCTTCCAGGTGAACCAAAAACCAGACCGTGACTGACGATGGCCAGCGTTTCGTTAGGCTGCGTCAGGGTCAGTCGGTCAAAAATCTGCAGAAAAAAGAGAAAGAATAATATACAGTCCAAAATTTCTTCATGTTAACATCCATTAACCATTGCTTACTTAAACTCTGTTCAGTACTGAGGGAACTATAGAGATGCAGTTTGGAACAAAACTGCGATCCCTCTATATCAGTTATATGACATCAGATGCTCAAAAAGGCGTGGACCAATCAGGGCAACTCCAACTGAAAAGCGGGACCAAACACAAAAAGAGAGAAAAAGAAAAAATATTAGAAAAAAAAAATGACACCATTCAATTTTGGCATTTAAACCCTGTGGTGCTAGTGAATTTAACCTAAAAATCCATTGCTGCTCTATCTGCAGAAGCAAACGCAGTCTATCACCACCCCTTACTAATGACACTATTTGTTGCAGTACTAAACAGCGTAATGTCTCAAAAGCATGCTGCTTAGCAACACAGTGGATCGCAAGAGATGAAGTTATCTTTTGGGTCTTAATAGTGCTCTTGTGCTCAACCAATTGGGTATATAGCAGACGGGAAGTTTGCCCCACATACAGCTTATCACAAGGGCAGACAACGAAGTAGACAATGTATTCAGACTAACAGGTAGTCAGCCATCTTGTCAGCGGGAATAGAGCACGGGGTGGTGGTACAGGAGGAGGGCTGCGTGATCCAAGAACCGGCCCATAACAAGGCAGCAGTGCAGAGCCAAGGGGACCAACTAAACCGCATAACCAGCTCTGTGGAAAAAGAGTCACCAGATAAAGATCCAAAGCCAGAAGATGATATAGCAGCCATTCTTGTGCATAAAGCCTTTATTATGAAAGCTTCCCGGGGCACTCGTGGCAGATGCATTAAAGCTAGAAACCCAACCTCTTCTCATTGTCGTGATGCAGAAAACTCACGCAAATCCAGGTCTCGAACCATCTCCCTGCAGCTTATCTGCAAGTCAGAGCCAGAACAGCTTGAGCATGAAATCACTGAGGTTCATCCTTCGGTAATTGGAATCAGTGATGCAGAAGAATTGCTGATTAGTGAGGAAGTTGACCAAAAAGATGAAACCTATAAACCACACTTAGAAAGGGTACCCCTGAAAGCCAGGTGGAAGTCAGGGAAAGGGAAGGAAGGAAAGGAGAAGCAGAAGGAGATCAAGGTAGAAGTAAAGGAAGAACATGAGTTCCGGGAAGATGATGATCCACCTAGGCAAAGAGGTGGGAGGCGCAAGGATGACAAAACACACCGGGTGCCCAAAAGGAGGAAAACCCCCCCAATCCAATATGTTCGCTGTGAGATGGAAGGCTTTGGGACCGTGCTTGCACATCCGCGCTACCTGCAGCATCACATCAAATATCAACATCTTCTAAAGAAAAAGTATGTTTGCCCACATCCTTCTTGCAGGCGGCTTTTTCGAATTCACAGGCAGCTGCTTCGGCATGCCAAGCACCATACAGACCAAAGGGTTCACATCTGTGAATATTGTGCCCGCGCCTTCAAGAGCTCCCATAAACTTGCTGTGCATAGAATGTTTCATACAAGCGAGAAACCTCTACAGTGTGAGATCTGTGGTTTCACCTGCCGTCAGAAGGCCTCTCTGAACTGGCATATGAACTGCCTCTGGTGACCACTACCACTCTCCAAGCCGCATACTGCTGTTCCTTCTGTGCTTCATCTGCGCTTACTGGGTATTGCTACAGTTCCCAATTGTGGATCGCCTTGCCGAGAACTGTTCATACCACTCTGGTCCATCTCAGCATCTGGATTACCACCGTCCATCTTGGTCTCTCTTCCCTTTCCCTTCTTACCCTGTTCCTTCTCCCCTAGCTAATGTAATTGTAATTGATTCACCTGTGCATTGTAAGCCACTTTGAGTCTGCTTCATGTTGAAAAAAGTGGGGTATAAATATTCATAAATAAACAGAGTGTGTTCTCTATTAGTAGAAGGATCTTTAAACTTTCTTGTTTCGAGCATGTTGGGGCATAATGCACACTCATTACACTTTCTGTGACCTTCAAGAATTCTCAAATTGGATCCAATATCAGGTAAAATAGAGGGACATAATAGCTCTATCAAATGTTTGCCCCTACTATAGGCAAACCGCACTCTTGACTGGGAAAAAACAACAACAGGCAAAGTAGTCAATATGCTCCAATGTTTTTTAAGCACATGTGCAACATTAGACGCCTTAGAAGTATATCTCAACACACAGGTCTGAACAGCATCATCCTCTTCACCATTCTGAGATCGGGATCAAAGTAAAAGATAACACGTTCGCCACCACGGTGTTTCGGAAACAAACTGATGTGAACACCTTTCTGGAGTATTCGAGCTGTCATCCTAAGGCTCTTAAAGACAGTCTTCCCTTTTCTCAGTTGCTCAGATATCGATGGATTTGCTCCGAAGAAAGAGAATTTTTGTTACAAGCCCGCTCCCTTTGTAAAAGGCTTTTAAACCGAGGATGTCCTGAAAGAGTTGTCTCAGATGCCTATCGCAGAACAAAGTATAACAATAGAGATCTTTTACTGCAATCCCGATCTCAAAATGATGAAGAAGATGATGATGCTCAGACCTGCGTTTTGAGATATACTTCTAAGGCTTCTCATGTTGCACATGTGCTTACAAAACACTTGCAAAAATACAAAACCCCAATACGGAGAGACAAAAAATACAAATCAAAAAAATCGTAGAAGTCAATCCCAAACAATATGTATCTAGTATAATAGAGAATATCAGATGCCTAGAGAAAATTCCTACAAATAAGGATATACCAAAACAAAGGGGGACAAAAGAGAGTTCAGTATAGGCTGAACATTCAGCCGAGCTATATATCAGTGGAGACTAGCCTCAACAGCAGCTCACTTATAAAGCTCTATTCATCATGGATAGTCTCTATAAATGTACCCCCTAAATTTTATCAATTACTTCATTTTCTTAACTTTTTAATAGAAATTTTTTAAAAAATCTTCAATAGGCATCCTCTAGACTCTCAGATCTAGAAAAATAGCACCTATTATTAAAGGGCTTACTACCAACACTATATAAGTTCACATGCATAACCAAAGTACTGGAATAAGGAGCAGACAAGTGCAAACTTATCTCAAATCAATGAGTCACTATTCCATTGAATGCTCCAAATGTTCAACAAGAATCCCTGTTTCAAAGTATTCCTAAGTGCTGGATTGTAAATGGGTCCTCCCTTTTGAAATCTTACAGCGTGGCCCCATCATCTTTAAAAAGAACCGTCCTTATGTCCATAGACGTGCTGACGTCACTGAATTACTTAAATTGTTAAATGGTGTCATTCCAGTCAATTAATTCATTCAATCCCCTCGGCATTACTGAGTCCAATTCAAAAATCCAGTATTGTTTATGCAATGCTAAGAATGTTTCCCAATCATCTTGAAAATGTGGGGACACGCTTTCAATAATCAACCACTGCATTTCAACAAAATAATGATTAAACTCAATGCAGTGGCTGACCAGCGGAGCTGTTAAAACCCATCGGCTCCGATGTTTATTTAGTCTTAATCTAATTGGTCTGCTCGTATGTCCCACATATATTTTCAGGCAGGGACAAAGGATAACAAACAACATTTGCTGAAGAACAATCTGTACTCGCTCTTAATTTGTAATTTCTGAAGATGTCAGGATGTTGCCAGATGTCACAAGTTAAAGTCATAGGACAGGCTTTATATCGTCCACCCAGTCTATGACCCCTTAATGCATTGGTGTCTTTTTTAAATTGAGAAATGAAAGTAGAAGACACCAGATGATTAGTCAGATTTTTGCCCCTAGAAAATGCTATGCATGGACCTGTACGGAACATTTGATGTAACTGCAAAACATGCCAATGTTTATTAATACTGGAGCATATTGACTACTTTACCTGTTTTTCTCCCCCCATTAAGAGTGCGGTTTGACCATAGTAGGGGCAATAATTTGAAAGAGCTTTTATGTCCCTTTATTTTACCTGATATTGGTTCCAATTTGAGAGTTTTTAAAGGTCACAGAAAATGTGTAATATGCCCCAAAATGCTCAAAACAAGAAAGTTTAAAGATCCTTCTACTAATAGAGAACACACACTGTTTGTTAACATTACCTGTCAATCTGAATATGTTATCTACTGCATTGTCTGCCCTTGTGATAAGCTGTATGTGGGGCAAACTTCCCATTGGCTATACACACGATTGGTTGAGCACAAAAGCACTATTAAGACCCAAAAGACAACTTCACTTCTGGCGATCCACTGTGTTGCTAAGCAGTGTGCTTTTGAGACATTATGCTGTTTAGTACTGCAACAAATAGCGTCATCAGTAAGGGGTGGTGATAGAGGGTGTTTGCTTCTGCAGAAAGAGCAGCAATGGATTTTTAGATTAAATTCACTAGCACCACAGGGTTTAAATGCCAAAATTGAATGGTGTTTTTTTTCCTAATAATTTTTTCTCTTTTGTGTTTGATTGGTCCCGCTTCTCAGTTGGAGTCCTCCTGATTGGTCCACGCCTTTTTGAGCATACGATGTCATATAACTGACATTTAGAGGGATCGCCATTCTGTTCCAACCTGTCTCTAACAGAGTTTAAGCAATGGTTAATGGATACTAACATGAATAAATTTTGGACTGTATATTGTTATTCTCTCTCTTTTTTCCGCAGGTTTTTGACCGACTGACCCTGACGCAGCCTAACGAAACGCTGGCCATCATCGGTCACGGTCTGGTTTTTGGTTCAACTGGAAGAAAGAGACTTTGCAGCTAAGTATCTAAAACTGTTATTTTTGTTAAGTATTGCCAAATCTGTGATTAGACTAAATCAAATCCATTTGGGATGCTTTTGCCAATGATGATGAAGCCCTGCTCTTCCAGTTGATAGCTGGGAGCCTTTTGAGACTTTATCCTTCCTATATTTAACATTTTCATTGCTTATTTATTTAGTATATAAATAATCTTTATTGATTTGTGGTGTTAGGCATTTTTGATTCTTTTCCCCTATTATTTTTGTAGTTTGAAGGTTCACCAAAGGCATCAGATACCCTTGGGCTGACCCTGTTTAAAAACAAAAAAACAAAAACATATTGACCCAATTGTTTGTTTGTTAAAGGTACTGCTGAGAAACATGAAGGTGAAATTTGAAAGCCAGTTCATCAATAGCTAATTGTGATTTCTCCACTGCAGCTCTAATTTAGAACGGCAAGCCCTACTGTGCAGGCTCTAAGAAAGAATTTTAACACTATCATCACAAACAAGTTATAATAAGAAGAACTAAGGCAAACTTACTTTTAGCACTGAATTTGTTTTCTTTACGAGTTCTACCAGTTTTCTTCAAGCAATTGTCACAGATAAAGCTGAGGAACAAAAATAGTGGCTTAGTACAAGGTACAAAAATGGATATATTTTCTTCAGTGTTGCTTATGGTTGTTATTTAATCTGATTTTAAGTCCTTTTAGATGGAGTGCTCCAGATAGAGACAGTACTCTTTTGGACTTAGTGTGACAGTACTCCTTAACAATGCAACAGATACTCACGCACAAGTCACTCAATTTATCGGAACCACTCAGCCACTATGATCCGCATCGTTTCAAGCGATTAAAAGCATAAATTTGCTATTTTTTTTTTAGATAAAGACTAAGATGTTTATGCCTTAAGGGGGTAAATTTTAAAAGCCATGTTCATATATATGCTTGTACAAGTATGTGCATAATGCCATTTCACGCATACTGTTTATTCAACGTGATGAACAGAGACATTGCTGGGGGGCAGAATTGCAGCAGACTTTGAACTTACATTTCCAAAAGTACATAACTGTGTGCATGTAGTTTGAATGGGGTACATTTCGAAGGGAACTGTGTGTGTACTTTCCTCTTGAAAAGTAATACAACTTATGCACACATTTGCTGCAAAAACAGGAGGCCCATTATAAATATTCCCCTGAAAATATATATCATCAGTCCTGATTTTAGGCCAAAACTCTGATTGTATGTGTAATTTTATCAAACATTTTTCTTTCAAAATGCTGAATTACAAGTTTAAATAGGTCCTTATAGCATCAGGATATGCCTAAAAGTAGGTGCTGTACAAGCCAGCAAATACTTAAACAGGGGCATTGTCTCAATTTACATGCATACTTTACACGCTACATTTATGCCTGCTACTGAACAGGTGCAAATGTCTAGGACTTCTCAACCCAGTTCTCAGAACACCTAGCCAAGTCAGGTTTTCTGGATATCCACAATATGCATGAAATAGATATGCATAGAATGGAGGAAGTACATGCAAATTTAATTCATGCATATTCATTGTGGATATCCTGAAAACCTGAGGGGCTGGCTTGAGACCCTCTGTTACAGACAGACATAAGCACCCGTGTGTCTTTATTATAGTGCAGTATTGCTAGCCACAATGCTGCAAAATGTCGAGGGTAATTTTATAAGAATCAAAAGGTTAACTGAACGAAGAAGAATCCACGGATCAAACAAAACAAAAAAAAATCCCAAAAACAAACAGTGGAAAAAGGAAACAGGCTGAAAAAACAATGAGATAAACAAACAGGTTCACTTGCTACAATAACACCCCCCTTGTAGCAAATAAACCTGTTTATCTCATTGTTTGTTCAGCCTGCTTCCTTTTCCCACTCTTTGTTTTGAGGGTAATTTTATAACAATGCATCCAGGTTAACTGGGCAGGAAGGCCCCTATTTTGGCCCTCTTTTACAGAGAAACATAGGCACAGGAGCCAGCTCTGTGGGTGCTGTGATTGCTTGAGCACCCCCAATATTGAGCAAATTCCTTGACTCTGTCCAGGGAAGAGCAATGTTCGTTGGGTGTAGCACACCCTATCATTTTGAAAAGTTGGCTCCTATGCACATAGGTGTCTGTGTGTCTATAATAGGGGTTCTCAACCCAACACTCAAGATACCTAGCCAGTCAGGATTTCCACACATCCTCAACAAATATGAGATAAATTTGTACAAGCTACCTCCATTCTATACAAATCTCATGCATATTCATTGTGGATATACAGAAAACATGACTGGCTAGGTGTGACTCAAGAACTGGGTTGAGAACCCCTGTGTTATAGAGAAACATAGGCAGTATTTTAGCTTGCAATATTACACTATAATAAACATTTTATCATTCCCCTGTAACTCCATGCCCTCACAGGAACAGTTATGGTAGCAAAACCATGTAATTTATGTAAAACTACTGTCTGCATCCATAGTATATCTGTGACATCATAACCAATGATGGATATATCTGTGCAGCTTGTGAGCAAGTGATGATGAAATGAAACAGCAAGTATGCCCATCTGATCTCATCCCAAATACAGTACAGATTTATTTACTGCATTCTACATTTAGCCAATTCTCCCAGATACACTCAGGCAAATGGAAAACTTATGTCCTACCTAATAATTTTCTTTCCTTTAGTCTTACCAGACCAGTCCAGAACAAATGGGTTATGTCCATCAACCAGAAGATAAAGACAGAGGGAAAAAAAGTACTTCTATGTTAATTCATGCTGAGAATATTGATCATAATAATTCATTTATCTTTAAAATCAAGCATGGTATGGGAAGATTGGAGGGTGGCCAACGTGATGCCAATTTTTAAAAAGGGTTCCAGAGGTGATCCAGTAAATTATAGACCGGTTAGTGGGACGTCAGTATTGGGCAAAATGGTAGAGAGTACTATAAAGAACAAAAGTTACAGGGCATATATATAAGCATGGATTAATAAGACAAAACAAAAAAGGGATTTAGTCAAGGAAAATCTTGCCTCCCCAATCAACTACATTAATTTGAAGGGATGAATAAACATAAAGGTAAAGGTGAGCTGGCCGATATTATCTATCTGGATTTTCAAAAGGCATTTGACAAAAGTACCTCATGAAAGACTTTTGAGGAAATCAGAAAGTCATGGGATAGGAGGCAACGTCTTATTGTGGATTAAGGTAAAATTATGTCTTACCTGATCATTTTCTTTCCATTAGTCCCTCAGATCAATCCAGAGACTTGTGGGTTATGTCCCTCCTCTAGCAGGTTAGATAGAGAAAACACCGAAGTTCGCCACAAGAGGGCATGTGCAGCCAAGCTATCTTAGTATAACGATACCAAAGCAGTAAGAAACTTCCATTGAACTATAAAACACTCTCCTGCCTCTGCAAAAGCAGGGGAAACTTGGAAGAAAACTTCTGAGCTGCTGTACAAATATAATTAAAGTAGATTGAACAATATAACCCATATTAACTCCATAACCATTGTAACAACAGAACGTGAACAGAACCGAGTAAATCAAAATGAATTATAATGAATCCGAGCAAAACTGTCGAAACCCAGGGAGGGCCTCTGGATTGATCTGAGGGACTAATGGAAAGAAAATTATCAGGTAAGACATAATTTTACCTTCCATAGTGTCCCCAGATCAATCCAGAGACTTGTGGAATATACCAAAGCAATCCTCATCAAGGGTGGGACCTGAGAATCCCAGCAGATAAGACTGAAGCCCCGAAAGTCGCGTCACGATGCACCGCTACATCAAGACGGTAATGCTTCGCAAAGGTATGCAATGAAGACCAGGTCGCTGCCTTACAAATGTCCTCCACCGGAACCCAACTACACTCCGCAAAGGAAGCAGCTTGAGCCCTAGTTGAATGAACTCAAATGTGAAGAGGGGAAGACTTTCCTGTCAACAGGTAAGCAGACGCAATCGCCTCCCTAAGCCAACGGGCGATAGTAGCCTTAGATGCCATGCTGCCTTTCTTCTGTCCTGCAAAAAGAACAAACAAATGATCTGACTTCCGAAAGGAATTAGTCACTTCCAAATAACAGAGCACTGCTCTCTTAACATCAAGACTTCATAAAGCTTGAAAGTTGTGAGGATAATCTTTTTTAAAAGATGGCAAGATCACTTCCTGGTTAATATGAAAACGGGAGACTACCTTAGGAAGAAATGATGGAACCGTCCTCACTGACACACCTGCTTCCGAAAAACGGAGAAATGGGTCTCTGCAGGAAAGCGCCTGAAGCTCCGACACCTGCCTGGCTGACGCCATTGCCACCAAAAATATCGTTTTCAATGTAATGTCCTTTAATGAAGCTTATTTCAAGGGTTCAAAAGGAGGTCGTTGGAAGGCCCTCAGCACAAGGTTCAAATTCCACTCCGGTACCACCTGAAGACGAGGAGGCCGAAGATGTCCTGCACCTCAAAGAAATCTCACCACATCCGGATGCGAAGCTAAAGAATGTCTACCCAAACGACCTCTAAAACACGCTAAGGTCGCCACCTGGACCTTTAAAGTATTTAACGATAATCCCTTATCCATTCCCTCCTGCAAGAAAACCAAAATGGATCCTAGTGGAGCCGAATGAGGAGAAATGCCTGCCGAAGAACACCAAGCAACAAAGGTCCTCCAAACTCTAGCATACGCCGTCGAAGTAGAACGTTTGCGGGCGTGCAACATTGTCGCAATCACAGCCTCCGAAAAACCTTTACGCCTCAGACGCGACCTTTCAATAGCCAGGCCGTAAGCCCAAAGGGGGCGTGATTGGTCATGATTACTGGACCTTGATGGAGAAGATCTTTCAATGCAGACAGGTGAAACGGATCGTTGATGAGTAGGCGAATCAAATCCACATACCAAGGACGCCTGGGCCAATCCGGTGCAATTAGAATCACCGGACCCCGATGCCGAGAGATCTTGTTTAGCATTCGACCGACCATCGGCCAAGGAGGGAAGACATTCAGAAGTTCTAAGGGCCACGGCTGAAGAAGAGCGTCTATGCCTTCGGACCCGACCTCTCTGCCTCTGCTGAAGAAGCGAGGCACCTTGGCATTGGAGGAGCGAGCCATCAGATCCAACACTGGGAGTCCTCAACGCTCTGAGATCAGATGGAACACCTGTTGAGAGAGTTCCCACTCCCCGGCATCCAAGAGATTCCGACTGAGAAAGTCGGCCTGAATATTTAGCACCCCTGCTATGTGAGCAGCTGATAAGAGGACTAGACGCTTCTCTGCCCAACGACAAAGAACGGCCGCCTCTTCTGCCAGCGGAGCACTGCGAGTTCCCCCCTGACGACTGACATACGCCACTGCTGTGGCATTGTCTGAGAGAATTCGAACTGAATGATCTGTCACGAGATCCTTGAAGGCTAAAAGAGCCAACCGGACCGCTCGAAGCTCCAGAAGATTGATCTGCAACTTGGACTCCGAAGGAGACCAAGTGCCCTGAGCTGAATGTCCGAGACAAAGAGCTCCCCAACCCGACAGACTCGCATCTGTCGTGACTACACGCCAATCTGGAGTTGCCAGAGGCATGCCTCGCGTTAAATTCTCCAGCCTGAACCACCAACATAGAGCAAACCGAGCTCGAGGTGTCCAGGGCAGCCGAATTGAGTAATCCTCGGAAAGAGGAGACCACTGGCTGAGCAGGTGCCATTGCAGCGGACGCATGTGACTTCGGGCCCAAGGAACAACCTCTATCGTCACCGCCATTGATCCCAGGACTTGAACATAATCCCATGCTGACGGAGTCGGCCTCAGCAGAATTGAAGAAAGTTGCTTCAGCAACTTCAACCGTCGCTGATCTGGAAGGAAAACTCGACCCTGACTGGTATCCAATTGCACTCCCAGGTACTCCAGAGTTTGAGTTGGAACAAGATGACTCTTTTGAACATTTATCACCCAACCCAAAGACTGTAAGAGATGTATGACTGTCTGAGTCGCCTGAGTGCATTGGTTGAGAGACTGAGCGCGAATCAGCCAGTCGTCGAGGTAAGGATGAACTTGCCATCCTCTGGCCCGCAGAAAGGCTGCCACCACCACCATCACCTTGGAAATCGTGCGTGGCGCCGTGGCCAGACCAAAGGGCATGGCTCTGAATTGGAAATGCTGTCCTAACACTGCAAAACAGAGAAACCTTTGATGAGGGGGCCAGATAGGAATGTGTAAGTAAGCTTCCTTTAAATCGAGAGAGGCTAAGAATTCTCCTGGCTGAACCGCCACACTTTCAAGGCTTTGTTGACCGCCTTTAGATCTAACACAGGCCGAAAGGACCCCCCCTTTCTTTTCCATTACAAAGTAAATAGAGTAGCGACCTTGACCTACTTCGTCTGCAGGTACGGGAATCACTGCCTGAAGACGCAGCAATTCTGCCAAAGTGTCTCGAACCGCAGCTCTCTTTACCAGAGATTTGCATGGAGACTCTAGGAAACTGTCCGCTAAAGGGCGAGCAAATTCTAGTTTGTAACCGTCTCGTATAATGTCCAGCACCCATTCGTCCGTAGTCACCCTGGCCCATTCCTCCCCGAATTGGGACAGCCGCCCCCCTATCGGCAGAGAGGACTGGACCAGGGCCCCATCATTCTGTACCTCTGGTTCCTTGTTGATTTCGAGGACCAGAGGGGGGAAGCCTGCGCTCAGAACGAAAGGACTGCTGCTGCTTCTGAGTAAAGCGTGGCTTTTGAAAACCTCCGACCCTACCGGGTCTATATCGCTTTGCGTCTTTAAAGTGCAGACGAAATGATTTTGTTTGAGATTTAGACTTATCCTCCGGCAAGCGACCTTTAGAATCTCCAAGGTCCTTAACAATCTGAGCCAACTCTTCACCAAAGAGGAGCTTTCCTTTAAAGGGTAGTCGAGCCAGCCTGGACTTCGAGGGCAGATCCGCAGCCCAATGCTTTAACCAGATCCAGCGGCGAGCAGAAACCGCCAACGAAACTCCTTTAGCAGAAGCTCGAAGGATATTGTACAACAGATCTGCCAAATAAGCCAACCCAGACTCCAAAAGCGGCAGAACATCAACCAACTCATCCGGCGAAGCTGCCTTCTGCACCCAAGAGAGACAGGCTCTGGCAGCATAAGAGCCACAGACCAAAGCCTGCAACGTCAAGGCCGCAACTTCAAACGAAGCTTTAACCGCAGTTTCAAGCTTGTTTTCCTGCAGATCTCTGAGAGATGCGCCTCCCTCAACAGGTAAAGCAGTCTTCTTTGCCACTGCCGAAATCAAGGAATCTACCACAGGGAGACGCAAAGAATCTAAGTCCTCTTGTCTCAAAGGGCAAAGCTTGGCCATCGCCCGTGCCACCTGCAAACTAGCCTCTGGGGAATCCCACTGCGCCTGAATGAGTACTTGCATAGCCTCATGAATATAAAAGGCTTTAGAGGGTGGTCTAGTGCCAGACATAATGGAAGAGCTTACCGCAGGGGAGATAGCGGATTCTGGGGGAGACAAATTCAGAACTTTTAATGCCTGAATAATAAAAGGAATGAGCTCTTCTCTTCTGAATAGCCTTGCCGTGGTGGGATCATCCCCCTCACCTGCGGGCAACTCCCCCTCTTCTAATAAATCTGGCAGAGATTCCCCAGATTCAGGATCCCCATCCGAATCTGTATGTTCAGAATCAACGGGCCTAGAATCCTCTAACTGCAAGCGCGACCTTTTAGCTGGCTTCTGAAACAACTCTGAGCACAAGGGAATGGAGCCCCCCAAAGTGGCTGCCGACTGACCCTCTCCCTCAGAACGCATCAAAAAGGCTTTGTGCATTAAAAGCACAAATTCTGGAGAAACCCCCCCCCCCCCATATTTGTTTTCTCCGAAAGAGAAGGCTCTGAATTATTCTGTACAGACGAAACGCCAGCTGATTCTACCGCTACACACTCCTGTGAAAGCGGCGGTAAGTCAAAAATGGCGCCGGCGGACACATGCGCTGCCCCAGACAGTTTTCCCGCCGACCGAGAATCGCTTCCCTCACGCGGTTTCGCTGCTCGACTCGCGGTCTGCCTGCTCCGAACCGTTTCCCCCATCGTGGAACAAGCCTCGCAGGCCCCGGACGCCGACCTCCGTGCCCTGCAGCGCGAACAGCGCTTAACAGTCTCTAACGGCACCGACATAACAGAAAATCTACCTTAAGTCCACTCAGCCCTGCTCACGCTCTCAAGTTAAACCGGAAAACTCTTTGAAGAGAAATTCAGACCCAATGCGGCTGAATAGAAACTGTTTCGTCGAAATTTCTTGTCAGCTTTTTTTTTTTCAAAGAGGCAGGAGAGGAAAATAGCTATAATCCTTAGAAGACTTAGCTGCCAGCTGACAGGGGGAGAAGGGTAGGGACCTGGCACCACCAGGTGTATCCCAAACTGTGCTCCAGCACCTCAACCTCAACAAAGGCTCAACACACCCGAGGGAACGGGATAGGAGCCTCAACAACAGAGCTGCACTTTATGCACCCTTCTACCTGCTAGATAGAGAGAATAATGAAGATAGCTTGGCTGCACATGCCCTCTTGTGGCAAACTTCGGTATTCTATCTAACCTGCTAGAGGAGGGACATAACCCACAAGTCTCTGGATTGATCTGGGGATGCAATGGAAAAGCTTGTTAAAAGATAAAAAACAGAGTAAGATTAAATGGTCGGTATTCTCAATGGAGAACAGTAGATAGTGGGGCTCCCTGGCAGTGTGTCCTAGTGTCACGTTTTCAAAGCTGGAAACTGGATTTGTGAGCCCTTGGGCCACAGCCGGGGAGCGGCAGTGGCAGGCAAAACCACCCCACGCTAGAGACAGGGCACATCTCTGACAAACAGTTAGGCTGCACCTGGCCACTTTTCACCAAGAGTTGAGCTCCAGGCTTCAGGTGGCCGGCAGGACTTACTGGACAGGGCAGGACTGGATAACAGCTAGGCAGCACCGGGACAGCAAGGCAGGGAAAGGATAGGCTAAAGGACAGGACTGAAAGCTGCGAGCAGCCACTGAAACAGGGAACAAACACAGCTAGACAGGAGACTGAACTGAAAGCTGCAAGCAGCCACTGAAGAAGGGAACAAACACAGATAAACCCAGAACTAGGCAAAGACATACAAACAAGACACAAGACTGGGAAACAAGCAATACAGTAAACAAGCAATACCCTAAACTAAACATAGACTAACTAGAACAGGCAAGACTTCAGGCAAGAACAAGAGCAAGGAAACAAACTCAGGCTGAAGTGCAACAAGCACCAACATACCAGGGCCTTAGACGCAATGCAAAGGCAAAGGCAGAGTATCAAAATGGCTAATAAGCCCAGCAGCAACAATCACCAGGCAACTAAGGGTGCTGTGCAGGTTCAAACAAAACAAGCAGGTCTGGCAGCCTGGAAGATCCGGACCGGGGCTGAAATCTGGAACGGGTAGCAAGACAGTCTATAGCAGCCACCGGTTCTGGCCACCAGAGGGCGAGGTGAGCACAGACGTAACACCTAGGACCGCTGCTTTTTAACATTTATAAATGATCTAGAGAGAGGAAAAACTAGTGAGGTAATAAATTTTGTTGATGACACAAAGTTATTCAAAGTTGTTAAATCGCCAGAGGATTGTGAAAATTGCAAGAGGATCTTACAAGACTGGATATCCAAATATCAGATGACATTTAATGTGAGCAAGTGCAAAGTGACGCATGTGGGAAAGAGGAACCCAAACTATAGCTATGGAACGCAAGGTTCCACATTAGAAATCATCACCCAGGAAAATGATTTAGGTGTCATCGTTGATGATATGTTGAAACACTCTGCTCAGTGTACAGCAGCGGCTAAGCAAGCAAATAGATTGTTAGGAATTATTAGGAAAGGAATGGAAAACAAAAATGAGAATGCTCCATGGTGCGAACTTACCTTGAGTATTCTGTGCAATTCTGGTCAGTGCATCTCAAAAAAGTTATAGCAAAATTAGAAAAGGTACAGAGAAGAGTGACGAAAATGATAAAGGGGATGGGATGACATTCCTACGTGGAAAGTCTAAAGCGGCTAGGGCTGAGGAGAGGATATGACAGAGATCAATAAAATACTGAGTGGAATGGGTAGAGGTGAATCGCTTGTTTACTGCTTCCAAAAATACACTCAATGAGGCTATTAAATAGTAAATTTTAAAACAAACTGGATAAAATATTCCTTCACTCAATGTGTAATTAAATTTATTTATGACATTTATACCCCACATTAACCCAAAATAACTCAAGTTCAATGTGGCTTTCAAACAATAACATGAATAAACATAACAATATACAAAATATAACACCGATTACAATAAGTTAAAGAAGCAAATTAATACATGTGCAGTAAGTAACCAGGGATTTAGATTATCTCAAGAACAAACAAATAATTAAGGGTGGATAGGTGAGAGCATAATTAGGCAGGACTAGATGGGAAACGAGATTAAGAAAAGGGTGGGGTAAAATTCAAATAGAGTTCTTTGTATTCAGAAAGGCTAGACTGAAGAAATGTGTTCTGGTATTAGCTATTTTCTGTTTAAAATAAGTAGCCAAGTGGTTGGCAGTAGGTGTGGGATCAATTGAACTGGTTATTAGTTGAGTGTCCAATAAACTATTAACTAATGAGTAAAATTTCCTTGGGTTGACTACTGTATCACCAATGAATTTGGAATAGTAGGAGCTTTTCGCTTTGGAGATCATACCTTTGTAGGATTTCAAAAGTTTTTTTTCCAAGCGATCCATTGTTCAGTGGATTTGTCCTTAGACCAAATTCTCTCCAGTCTCCTGCATTTACGTTTCATTTGTAAAAGATCATCACTGAACCAAGGAGATACTCTTGTTGGACGAGATTTGACAGTCACAGGTGCAACAACATCAAGGACTGCTTTACAAGTATCATTCCATTGCTGAATGAAATTCAGGGAGGGGTTTGAGGTACGTAATGCACGGAATGCCTCATTGGACCAGAATTTTAAAAGGTAAATTTTACCTCTAGTTGTAAAGGAACAAATTTCAGGATTTGGAATGATAGTTTTCTTCCAGTGCAATTTAAAAAAAGAGGCTACTGTGATCTGACCAAAGGTATTGGGGTCCAATGAAAATCTGAGTTTAGTTGCTGATATCTACGCGGGCTGCAAAGAACTCATCATTAAAAAACTCCAGACCGCCCAAAATATAGCAGCCAGGCTGATATTCAGCAAAACACGCTTCGAAAGTGCCAAACCCCTCTGAGAAAAGTTGCATTGGCTCCCAATCAAAGAACGGATCATCTTCAAAATCTGCACCTTAGTCCACAAAATCATGTACGGCGTAGTCCCAGGATACATGACAGACCTTACAGACTTACCAATAAGAAACAAAGTCAGATCGTTAAGATCCTATCTAAACCTGCACTACCCAAATTACAAAGGACTGAAATACAAAACAACTTACGCAGCTGGCTTCTCCTACATAAGCGCACAACTATGGAATGGGCTCCCAAAAGCTGTGAAAACAATCTACGACCACTTGAACTTCAGGAAATCACTAAAAATCTACCTCTTCAAAAAGGCCTACCTCAATGACCCCATGTAACTCTCTTCACCTACCAACACAGCATGACTATGATCGAACAGGACATCACGCAATCTTCATCCATTCCGGCCCTCCACTTATACCTCATACGATCACTATACAACTTTGTATTTGTTATCCACCAACTGGGCAAAGGCCTTTGACGGTACTATGTAAGCCACATTGAGCCTGCAAATAGGTGGGAAAATGTGGGGTACAAATGCAACAAATAAATAAATATATCTAATTGTTGACCTTTAACATGAGAGGACATTCCGTTGAAAATTGAGAATTGCCAAACATTAAGGAATTCTAGGAAATTCTTGGTGTATTGGTTGGTAATGTTTTCAAGATGTAAATTAACATCTCCAACCATAATATTATCATCATCATTAATCCATGCACTGGAGATGAATTCGTAAGATCAGCCTTAACTAAGTTCCAAGAATTAGGAGGACGCTATAACATTAGAAGGCAGATATAAAGAATCGCAAGATACAGAACAAGCAGCGATTTCCAGATTAGGAGATTGAAATTCAGAGACCGTTTTTACCTCAAATAAAGATTTATAGATGATAGCTAAACCACCTCCCCTTTTTTTTGCTCTAGGGAAATGAAAAATGGAATAACTGGGTGGGCATACATCTAGAATAATAGGATCATCTTTTGAGTGTAGACAAGTTTCACAGATTATAACAAAATCAAATTGAGCATCAGTTATCCAATCTTTAATAATTAAAGCTTTGTTAACAACCGATCGAGCATTGATATAACCTACAGAAAGAGAAATATATGAACAAGTAAAGTTGCTCGACAGTGGGACTTAAATCACGTGGCTTTTATTACAAAAGGATTTGGAGCCTTTTTTTAGCATGATGTTTAGTAGAAGGCACAATGTTCGGGTCGTTGTAATTCAAATAGGTAGGAGCAAAACCAAAGGGATTCCTTTGGTGATGTTGGTAACCAATAAGGATAATAATATCTTTTAGAATATAACACTGGAATAACAAAATAGGAATCAAAACCATTAGTAGAATGAAGTGTCTAGATAGAATGAGAAAAGAAATTAAATATAGCAGAACTTCTAGCATTCTTTAAGGAATGCTTCGAAACAAACACTCAACATATGGAAGCAGGAGTGACAGGAAACAGCAGATCCAAATTGCTCAAATTTCACAGCACAGGGAGGATTCAGATGCCTCAGAGGTGGGCTGGTTACCATGGCCACCTCCTGGTGATGTCAGCATCCACTCCCACTACGGAAGCAGGAGTGACAGGAAACAGCTGTGACTTCTGTCAGCAAAAATAAAAGTTGCCTACCTGTAACGGTAGTTCTCCCTGGACAGATGATCTTGCAGCCACACAAATGAAGTGACTCTCCCACGACGTCACTGACACGGACCAATATCAAATCATTAAGCTTAAAAAACCATCACAATACGCGTGCGTGCAGATTCCCACTCTAGTCCACACTATATACCATCAGGTAAGACCCGCCCCTTTTCAGTTTGATATAATAGCTAGCGGCAACTTATGGGAGGGTTGGGAGGGATTGTGTGGCTGCAAGATCATCTGTCGAAGGAGAACTACCTTTACAGGTAGGCAACTTTTATTTCTCCCTGGGCAGAGGATCTTGCAGCCACACAAATGAAGACTCCCAAGCTACACAGGTAAGAAACATGTATATGTCTACTGAAAATAACAATAGAAGAAAAATAATTTGTACCTGTGTGAGGAGGTGGTGGTAGTTGACGCCTCAGATTACAGAAGGACGGACAGCATGACCAAAAGCTGCATCAGTGGATGAAGCTGTATCGATGCAATAATGTTTCACAAAAGTGTGCACAGTTGACCATGTAGCTGCTCTACAAATGTCCTGTAAAGGAGTGCTTTGCAAGTGAGCCCTTGTGGCCGCCATGGCCCTGAGATTATGAGCTGTGACACAAGCAATATTTGAGGGATTAGATGTCTGTGCAAGTTGATAACATAAGGTGATACAATTGGCAATCCACTGAGAGAGTTGCTTTCGTCACTGGTTGCGGTGGGAGAGTAGACCAAAGTGACAGAAATAATTGGGGTGGTCTATTTTTGGATTTGGTTCTATCCAGATAAATGGTTAGAGCCCTCAGACAGTCTAGAGTATGAAACCTCATATGATCCTAAGAAACATGTGGAGGAGGATAAAAAATTGGAGGTACTATTATCCGATTTAAATGAGAAGACGAGACTACCTTAGGTAAGAACTTTGGGTGAGTGCAAAACACAGCCTTATCATGGAGTAATTCAGTATACGGCAGGTAGTGGACGAGAGCCTGCATCTCACCAATACGTTGTGCTGAAGTCAAAGTTACTAAGAACAGTGTTTTCCAAGTAAGGTATTTGAGTTCTGTGAAGTGGCTAAAAAGGAGAAGTCATAAGCGCATTGAGTATTATTATTAAATTATGGTCCCATGCTGGTGTTGGTGAACGAATGGGAGGGTAGAGGTGAGGAATCTTCTTGAAATAGGATGTTGCATGAGGGTCAAATCGTTCACCGGGTCATGGAACACAGAGAGCTGACAAATGAAGTCTTACTGAGGAGCATGACAACCCTGATTCCGAAAGATGAAGAAGATAATCTAAGATGCATTACCAAAAGCCTTGAAAACGATGTACGACTACTTAAATTTCCGGAAAAAAATTAAAACCAAACTGTTTAAAAAGGCATACCCTACCAATCCAATGTAAATGCCTGACCTTGGCCACACAACAAAACTAAAGCACGTAATGGACCTAACACAACTCTTCCGCTTTACGATTCCTAATGTGGCTGTACCACATGAACTTTATCTTACCACATCACATTGTATCTGTTCACACCGGAGTCGGCAAATGCCTCTCCGGTACTATGTAAGCCACATAGAGCCCCCACATTGAGCCTACAAATAGGTCGGAAAATGTGGGATACAAATGTAACAAATAAATAAATAGAAATATACGAGACATAGGAGCAGTGTCAGGGTGGAGACAAGAACACGAACACCAGCTGGAGAAACGCTTCCATTTTGCTCTGTACGATTTCAGAGTGGAGTCCTTCCTAGAGGCGAGAACGCTGAGAACACCCTGTGAGAATATCATGTTCAATTGGGAGGTGGAGAGATGCTATGTCTGGGTGAAGAAGACTGCCTTGTGATATCAGATCCAGTTCCAGCGGAAGTGGAAACGGAGGCCGCAAAGTGAGGTTTAGGAGAAACATGAACCATGCTTGTCTTGGCCAATAAGGAGCTATCAATAAAAGAGACACTCTTTCTGATTTCACCTTCTGGAGCATTTTGGAAATGAGTGGAATTGGAGGAAAGGCATAGAGAAGGCCTTCTCTCCATGGAATTTGGAAAGCGTCTTCTGCTATTCTGTTCAGACTGGGAAACGTTGAGCAAAATCTGTGACATTTGGCATTGAGAGGGGATGCAAACAGGTCGATGACAGACTGACCCCACTTGCTGAAGACAGCGTGCGTAACAGTGGTCTTGAGTGATCACTCGTGTGGTTGTAACTTCCTGCTGAGTGAATCCACTAGGGAATTCTGCACCCAGGGCAGGTAGGATGCTGAGATTGTGGAGTGGAGACTTAAGACCATGTGCCAGATATGTAGAGCTTCCCTGCACAGCTTTCGTGAACTGGTACCCCCTTGTCCGTTTGAATCTGCTGATGAGAGAGGTGAATGTGAAATGCGTGAAGTGACAACTTGATTGCCCGGAGCTCCAGGAGATTGATACTGTACGTTGTTTCTTTGGGAGTCCAAAGACCTTGTGTCTTGTAAGAGTTCATATGTGCTCCCCAACCCTGTTTGGATGCATCGGTGGTTAGGTAAATGGAAGGTAGAGCAGGACGAAACGGCATACCTTGAAGGAGATGCGGGGTGTAAGTCCACCATTGTAGAGAAGTTTTTAGACTGTGAGTAAGCCCGTTGGCGAAGATGGGCTATGATCGTGACAAAACATTTCGTGAACACCCTTGGCGCTGAAGAGAGGCCGAATGGGAGAACTCGAAATTGGTAATGATGAGAATCCAATTGAAAATGAAGATACCTTCTGGACGAATGCTGAATAGGAATGTGTAAATATGCATCTTGAAGGTCGAGAGACACTAGCCAGGCATTCTGATGTATAAGTGGAAGAATCATTTGGAGAGCTGTCATTCTGAATTTTTCTTTTTTGATAAATTTGTTTAGGGATCGTAAATCTAGAATAGAGCATAGGCGGCCGTTCTTTTTCGGAATAAGAAAGAATCTGGAATAAAATCCTGTGTTCCGGTGAGATTCCTAGACTGGTTTGATTGCACTGATTTGCAGGAGACCGTCGATTTCTTCCTGAAGGAGATGACGGTGACAGGAAGGAACCTGTGAGGTGACAATGTGTGTGTGAGGTGGAGGATACGCAAAGTGAAGACGGTATCGCTGATGCACAATCAAAAGGATCCATTTGTCTGATGTTACAAGGGACCACTGAGGAGCGAAAAATTGAAGACAGCCTCCAACTGGTAGCTCTATTGCGACTGCCAGGTCAAATAGAAGATAAGGGTTTAGGCGCGGGTGCTGGTTTAGGTGTTCTCCTTTCTGCTATCAGTGGAAAAAGGTGGGATACAAAAGTGATAAATAAATATATGACTTCTTTGACTGCTGAGGCCTATTTGGCTTATTGTTGAATTTGTAGTTAGAGTTGTACCTATTGAAAGGGAATGGTTTACGAGAATTGTATCTCTTTTTAGAAGTGACATATGATGAACGTTGAAAAGATCTAGGCTGGTTGAAATTGTCATCTTCTAAAGTATCTAGAGTTGTGCAATCCTGTTTGATGTTATTGATAATGTCTTTAACCCTGTCGCCAAAGAGACTGTCTCATGTACAAGGAGCATCAGCTACACGATTGTGAACATCTTCTCGTAGACCTGACGCTTTTAACCAAGCCAAACGTCTCGTGGAATTGCCCACCGCAGCACCTCTAACTGAAGTGTCATAAGAGTCGTGGGCGGCTCTGATTAAATTAGTAGCACATTCTTCCAGGTTTTGGAGTATTGGTCGCAGTTGAGGTTGCATGGTAGCTGGGAGAGAATCAACCGCTTTAGATAAATTGTTCAATATGGTGAATTGATAGTCAGTATAGTGAAGAATATGGAGCCCTATCCGGGCATTAAGCATGACACTTTGATACATTTTCTTGCCTAATAAGTTCATGAGCTTCATTTCCTTAGTTGTTCGAAAATTAGAATGGCCCTTGAGCTCTTATGCTTACGCCTGGCTGAATGCACTACTATGGATTCATGAGATAACTGAGGCTTACCAAATCCCAAAAGTGTCCTGAACTTTGTATTTTGTATCTAGACTCTTTTTTGTTGGTGTAGATGAGAAAGGTGTAGACCAAACGAGTTTATGTTGATCTGCAAGAACATCATGTAACAGCAATGCTATTATCTCTTTTGGTGCTTCCTTGTAGCGAAGAGCTTGCAGCTTCTTTGATCGTGGATCAGGTTGAGAAGTTGAATGAATTTCCAAAGCTGATGCCAACTTTAGGAGAAATTTCAGATAAGAAATATCCTCAGGTTGAGATGATTTAGATGGCTGCAGTGGAGAGGAGCCTGAAGGTAAACCCGGAGTGCCCACATCGTGATCAGAGTGGTTATCAGGAGAACACCTAGAGTGACCCTGAGAATGTATAGGAGAAGATTCATAGTTTGAAAAAACTTCTGCTGCCATGGATTCTGATGTAGACACTGACCATGAACAGTTGCTATGAGATGAAGAAGGAACAGAACGTGAGAAGGCAGCTGCCGAGTCTGAAGGTACCTGAGAAGTCGAGCGCTGCTGGCGAGACTGCTGGTTCTTATTTTTTAATAAAAAATCACGAAGGAGATGGAGAATATCTTGATTAGACACTTGAAAAGAAGAGAAGACATTGTTGGTAGGCATTGTGCCTAAATCCCCTGATTTATGCCTAGGAGACAGCTTGATTGTTGAAGTCCTGCCTGCCTTCTGGAGAGAGAGATGGTATGTGATTTGGAGTGGTTTGAGTATGAGAAGGAGAAGAGGAGCCTTAAAACTGCTGAGAGGAGCCATAAAACTGCTGAGAGGAAGCATTGTGCTGGTGAGAAGGGGAGGAGCTAGATCAGTTCCAATGGGGAGGAGCTAACTCGATGATGAGAGTGAGAGGAGCCAGCTCGGTGATGATGTGAATGGGAGGAGCTCTGTCGGTGCCGATGAGGAGATGAGCTCCTTCAGTACCGAGAATGATGATGCTGATGAGCCTGAGCTCTGTGACAATGAGGCAGTGAAGAGTCAGATCGGTGCCGATGAGAGTGAGGAGATTCGGTGCTGTGCTGAAGATCAGTGAGCATCATTCTAGCTCGTTTAGCAGGAGATTTTGTCAGCCCTGATGGATGAGATATAAGGGGCGTGTCCGGAATCTGAGTCTCGGCACCAACAACTAAGTTGTGGTGGCAGAGACTGAAGAGAGATCAATAGCTGCTGAACAGGCTGCTGATTCATGAGAGAAACTGTACCATCCAAACTTTTAACAGACAGAGGTTCGCCAGAGTGCTTTCTTTTGCTTGTAGCTTTTTTTACCATCTTAGAGGATGTCTGATGAGGTAACTCAACAAAGCAGTGGAATCAAATGCATTTATTGGAACAATACCCGACGTGGCCACGTTTCGCCCTGAGGCTGCGTCAGGGGTATAAACTATAAAAACAAAACACAAGTATAAAAACATGTATAACCATACATATTAACAATGTCATAAGCATGATTCAACTAATAAAAGGCAATTATATAAAAAAGAGATTCAACATATATAAAACAATCCTTTAAGAGTTCTAAAAAAACATGTTTATACATGATATCTATAAAACAAAATATTTATAATTATCATTAAAATCATACATCACATAAAATTTTTATCAGAACATCTACAATTACTCATATCACATTTATAACTCAATAAAAAAATGTTAAGATCATACAATTAGAATCAAAACATTTCAATGAAGAGGGGAAGAAATTTCTTTATACATACCTATCAAAAGTGTATGTAAATATATCATACACACTAGTAGTATGATATATTTACATACACTTTTGATAGTTGAATCATGCTTATGACATTGTTAATATGTATGGTTATACATGTTTTTATACTTGTGTTTTGTTTTTATAGTTTATACCCCTGACGCAGCCTGAGGGCGAAACATGGCCACGTCGGGTATTGTTCCAATAAATGCATTTGATTCCACTGCTTTGTTGTTTTTTATCTACTGTTTTGTAAGCAGTTGTGTGCCTTTTTGTTTTTTTTGTTTTGATGAGGTAACTCATCCACGACGGTTCTCATTTTTAGATCTCTGATTTTTCATGTTCGAGGGAGCATGCTAGCACACTTGTCACAGTTGGAATCTAAGTGTGCTTTCCCCAGACAGCGAACACACTGATCGTAAAGATCTGAGTTAGACATTTTATTATTACAGTCTTTGCAGTGTTTGAAACCCTGTTTCTTTGCCGACATGACAGGGAAGAGAAGAGCTGCTAACCTGAATTCTTTAACGAAGGAGGAAATTGTGAAGAAGAAAAAAAAAATAAAGAAAAAAATATAAAAAAATAAAATAAAAATAATCGCGAGAAAACTGCACATTGAGAATATTGAGTCAGCAGGTCTGACCGTCAGTGCGGAAAGAAATAAACTGAAAAGGGGCGGTTCTTAACTGATGGTATATAGTGTGGACTACAGCGGTAATCTGACCGCACACGTATTGTGATAGCTTTTTAAGCTTAATGCTTTGGTATTGGTCCATGTCAGTGACGTCGTGGGAGAGTCACTTCATTTGTGTGGCTGCAAGATACTGCCCAGGGAGAACTGCAGCAATTTTAAAGCCCTATAGAGTGTGTGCAGGGAAACAGCGGATCCAAATTGCTCAGTTCAAATTTTGTGAAACATAATTGCATCAATACAGCTTCATCCACTGATGCAGCTTTTGGTCGTGCTATCCTTTCTGCTGTAATCTGAGGCGTCAACTACCACCTCCTCCTCACACAGGTACCAATTATTTTTTCTTCTATTGTTATTTTCAATAGACATATATATGTTTCTTAATTTGTTACCTGTGTAGCTTGGGAGTCTTCATTTGTGTGGCTGCAAGATACTCTGTCCAGGGAGAAATAAAACTTGCCTACCTGTAACGGTAGTTCTCCTTCAACAGATGATCTTGCAGCCACACAATCCCTCCCAACCCTCCCTTAAGTTGCCGCTAGCTATTATATCAAACTGAAAAGGGGCGGTTCTTAACTGATGGTATATAGTGTGGACTAGAGCGGGAATCTGCACGCACGCGTATTGTGATGACTTTTTAAGCTTAATGCTTTGGTATTGGTCTGTGTCAGTGACGTCGTGGGAGAGTCACTTCATTTGTGTGGCTGCAAGATACTGTCCAGGGAGAACTGCAGCAATTTTAAAGCCCTAGAGGGAAACAGCAGATCCAAATTGCTCAGTTCAAATTTCATAGAACATTCTGAAGCCTCAGAGGTGGGCTGGTTACTATGGCTACCTCCTGCTGATGTCAGTAACTGCTCCCAATAGGGAAGCAGGAGTGACAGAAAACAGCTGCGAGGGCAAAACTGCAGCGATTTTAAAGCCCTAGAGAGAGTGTGTGCATGGAAAACAGCAGATCCAAATTACTCTGGAATTTGTTGCCAGAGAAACTGATAAAAGCAGTTAGCTTAAAGGGTTTTAAAAAAGTTTGTATAATTTTCATTTAAAATTTTTTATTTATAGGAATTTAAATTTTTTTACAAGTAAAACTTGCAATTGAAATCCAGAGAAAGTAAAAATTAATAAAGAAAAAAATTACATTATAAAGGTTATAGAATACTCTCTTCTTTAGACCTCAAAAAGTTAGGTGTTAGAGGGGGGGTGGTATAGAGATGAGATCAATAGAATAAAGAGAAAGGAAAATCACTTGACCTGATTAATTCCCACCCTATTTGCTTAAATCCGGTATTCTCATCGGTCCTTTAGATAGCTTCTTCATGTCGAGGAAAATTCGCAATTGGTCTGGTTCAAAGAAAGCATACCCAAGAAACGAATCAGACATTTGCATGGGTATGCTAACAGGAATGATGCTCCCAAGGCCCTTGTCTCCTCTCTAAGAGCCAGGATCTGCCTCTTTCTATCCTGTGTAACTTTTGTCACATCTGGGTATATTCATATTCTATGTCCACAAAATGGTACCGAGGAATTCTTGAAATATAATCTCATTACTGAATTAAGATCCTGTTCAAATACAAATAAAACGATTAACGTCCCTCGAATAGATACTTGTCAAAGAATCCTCTAGTAATGCAGATAAATCCTGAAGTCTAGGTTCATTTTCCTGTGTTTGAGGTAAAGTTCCAGAGCTCACAGGCTCCACTCCTTTTTAAGAAGAAGATGGGAGGTAATAAATCTTATTAAATGGAGGAATAGCTGAAGTGGGAAATTTCAAAATTTCAGCAAGGTATTTTTTGAAGAAATCCATCGGTTATACCTGTGGATCTAGGAAAATTCAGTACTCGAAGGGTTAAACGTCTGTTATAATTCTCTATTTGCTCTATTTTTCGGTAAGTCGCAATCTTGTCTTTTACCAAAACCTCCATAGTGGATTTAAAATTTTTAACCTCTGTGTCTGTGAAACTTGATTTGCTGTTTCAAGTTTACCATTTTCCAAAGATTCAGTTAGATTGTCCACTTTACTCGCAAGAAGAAACGTATCTTGGGCTGATTTCGTAACAGCTGCAGTTAGGTCCAAATGGAATCCAATGTAGCTACCTCGGGAGATCCATGCGCCAAGTTCATATTCTCTGCGGGTTTAGGTGCTGCACCGCTGATCTGGATCCTGCTGATAACGGATTCCATTTCAGCTAGGCCTCCTGTCTCGCTCCTAAACATCGCAGAACATGGTGGTGGATTAAGTTCCAGGGATGATAGAGTTGTTTCTGGCCCCAGAGGGGCTCACCATCCTGGTCATCAGTGGGCAACTCGTTGCATATTGGTCTAGTAGCTGCTGGATTGGAGACTATGTTCTGGCCATCGGTGGTTGGCCTTTAGCCGTCCCCTTCCTCTTAGTATGAGGCATCAGCAAAGAAAATATGAGACTCGCCAGAGAAAAACAAAGACCGTTCAGCAAACGAGTTCAGGTCGTCATCTTGCCACGCCCTCAAGATATGAGTTTGGATAATTTTCTAAAAGAAAAGTCCATAAAGTCATTAAGATGGACTTGGGAAAATCCACTGCTTATTTCTAGGATAAGCAGCAAAAAATCTGTTTTACTGTTCTAAGATCTTGCCAGGTACTTGTGACCTGGACAGGCCACTGATGGAAACAGGATACTGGGCTTGATGCCTCTTCGGTCTGTCCCAGTATGGCAATGCTTATGCTTTTATGAGGTGTTAAAGATCTAAAGTGGGAGTGAGCCAGAATGCTTTGGTTCTCTGCCCTGGTTTTTAGCTGGCAGGCCTAACTATTAGTGTACTCCTTCATAATAATACTGAACAGCTCAGGACAGAAAAAAAAGTCTTATGAGCATCACAGTCAGTCAGATAGGAAGACTTTCTCAAGAGCTATAAATAAGTGCTTGATAGAGCATAGCCTTAGTTCACGAACAAGGAGTAGATTTAGGCAATAAGCCGCCAATACACATTTTGTTTTCTATATGCAGATGCATCTGGCATCCATGAACTCAGTGCCCTACCGCACTACAGAAATAAGAAAACTCCCTAAATCAGGGAAATTAGAATGAGGAAACAACTCGAGAATAGATGTGTGACTGACAAAACTTTCCCTGTGCAAAGAAAGAAAACATGACACGTGAGGCAGGAGAGACTAAGGAACGCAGAGCAGGAATGTGGCTGACACCAAGGTGGTTTCCCACTGTCCATTCGATCGCTGGAATAAAACAATACAGTATCATCTATGAGAGGCTATGGAAGCTCCAGTACTGGTGAAAAGAAAGCTGGAGAAAACTGTGGATAAAGAAAAATAGCAAGATGAGCCTAAGAAACAAAGTTTCAAGAGAACCACCGGGAGGAGCAGACATACCTAACCTCATTGCACAAAGTAACTGGCAGAGTAAAATTAACTAAAGCATACATAAAGTACAATAAAGAGAAAACTCATCAGCGATCACACTAGCTCACACTGAAGGCAGCATAAAAGCCTTTATCATCTTCAAACTCAGCAATAAACTGCACCATGAGGAATAGGATTGGAAAAGGCACCACCCTGCACCACCAAGTGCACCCCCCCACCCCCAGCAAGAGTAATTTATTTGAAGGAGAATTATCCTTCCAGCAAGACCTCCTTGCTTTAACAGTTTTCCTTCAGGAGCTGACTGAGAAACACAAACATTTGCTTGGAGACATACTGTCCATTCCAAAGCTGCACGATACATTTAAAGGCCAAATTATATAGAACTGCTTTTTTTTCTCTGTCTCCATCTTCTGGTTGACAGACATAATCCACTTGTTCTGTACTGGTCTGGTCTCTAAGGAACACTCAATAACACATACAATAAAACACCACATACTAGATGGTGCCCGTCAGTCTGGCAGATATGCAGACTAAGAAAAATAAGGAGTAAGACAAACTCTTTCCTAGCCTGAATAAGATCAAGCAATAAACTGTGGCACACTTATCTTACAGTATTCCCATACATCTGATGTGTCACAGGGAAAAGTGATTAACATGTGAAATAATTATATTTATAAACAACCTTTTCATGCTTAAAGGGATAACCAAGGCAGTGTACAATAAAAATATGAAGAACAGATCAAAAGGAGAACTGTAGTTTGCCAAAGGACCTAGGAGGGAGAATACTAGTAGACAAAGGAAAGCATAGGACAGAAATTATATAAATATTAATAAATCATTGTTCTCCTCACAATGAGGAGAGTGGACATTGGAAGAAATAGCGAAGATACTTATCTGTAGCAGGTATTCTCCGAGGACAGCAGGCTGATTGTTCTCATATGTGGGTCGGCGTCCACGGCGGCCCCAGGAACGGAGATTTTCCACCAAAATCTTCAAGACCCTTGCGACAGCCAGTAGAGCACGGGACGGACGCACTGCGCATGTGCAGCCATCTTCCCGCCCATGCGCGTCTGTTCCCGCCTCAGTTATACTGAAAGAAAATAAAGAATAAAACAACTCCAAAGGGGAGGTGGGTGGGTTGGTGAGAACAATCAGCCTGCTGACTTTGGAGAATACCTGCTACAGGTAAGTATCTTCGCTTTCTCCGAGGACAAGCAGGCTGCCTATTCTCACATGTGGGGTATCCCTAGCCCCCAGGCTCACTCAAAACAACAGAGAAAAGTCAATTGGGCCTCGCAACGGCGAGGACATAACTGAGATTGAGCTACGAAGAAACAGCTAAGAGTGCAGCCGGGAACAGAACAAAAATGGGCCTAGGGTGGTGGAGTTGGATTCTAGACCCCAAACAGATTCTGCAACACCGACTGCTCGAACCGACTGTCTCATCGGGAATCCTGCTGAAGGCAGTAATGAGATGTGAATGTGTGGACTGATGACCACGTCGCAGCCTTGCAAATCTTTTCTATAGTGGCTGACTTCAAGTGGGCCACTGATGCTGTCATGGCTCGAACACTATGAGCTGTGATATGACCCTCAAGAGTCAGCCCAGCTTGGGCATAAGTGAAGGAAATGCAATCTGCTAGCCAATTGGAAATGGTGCGTTTCCCGACAGCAACTCCCCTTCTGTTGGGATCAAAAGAAAAACATTTGGGCGGACTGTCTGAAGGGGCTTGTCTGCTCCACACAGAAGGCCAATGCTCTCTTGCAGTCCAATGTATGCAACTGACGTTCAGCAGGGCGGGTATGAGGACGGGGAAAAAATGGTGGCAAGACAATTGGCTGGTTCAGATGGAACTCCGACACCACCTTCGGCAAGAACTTAGGGTGCGTACGGAGAACTACTCTGTTATGATGAAATTTAGTATAAGGAGCATGGGCTACCAAGGTTTGGAGCTCACTGACTCTACGAGCTGAAGTAACCGCCACCAAGAAAATGTCCTTCCAGGTCAAGTACTTCAGATGGCAGGAATCCAGTGGCTCAAAAGGAGGTTTCATCAGCTGGGTGAGAACGACACTGAGATCCCATGACACAGGTGGAGGTTTGACCGGGGGATTTGACAAAAGCAAACTTCTCATGAAGCGAATAACTAAAGGCTGTCCAGAGATAGGCCTACCTTCTACACGATAATGAAAAGCACTAATTGCACTAAGATGAACACTTACAGAGTTGGTCTTTAGACCAGACTCTGACAAGTGTAGAAGGTATTCAAGCAGGGTCTGTGTAGGACAAGAACGAGGATCTAGGGCCTTGCTGTCACACCAGACAGCAAACATCCTTCATTTAAAAGAGTAACACCTCTTCGTGGAATCTTTCCTGGAAGCATGACTTGGGAGACACCCTCAGAAAGACCCAAGGAAGTGAAGTCTATGTTCTCAAAATCCAGGCTGTGAGAGCCAGAGACTGGAGGTTGGGATGCAGAAATGCCCCTTCGTTCTCAGGGTTGGAAAACACTCCAATCTCCACTGTTCTTCAGAGGACAACTCCAGAAGAAGAGGGAACCAGATATGGCGTTGCCAAAAGGACGCAATCAGAATCATGGTTCTGCGGTCTTGCTGCAGGTTCAGCAAAGTCTTCCCCACCAAAGGTATGGGAGGATACGCATACAGAAGGCCCTTCCCCCAATGAAAGAGAAAGGCATCTGACGCTAGTCTAGTGGCAAAAAGATCCACCGAGGGGGTGCCAAACTCCGGGAAGATATTGCGTACCACGCCTGAGTTGAGCGACCATTCGTGAGGTTGCATTATCCTACTTAATCTGTCAGCCAGACTGTTGTTTACACCTGCCAGATACGTGGCTTGGAGAAACATGCCGTGACAGCGAGCCCAAAGCCACATCTGGACGGCTTCCTGACACAGGGGGCGAGATCCGATGCTCCCCTGCTTGTTGACGTAGTACATGGCAACCTGATTGTCTGTCTGAATTAGAATAATTTGATTGGACAGCCCATCTCTGAAAGCCTTCAGAGTGTTCCAGATCGTTCGCAACTCCAGGAGATTGATCTGAAGACCTGATTCCTGGAGGAACCAACCTCCCTGAGTGTGGAGCCCATCTACATGAGCTCCCCACCCCAGGAGAGATGCATCTGTAGTCAGCAGTTTTTGAGGCTGAGGAATTTGGAACGGACATCCCAAGGTCAAATTGGATCGAACTGTCCACTACTGAAGGGAATTGTGAAAAATGGTGGACAGATGGATCACAGCCTCTAGATTCCTTGCAGCTTGATACCACTGGGAAGCTAGGGTCCATTGAGCAGATCTCATGTGAAGGAATGCCATGGGCGTCACATGAACTGTGGAGGCCATATAGCCTAGCAATCTCAACATCTGCCGAGCTGTAATCTGCTGAGACGCTCGAACCATGGAAACGAGAGACAGAAGATTGTCCTTGTCTCGGGAAGATAGGCCCGAGCTGAATCCAGCAGAGCTCAAATGAATTCTAGTTTTTGAACTGGAAGAAGGTGGGACTTTGGGTAATTGATGACAAACCCCAGTAGCTCCAGGAGTTGAATAGTCATCTGCATGGACTGAAGAGCTCCTGCCTCTGAAGTGTTCTTCACTAGCCAATCATCGAGATAAGGGAACACATGCACTCCCAGTCTGCATAGCGACGCTGCAACTACTGCCAGGCATTTTGTAAAGACCCTGGGTGCAGACACGAGACCAAAGGGTAGCACACAATACTGGAAGTGCTGTGTTCCCAGACAGAATCAAAGATACTTCCTGTGAGCTGAAAGTATCGGAATGTGAGTGTAAGCATCCTTTAAGTCCAGAGAGCATAGCCAATCGTTTTTCTGAATCATGGGAAGAAGGGTGCCCAGGGAAACCATCCTGAACTTTTCTCGGACCAGATATTTCTTCAGGGCCCTGAAGTCTAGGATGGGATGCATCCCCCCTGTTTTCTTTTGCACAAGGAAGTACCTGGAATAGAATCCCAGCCCTTCTTGCCCTGGTGGAACGGGCTCGATCGCATTGGCGCTGAGAAGGGCAGAGAGTTCCTCTGCGAGTACCTGCCTGTGCTGGAAGCTGAAGGACTTGAGCTCCCGGTGGACAATTTGGAGGTTTCGAGATCAAATTGAGAGAGTACCCAGACCGGACTATTTGAAGAACCCACCGGTCGGAGGTTATGAGAGGCCACCTTTGGTGAAAAAATTTTAACCTCCCTCCGACCGGCAGATCGTCCGGTACAGGTGGCAGCTATGCTCAACTGGAGCAAGTCAAAAGCCCGCCCCTTGCTTTTGCTGGGGAGCTGCAGGGGCCTGTCTGGGCGCACGCTGTTGATGTGAATGAACTGGGGCTGAGCCTGAGAAGGCTGTCGGGAAGGTGGATTGTACCTACGCTTACCATAAGCATAGGGAGCATTCCTCCTTCCTCTGAAAAAACGTCTACCTGTTGAGGTCGATGCTGAAGGCACCCAGTGGGAGAGTTTGTCGAGGGCAGTTTCCCGCTGGTGGAGCTGCTCTACCACCTGCTCAACCTTCTCGCCAAAAATATTATCCACCCGGCAAGGAACATCCGCAAGCCACTGCTGGGTCCGATTGTCCAGGTCAGAGGCACGCGGCCATGAGAGTCTGTGCATCACTATACCTTGAGCAGCGGATCTGGATGCAACATCAAAAGTGTCATAAGTACCCCTGGACAGGAATTTATGACATGCCTTCAGCTGCCTGATTACCTCTTGAAAAGGCCTGGCGTGCTCTGGAGGGAGCTTATCCACCAATTCCGCCAGTTGCTTAACATTGTTCCGCATGTGGATGCTCGTGTAGAGCTGGTAGGACTGAATTTTGGACACGAGCATAGAGGATTGGTAGGCCTTCCTCCCAAAAGAGTCTAAAGTCCTAGCTTCTCGCCCCGGGGGCACCGAGGCAAAATCTCTAGTATTTCTGCCTCTCTTGAGAGCCACAAATCCACAACCGCAGAGTCATGAGGTAACTGCAACCTCATCAACGCAGGTTCTCCATGGATCCGATGTTGGGACTCTGCTTTCTTGGGGATGGTGGGATTAGATAAAAGGTTTCATCCAGTTCCTCAGCAATGTCTCCTTGAGGACATTATGCAGAGGGGCAGTGGATGACTCTTTAGGTGGCGAAGGATAGTCCAGGACCTTGAGCATCTCAGTCGTGGGCTCATCCTTATTTACAACAGGGCAGGGAATGCCCACAGACATTTCACGGACAAAGGAGGAGAAGGACAGACTCTCCGGTGGAGAAAGCTTCCTCTCAGGGGAAGGAGTAGGATCAGAAGAAGACCACAAGACTCCTCGGAAGAGAAATATCTGGGGTCTTCGCCTTCATCCCAGGAGGCATCCTCCTCGGTATCGGACAAGAGTTCACGAACTACAGTCCGAAACCGTCTCGACGCCGAGGGACGATGTCCTCGATGGCGATGCCGAGAGGTTGACTCCCATGCCGGTGGCGACGAAGCTCTCTCCATCGACGCTGACAGGGAGTCGACCTGGGTGGCAGCCGAGGCCGATGCCGCAAGCGGTACCGGCGTCGGAGACCTCACCACAGGCGTTGGAGCCAGCCACCTCTTCCATCGTCGGTACCGAGGGCGCAAACACCCCCGTTGCCGGAACAGAGCACTGCAGCAGCCCTTCCAGAAGGCCTGGAAGAATGGCTCGGATGCTCTCCCAGACTCGCTGTCGAGGAAGGATGGGAGGCCGGTGCAGTCGAAGTCAGAATCTGTGAAGGCCTGGGAGGCGGTACCGGGCTGTCCGGAGATCGACGCACCGACACCTCTTGTATGGATGGGGAGCGCTCCTCCCAGCGTCAACCCTTTCCGGGTGCCGAATCCTTCGACGCCCCAGAGCTCCCGGTACCGTGCCTCGAAGGAGACTGGTGCCGATGTTTCTTAGCCTTCATTCGAAGCACGTCACCGGTACTCCTCGGTACCGACGAGGAGGACGTGGAATCCACACGCCTCCTCGGGGTCGGGTCCTGCCCAGCAGGAGTCTTCGAGACGGGTGGAGACCCACTCGATGGCTCACTGCTCTCAGCTAAAGGTGAATTTCGGACAGCCATTACCTGCGCTCCTGATGTCGATGCCATCCCCGGTGCAGATGTCGACGCCAAGGAATCAGTCGGAGCTCCGAAAAGACAGTCCCGAAGAGCTCTTCTCGACGCCTGTGTCCGCTTTTTAAAACTCAGACACAACTTACAAGCGTCTGGGCGATGGTCGGGCACAAGGCACTGGACACACCAGGAGTGCAGGTCAGTGCTCGAGATAGACTGTTGGCACCGAGCACACTTCTTGAAGCCGCTGGGAGGCTTCTATGACATCAGCGGAAAAATTGCGGCAGTGAAATCAAACGGTTCACTCGTGCCAACAAAGGGCACAAAAAAGGAGAACTGCGGATGGGCGGCCAAAAAAGGCCGCAACGGAAATAAAAAAGAAACTTGCCAGGGCAAAAACTAAGAAAAATATGGTTTTTGTTTTCCTTAATGAAACTAGAAAACGAAAAAAAGACAAGGAAAAAGGCGACCTAAAACAAAAAGAAAGCGATGCGCGAGCAAAGGGCGTCTATGTTTTTCCTGGGACCTATGGGAGACAGAGTGACACGCAGCCACTCTCCACCGCAGAAAACAAAAAACTGAGGCGGGAACGGACGCGAGCGGGCGGGAAGATGGTCGCACATGCGCAGTGCATCCGTCTCGCACTCTTACTGGCTGTCGCAAAGGTCTTGAAGATTTTGCTGGAAAATCTCCGGACGCCGACCCACATGTGAGAACAAGCAGCCTGCTTGTCCTCGGAGAACAGTCTGATCGCTATTTCTGGAATTGTATAAATTTTATATTTTGTGCTATGATTTTGCACTCTACATCTAGGTCTTACTGGTAAAACTGCAATCAGATTTGTAACCTGCCTAGAAATAGGATAGAAATACTTAAATAAATTAATTAAAAATATAGTTAACGGACGGTTACTGTTCTGCTCTGATGTCACTTCCTGTTTCTGGGACCAACACAGCCAGCGGCAACATGAACAAAGCAATTTCCCCATGTCTACCTGCCTTGTTAGTTGTTGGTGCTGTCACTGCCATGCAGACTGGGAGAAGTAGCAACCCGGTGATCATGTGCGTGAACAAGGTGGGAAGAGGAAAGGGAAAAAGATGAGGCAATACAGAATAGTAGTGGTGAGGAGAGGAGAGATGGAGTCATGCTGGGGGGAGGGAAGAGAGAGGAGAGGTCCTTGATAGTTCAGAGAAAGGGAAGGCAGAGAGAGGAGATGCTGCATGGAAGCGAGGCGCGTTAACCTTTCATGTGATCAATAGTACTACAGAAATATACTGGAAAATAAAATTGTTTGTTGGCTGGTTTGTGATTAATCGTGCAATTAAAAGCTGTAATTGATGTGCAGCCCTAATATTTACCTAAGTGGCGTGTTAATATGTGGTAACAGCTTCAGAAGTGATGGGTATGTATTTTTAGTGTCTCTCTTTTAACGGACACCAACAAAAAGCAAAACAGGAGAAAATGTGTGTGTTTTTTTAAGATAAAATATTCTCAATACAGTATTATTACTTGATGTCTGTATTTCTAAAGTACTGATTATTATATAGTAGGTATAATTATGTGATAACGAAGAATGTTATATTACAGTATACAAAGATACTTACCCTGAAGGCCAAATAATATCATAATGAAGTACACAAATTTGGTGCATTTTCCTCCCGCATTCTTTGCAATCAACGAAACTAGAGAAAAGATTTTTAAAAAGTTAATCATCATATCAAGATTTAAATGATTACTATCCTAATCAATGAGCAAATATACAAGGTGTGGAGGAGGGACCAAATGGGTATTTCTGGTTGTGAACCACTTCATTCTCTCATAACCCTCTGTTTACTAAGCCGCGCTAATGCTGACTTCTCCCATTCACTTAGCAGACTTAAATTGGGCACTGTCCTAATAACAATTTTTTAAAAACTACAACTGACATTGTTAGAAATGTATTAAGTGTAATATTATAGCTGCTAGCAGCACTGCTATTATCTTTATTTACCCTAGACTAATTCTGGAACAGTTTTCAAAATGTCATTTTTAATTTATGAATGTCACATCACAATAATTTTGTTTATATTTTGTTTTCTGATTTTGGATTCAGTGACTGATTACTAAAATTAGCAGATTTCAGTTTTTGTAAAGGTTGTACAAGAAAACCTAAGTCAGGATGATTCTTGGAAAAGTTTACAATAAGACAAGAGGTGGAAGGAAGTTTCCAGTTCCAATACAAAATGTAATCTAACAGAAACAGTATCTTGGCCAAAAAAAAGGCTATGAAAATCAAATGTTCCACTTTTATTATGGTTATGACCATGAGAAGTATGGGAGGATACATACATAGCAGTCTCACCCCCCCCCCCCCCCCAAAGGAGAGAGAAGAAATCTTATTTTGGTTCACATTCTGATCTCTTTATGGAGCAGAGTGCTAGAAGATTTCTACACTGAGTTTTGAACTCTGTTACTTATCCCAGTTGTGCATGCCATAACATTGAGACTGAATTAGTGTAATGCACTCTACAATGGTCTGACTACAAAGAGTCTGCACCAGCTCCAATTGATTCAGAATGCTGCAGCAAGACTCATAAAAGTAATGTGACCACATCACACTATGTTTGCAAAAACTTCATTGGCCACTAGTATAATACAGGGCTAAACTTAAGACTCTATGTCTGATCATCAAGGCCCTAAAAGGAAATAGCCCCTTGAAGAACAGGATGACCCTCTACACACCTCCAAGGACATTAAGGTCCTCCCAAGGGGTATCCATAACCACATCCTCTCTAAAAGACATTACACAACGTGATACCCGCAAGCGAGCCTTCTCCGGAGTAGCCCCCACATTCTGGAATGCACTCTGAAATGCTCCGCTTAACACAAGACTATCTCTAATTCAGGAAGCAGGTGAAAGCTTGGCTCTTCAACCAGGCCTTTAATGGAATAAGTAACTAACTTCTTAGTCTCACACACAAGGAGTGAGACAGGCTGCACATACTGCAGCAGGACATGTTTATCCACTCCTATCCTAGCTGAAATAATATTTAATCATCTCTCTGACCTCATGTGCAACTTTCTTTAGTCACTTATTTTCTAATTCCTCTTACTCTCTTACCTAGCTATATGTTCCATCTTTGCTTATACCCTACGCTATTACAATGTTCTATTACATATTGTGTTGACATTATTATTATTATTTACATTTGTACCCCGTGCTTTCCCACACATAGCAGGTTCAATGCGGCTTACATAGTAAATAGAATTACATTACATTAAGTACTATACTATGCCATACTTTTTTTGTTTTCTGAATATTTTTACTGCTGAAATTGTCTACTGGTTATATTTGATTTATACTTACTGTACACCACCTTGAATGAATTATTTCAAAAAGGTGGTAAATAAATCCTAATCAATAAATAAATATGGCAAACCAGTCTGCCTACCAGACCAGTTTCTCTGCCTGCTTGACAAGTGGCTCCCAGAATGAAGGACAATCCAGTGCCAGTCTGGCCAGAAAAGATGTCCAGTTCTTTCCTTTATACTGGCCTCTTCACTTCTGAAAATACAAAGCTGTGTTTCCCAAGCCTGTACTAATGGACCACCAGTCAACTGGGGTTTCAAGATATTCACTGTGAATATGCATGAGATAGATTTACACACAATGGAAGCAGTAAATACAAATCTCACATGAAACCCGAATGACTGAAGACCCCCGTCAGGACAGGCTTGGGAACCACCGACTTAAAACAGAACATAGTATCTTGAACACTTGGACGAAACAACAGACTCTGAATGAGCTGCACATATAAATGAGCTCACCAACCAAGCCTGGATATATCTATGGTCAGCAAAATTATATAATTCTGAATTTAGAATGATGTGACCTGATCAAACTGGAATGGGAGAGCCATCAAAACAAGGTTCTGAGTTTCTCCAATACACCGATTCATTCTTGAAATCTTTGTGTGGTTTGAATTTACCAGAACGTTTACTCTCATGGATATGTTCCATGTGTATTATACCAACCACAGAGGCCCAGTACAGTCAGGATACTTACTTCTTGCACTTTGACTTCTATATCAAAGTTTCTGCTGGCAGGAAAGAAAAATCATGTCTAGCAAAGCCCTTATTAATTTCAATTATATTTGTCAGGCTTAGATTAGACTTTGGATAGTTGATGTCAATTTATAATTTATGTACAGCTGTTTTCTCTTACTTGTGAGCTTTGGGCCTTATTTACTTCTAATCATCTCATTTAATTTTCCTTCTCCCACAATTAATGAAGCAACCTTTGCCTTCCCTCTACCTCTCTCAGATTGCAAAAGTACCCTATTAAAATTTTAACTCTGAGGGTAAGTAGAATAATCATTCACATGTGTAGGTGATGTCATTAGAAGGCCTAACACCAATGGTCTCACAAAGGATTTTATAACAATCTTTACGCTTTCTTGAGCATGCATGCAATTTCCCATTCATATGCCACCTTATAAAAACATGTTAATCCTGTATTTATCTATGAATATACTGGATGTATTCATCTATGGCTATACTGGATGTATTCTCCATCACAGATCTCCTAAGAGGTATTTCTCTCACATTAGGTCTCCTCAGTAAAGCTTTCCCTCATCCCCTTCAAATCAACCACACCCAAATTTAACTAATTACCCTCAACTAGAAAACATGTTTGTATGGAAAATCATCTCCTTGCCAATAGGATAGTAGAAAATCTCCACGATGAAGAGAGTTAAGATCAGCAAACATCTTCTAGTTTCATGTTAAGTATATTGAATCACTTAGTTATCAACACTTCATATCACTCCTATGGAATGTCATCAATGAGACAAACCTAATAGACTTTGAAGTCACTCAAGTTGCTCTTTGGGTCACCAACAACTCTGAGACTGTCTTTGTGGATCTTCCTTATTAATTTTGCCTTGGGATTACACTAACATTCTTCCTTGTCAACTGTTCTGCCTACAGATACCTCCAACCTGGGGTAGGGAACTTCTATTTATTTTTTCATACCCAGGACCTTGGTCAGTTTAGGAAAAGTGTAATTACATCAATTTCCTGGAATTATGGGCTGTAATAAACGGTTCAAAGGTTTTTAAGAGATTGAGAGGTCAATAACATTATCCTAATACAAACAATCAAGTAGTCATGTTCTTCTTGAATGAAGAAAACTACTTTTGCTTTGAGGGGCTGCCAAGTTTATTCTTAAATTTGAAATTTTGCCTCTGATTAACAATGTCTAGTCACATTATACAAAACAAAAATTCATAAGGTATAAACTGGGTCATCTTTCATGGGGCAGCCTTAAGAGCTGTATATCTGGCAGATCCTAACACTTCCAATCTCCTGATCCTCCAAGTGTTCTTTGGACCAGGTCATGACAAAAAAAAAAGAAAGATATTTCTCAAGAGATATCAAGATAAATCTATTAAAGACCTCACTAAAAAAACTGCTTCAAGAAAGCATAAGAAGGTAGATTAGCATCAGACACATTTCCCCTTTATTGGAAGGGACAGGCCTTCTTTATGCATATTTTCCAGTAAACCTAATTGCAAAGACCTTGATAAAACTTAAAAGACACCAAGAAGTATGAACCTCATAGCTCCACCTTGGCTGAGACAAATTTGATTTAAACTCTTCATGAGTTATTCAGTCTATGGCCCTTACAGCCTGGATATTGAGAAGGAATTTATCTACATCTGACTCCTCTGAGACTCTAGATTCTAGGAAATAAAATCACCTAGAAAGCTATGTAGGTCTATGAGAAGATTTTACCATTTTGAATGATGGCAAAACAATAGATCCCATATCTTGCCCTGTCCCACCTAGATGCTGCTGGAATACCGTCCATATCTTTCAGCATGATCTTAAAATTAACACTGTTAGGTCTCACTTCAGTGCAGGTGGTGGATGCTATCACCAGCTAAAAGAAGGGAAAATTAGTTTCTTACCTGATAATTTTCTTTCCATTAGACCCCACAGATCAACACAGAGATGAATGGGTTAAGTCCACCTACCAGAAGGTGAAAACAGAGAGAACACTAGATCTCTGCCATATAGGACCCTATGCAGCAGACTTCCTTTCAGAATGAACCATACCAAAAAATAGATTATCTAAAAAAAAACCAGAACAAAAAAATCCCCTGCCTCCAAGAACAAAAGCAATCAGGAAACAAGCCAAATTATAACCAACTCGCTAGAAATGCCAGCTAGCTGAAGCCGTGGCACCATAAGCAAAGGATGGTACTCCTCCACCAGGAGATCTGCCATAACATGTCCAGCGTGGACGCTCGTGCAAGCAGTAGCAGAATCATGTATGCATGTCTTCCATCTGTTTTTTTTTTCTTTCACGCCTGAAGCCCAGGCGCAGCAAAAGGATTCTTCATGAGCTGCATCCCCGGAAGGACACCACCCAGAAACAAATGCGAATAACAAGGTGGACCTCTGGATTTATCTGTGGGGACTAATGGAAAGAAAATGGTCAGTTAACAAACTCATTTTTCCTTCCATAGTGACCCCCAGATCAATCCAGAGACGCATGGGGTGTAAAAATGCAGTCCTATCCAACTGGTAATGTCTCGTAAAGGTATGGACTGAGGACCACGTAGCTAATCAACAAATTTCCTCAACCAAGACAGACCACGCCTCCACGAAGGAAGCAGCCATGGCCCTTGTCGAATGGGCCTTCAACCGAAGTGGCGGAGACCTCTCTGCCAAAATGTATCCTGCCAAGATTGGCTCCTGAAGACTGTGGGAGGTGGCAGCCTTGGATATAAGGTCCCCCCACTTCTTGTGACCAGAAAATATGATGAACAGATGGTCAGATCTCCAGAAATGATTGGTAATCTCCAAGTACCACATTAACCCTCTACGAATGTCAAGGCAGTGGAGATCATGAAACTCTGTAGGGTAATCCTCCCTACAGAACAAAGCAGGGCCGGTGCTTGGGTCTCTGGCACCCTCCCCCCACCCTTGGTCCAGCATCTCCTTTTTTTTCTTCTCCCTCCCCACTTCTCCCACCCTATACCCTTTTTCAGCCCAGTGCCTTAAAAGGTGAAAAACAAAAGATTTTTTTTGTACTTCACAGGTTTTTTATTTATTTGAAAGCTTCCCATACGTAGATATAAATATCATGAAATAAAATTGAGTATCACTAAAACTGCTTTAAAAAAATTATTGTAGCTGGTGGAACCAGCACTAATAAAGGCTACATTTTGTGCTCCCTTTTCTACACTGGTCTATACAATGCAGTAATATATGGTCAAATTTCAGTGAGGATATCCTGTTTACTGATGGGGTCATCTTAACTGTTGTTGTAATCTGCCTTGGGAAGTATAAACCCACACGGATCTTCACAAAAATTAGGAGATAACTCACAGAAACCACATGAAGATTCAACACAACTCTTTTTTGCGAGGGAGGAAAGGGATCTCATCCTACTGTGGCAACTGAAACACACATTTCTTGGCAGCCCACAGTGAAAAAGTAATCACAGATCCTCAAAACATCCCAATAGAGATTTTTGAAAACTTTTTGAGGTTTCTTTTTCAATTTCAAACGATATCAAAATCACTTTAGTGCTTCACTGCAAATGCACACTCTACAGCCCCTTCTGGCAATGTCCCATAAAAAAACAGGAACTTATCTTAATTCTGCAGTATACAAGTAGCAGCCACAATGTTTGAACTCTGCCCAGTCTGGTCCCAATGGACCCGTTTCGCTGTCGCTTCTTCAGGAAACTGATTACCAGAGGCTGCACTGTCTCGGCTGCAAACCGGGCTGCTCCGCTAATACTGAAGAGCAAAAACAGTCGCAGCCTTACAAATTTCTTCAATGGAGGTTGACTGCAAGTGGGCTACCGATGCAGTCATGGCTCTGACATTGTGAGCCTTGACGTGACCCTCAAAGTCAGCCCTGCCTGGGCATTAAGTGAATGAAATGCAATCTGCCAACCAATTAAGAGAGTGTGCATTTCCCAATGGCGACCCCCATCCTGTTGGGACCAAAAGAAACAACAAGATAGGCGGACTGTCTGTACGGCCTTGTCCGCTCCACAATAGTCAAATACAAGAAGACAAACCAAAAGGAATTACTATAAAGCACAAATAGGAACACATTACAAAGACATGAAGAAATTATACAAACTAAGAACTAAGCTTCTAGACACTAACTCACTTACCACATCAAATACAGACATTCCATTGGCAGATGAACTTGCAAAGTACTTCAAAGAAAAAAATTGTTAACCTACGCAAAACTATCACAGGAGGACACCAATCTCGAAACCTCCTTAATGAACTGGACCCACACCCAGGAGAATACCCAGCAGACTGAACTTGGACAAACTTCACCTTCCTCACTGTTGATACAGTAGCACAGGCAATCAGTAAGTTCTCCACCACTTACTGTAAACTAGACATCTGGCCCAACTATATAATGAAATTGGCCCCCAACAGATTCACTGCAGACCTCACAACCCACCTATACCACATGTTCCAGCAAGGCCTATTCCCTATGGAAAAACACAACATCTTACTCATACCGATAGCAAAAGACTCCAAGAAAGAAACAAATAAAATCATAAACTATCGACCAGTAGCATCCATCCCACTGACAAGCAAATCGATGGAAGGCATTGTAGCCAAACAACTTACAGAATACATCAACAAATTCTCGATACTGCATGAATCACAATCTGGCATCAGACCCCACTATAATACAGAAACAGTATTAGTTACTCTCCTGGCCAAATTCAAGCACGAAATATCAATAGGTAAAAATATCCTCCTACTCCAATTTGACATGTTGAGTGCATTTGATATGGTAAACCACAATATATTAGTAAGAATACTCGATAAGATAGGTATAGGAGGGAATATACATAACTGGATCAAGGGGTTCCTAACTACAAGGACATACCAAGTAAAATCAAATGAACTACAGTGAGCAAACAAGTGCTCCCAATCCAATATCATGACAAAAGTGTAACAAATATGCCTATAAAAAAAACTGAAGCTCTCTATCTATATCCTAATATTTGAAAATATTAACTCTCCATACATACAAGCACTAGCATAAACATTCACCCCAATAAACTCTTTTTTTCATTTTTTCATCTTGGTCTTATGATCACAGTAATGGTATATTAATCACAAGATAAGCACATAAATTTAGTATAAGGTCAAAAGGAATGCAAAGGTGTAGAACTTATACTCAAATGTAAGACATGCTTAAATAAATGTCAAAAAGCAGTAGTCCCTACAGTACAGTAATAATATCTACACTCATCTACTAACATTCATATGCAATGCATTCAATGAACTCCTGAGGCTACTCTCTGTGTGTATCCATTACCAGCTTTTAGACTAGAAACTGGGGGGGGGGGGGGGGGGGGGGGCAACAGTCGCTCAAAAGCGCATGGTTTGGGATAAGGTATCTTTCAAACATATCACCAAAACAGGGAAGATAGGGTATCCTGATAGTGAGGCTGCAAAAGAGACCATAGTAGATCAGGTGTCCTTAAATAAAAATCAGACAAAAGATTGCAAATTAATACTGTCAAGTACCGAGCATTATGTAAATAGGAACAACAAACATACTTTGAAATGTTTATATGCGAATGCCAGGAGCCTAAGAAATAAGATGGGTGAGTTAGAATACATTGCACTAAATGAAAATGTAGATATAACAGGCATCTCTGAGACCTGGTGGGAGGAGGATAACCAGTGGAACACTGTCATACCGGGGTACAAATTATATCATAGTGATAGGGTGGATTGAATTGGTGGAGGGGTAGCATTGTATATTAACGAGAGCCTTGAATCAAATAGATTGAAAATTCTGTAGGAAACAAAACACTTCTTGGAATCACTGTGGATTGAAATTCCATGTGTAAAGAGGAAAAGGATAGTGATAGGAGTGTACTACCGTCCGCCTGGCCAGGATGAACAGATGGATGCAGAAATGTTAAAAAAAAATTAGGGACACAAACAAACTGGGCAACACAATAATAATGGGTGATTTTAATTACCCCGACAATGACTGGGTAAATGTAACATCGGGGCACGCTAGGGAGGTAAAATTCCTTGATTTCAAGGGCAGCTTTATGGAGCAGCTGGTACAGGAGCCGACGAGAGAAGGAAAAATTCTAGACCTAGTCTTTAGTGGAGCGCATGATCTGGTGCGGGAAGTAATGGTGCTGGGGTTGCTTGATAACAGTGATCAAACACATTAGCGTTTAACTTTAAAAAAGGAGACTATGATAAAATGAGAAGAACGGTGCAAAAAAACAAAACAAAACAGAGGAGTGGCTGTGAGTGTCAAAAATTTACATCAGGCATGGATGCTGTTCAAAAACACCATCCTGGAAGCCTAGGACAAATATATTCCACGTATTAAAAAAGGAGGACATAAAACCAAACGACAGACGGCGTGGTTAAAAAATGAGGTGAAGGAAGCTATTAGAGCTAAAAGAAAATCCTTCAGAAAATGGAAGAAGGCACAGACTGAAAATAACAAGAAACAGCATAAGGAATGTCAAGTCAAATGCAAAGCGCTGATAAGGAAGGCTAAGAGGGACTTTAAAAAAAAAAAAAAAAGATTGCGTTGGAGGCAAAAGACACATAGTAAAAACATTTTTAGGTATATTAAAAGCAGGAAGCCAGCAAAAGAATCGGTTGGACTGCTTGATGACCAAGGGGTAAAAGGGGCGATCAGGGAAGACAAAGCCGTAGAAGAGAGATTAAATGAATTCTTTGCTTCGGTCTTCACCAAGGAAGATTTGGGTGGGATACCGGTGCCAGAAAAGCGAACTCTACATACCTGTAGAAGGTATTCTCCGAGGACAGCAGGCTGATTGTTCTCACTGACGGGTGACGTCCACGGCAGCCCCCTCCAACCAGAAACTTCAGTAGCAAAGGCCTTTGCTAGTCCTTGCGCGCCAATGCGCACCACACATGCGCGGCCGTCTTCCCGCCCGAACCGGCTCGTGTTCGTCAGTCCCATATGTAGCAAGACAAAGACAAGGGAAGACACAACTCCAAAGGGGAGGCGGGCGGGTTTGTGAGAACAATCAGCCTGCTGTCCTCGGAGAATACCTTCTACAGGTATGTAGCATTCGCTTTCTCCGAGGACAAGCAGGCTGCTTGTTCTCACTGATGGGGTATCCCTAGCCCCCAGGCTCACTCAAAACAACAAACATGGTCAATTGGGCCTCGCAACAGCGAGGACATAACTGAGATTGACCTAACAACTTATCCAACTAACTGAGTGTAGCCTGGAACAGAATAAACATGGGCCTAGGGGGGTGGAGTTGGATCCTAAACCCCGAACAGATTCTGAAGCACTGACTGCCCGAACAGACTGTCGCGTCGGGTATCCTGCTGCAGGCAGTAATGAGATGTGAATGTGTGGACAGATGACCACGTCGCAGCCTTGCAAATATCTTCAATAGTGGCTGACTTTAAGTGGGCCACTGACGCTGCCATGGTTCTAACATTGTGAGCCGTGACATGGCCCTCAAGAGCCAGCCCAGCCTGGGCGTAAGTGAAGGAAATGCAATCTGCTAGCCAATTGGATATGGTGCGTTTCCCCACAGCCACTCCCCTCCTGTTGGGATCAAAAGAAACAAACATTTGGGCGGACTGTCTGTTGGGCTGTGTCCGCTCCAGATAGAAGGCCAATGCTCTTTTGCAGTCCAATGTGTGCAGCTGACGTTCAGCAGGGCAGGAATGAGGACGGGGAAAGAATGTTGGCAAGACAATTGACTGGTTCAGATGGAACTCCGAAACCACCTTTGGCAAGAACTTAGGGTGAGTGCGGAGGACTACTCTATTATGATGAAATTTGGTATAAGGAGCATGAGCTACTAGGGCTTGAAGCTCACTGACTCTACGAGCTGAAGTTACTGCCACCAAGAAAATGACCATCCAGGTCAAGTACTTCAGATGGCATGAATTCAGTGGCTCAAAGGGAGGTTTCATCAGCTGGGTGAGAACGACTTTGAGATCCCATGACACTGTAGGAGGCTTGACGGAGGGCTTTGACAAAAGCAAACCTCTCATAAAGCAAACAACTAAAGGCTGTCCTGAGATCGGCTTACCTTTTACACGGTAATGATATGCACTAATTGCGCTAAGGTGAACCCTTACAGAGTTGGTCTTGAGACCAGACTCAGACAAGTGCAGAAGGTATTCAAGCAGGGTCTGTGTAGGACAGGAGCGAGGATCTAGGGCCTTGCTGTCACACCAGACGGCAAACCTCCTCCATAAGAAGAAGTAACTCCTCTTAGTGGAATCTTTTCTGGAAGCAAGCAAGACGCGGGAGACACCCTCCGACAGACCCAAAGAGGCAAAGTCTACGCTCTCAACATCCAGGCCGTGAGAGCCAGAGACTGAAGGTTGGGATGCAGAAGCGCCCCTTCGTTCTGCGTGATGAGGGTCGGAAAACACTCCAATCTCCACGGTTCTTCGGAGGACAACTCCAGAAGAAGAGGGAACCAGATCTGACGCGGCCAAAAAGGAGCAATCAGAATCATGGTGCCTCGGTCTTGCTTGAGTTTCAACAAAGTCTTCCCCACCAGAGGTATGGGAGGATAAGCATACACCAGGCCTTCCCCCCAATCCAGGAGGAAGGCATCCGATGCCAGTCTGCCGTGGGCCTGAAGTCTGGAACAGAACTGAGGGACCTTGTGGTTGGCTCGAGATGCAAAGAGATCTACCAAGGGGGTGCCCCACACCTGGAAGATCTGGCGCACTACTCTGGAGTTGAGCGACCACTTGTGGGGTTGCATAATCCTGCTCAACCTGTCGGCCAGACTGTTGTTTACGCCTGCCAGGTATGTGGCTTGCAGCAACATGCCGTAACGGCGAGCCCACAGCCACATGCTGACGGCTTCCTGACACAGGGGGCGAGATCCGGTGCCCCCCTGCTTGTTGATGTAATACATGACAACCTGGTTGTCTGTCTGAATTTGGATAATTTGGTGGGACAGCCGATCTCTGAAAGCCTTCAGAGCGCTCCAGACCGCTCGTAACTCTAGGAGATTGATCTGCAGATCGCGTTCCTGGAGGGACCAGCTTCCTTGGGTGTGAAGTCCATCGACATGAGCTCCCCACTCCAGGAGAGACGCATCCGTAGAGAGCACTTTTTGTGGCTGAGGAATTTGGAAAGGGCGTCCCAGAGTCAAATTGGACCAAATCGTCCACCAATACAGGGATTTGAGAAAACTCGTGGATAGGTGGATCACGTCCTCTAGATCCCCAGCAGCTTGAAACCACTGGGAAGCTAGGGTCCATTGAGCAGATCGCATGTGAAGCCGAGCCATGGGAGTCACATGTACTGTGGAGGCCATGTGGCTAAACAATCTCAACATCTGCCGAGCTGTGATCTGCTGGGACGCTTGCATCCGGGAGACGAGGGACAGCAGGTTGTTGGCCCTTGTCTCCGGAAGATAGGCACGAGCTGTCCGAGAATCCAGCAGAGCTCCTATGAATTCGAGTCTCTGTACTGGGAGAAGATGGGACTTTGGATAATTTATCACAAACCCTAGTAGCTCCAGGAGTCGAATAGTCATCTGCATGGACTGTAGAGCTCCTGCCTCGGATGTGTTCTTCACCAGCCAATCGTCGAGATAAGGGAACACATGCACTCCCAGCCTGCGAAGCGCTGCTGCTAGTACAGCCAGGCACTTCGTGAACACTCTGGGCGCAGAGGCGAGCCCAAAGGGTAGCACACAGTACTGGAAGTGACGTGTGCCCAGCTGAAATCGCAGATACTGCCTGTGAGCTGGCAATATCGGGATGTGCGTGTAGGTGTCCTTCAAGTCCAGAGAGCATAGCCAATCATTTTCCTGAATCATGGGAAGAAGGGTGCCCAGGGAAAGCATTCTGAACTTTTCCTTGGTCAGATATTTGTTCAGGGCCCTTAGGTCTAGGATGGGACGCATCCCCCCTGTTTTCTTTTCCACAAGGAAGTACCTGGAATAGAATCCCAGCCCTTCTTGCCCGGATGGCACGGGCTCGACCGCATTGCCGCTGAGAAGGGCGGAGAGTTCCTCTGCAAGTACCTGCTTGAGCTGGAATCTGTAGGACTGAGCTCCCGGTGGGCAATTTGGAGGCTTCGAGGCCAAATTGAGGGTGTATCCTTGCCGGACTATTTGAACAACCCAACGGTCGGAGGTTACAACCTTTGGTGAAAAACTTTCAACCTCCCACCGACCGGCAGATCGCCTGGCACGGACACGTTGATGTCGGCTATGCTCTGCTGGAGCCAGTCAAAAGCTCGTCCCCTGCTTTTGCTGGGGAGCTGTGGGGCCTTGCTGAGGCGCACGCTGCTGACGAGAGCGAGCGCGCTGGGGCTTAGCCTGGGCCGCAGGCTGTCGAGAGGGAGGATTGTACCTACGCTTACTAGAAGAGTAAGGAACAGCCCTCCTTCCCCAATAAAAACGTCTACCTGAGGAGGTAGATGCTGAAGGCTGCCGGCGGGAGAATTTGTCGAAAGCGTTATCCTGCTGGTGGAGCTGTTCTACCACCTGTTCGAATTTTTCTCCAAAAATGTTGTCCGCTCGGCAAGGGGAGTCCGCAATCCGCTGCTGGATCCTATTCTCCAGGTCGGAGGCACGCAGCCATGAGAGTCTGCGCATCACCACACCTTGAGCAGCGACCCTGGACGCAACATCAAAGGTATTATACACCCCTTTGGCCAGGAATTTTCTGCACGCCTTCAGCTGCCTGACCACCTCCTGAAACGGCTGGGCTTGCTCAGGAGGGAGCTTGTCCACCAAGCCCGCCAACTGCCGCACATTGTTCCGCATGTGTATGCTCGTGTAGAGCTGGTAAGACTGGATTTTGGCCACGAGCATAGAAGAATGGTAGGCCTTCCTCCCAAAGGAGTCTAAGGTTCTGGAGTCTTTGCCCGGGGGCGCCGAAGCATGCTCTCTAGAACTCTTAGCCTTCTTTAGGGCCAGATCCACCACACCAGAGTCGTGAGGCAACTGAGTGCCTGGGTCCCCATGGATCCGATACTGGGATTCGATCTTCTTGGGAATGTGGGGATTAGTTAGTGGCTTGGTCCAGTTCGCCAGCAATGTCTTTTTTAGGACATGATGCATGGGTACTGTGGACGCTTCCTTAGGTGGAGAAGGATAGTCCAAGAGCTCAAACATTTCAGCCCTGGGCTCATCCTCCACAACCACCGGGAAGGGGATGGCCGTAGACATCTCCCGGACAAAGGCCGCGAAAGACAGACTCTCGGGAGGAGAAAGCTGCCTTTCAGGGGAGGGAGTGGGAATGAGAAGGAAGGCCATCAAACTCCTCGTCAGAGAAATATCTGATGTCCTCCTCCTCCTCACCATCGGTATCGGACACAAGTTCACGAACCTGCGTCTGAAGCCGTGCCCGACTCGACTCCATGGAAACATGGCCACGGTAGGAGCGTCGAGAGGTGGACTCCCTTGCCAGCATCGGTGAAGCTCCCTCCGCCGACGTAGTCAGGGAGTCTGCCTGGGAGGTGGCCGTAGCCGGTACCGCAAGCAGTACCGGAGACCTCACCTCGGGCAAGGGGCCAGCCGGCGCCTCACTTGATGGTACTCGGCGCCTCACTCGACGGTACCGGTGGCACAAGCACCCCCGGTACCGGAGGGGAAGGGCGCAACAGCTCTCCCAGAATCTCTGGAAGAACGGCCCGGAGATTCTCGTGCAGAGCGGCTGTGGAGAAAGACTGTGAAGCCGAAGCAGGCGTCGATGTCAGAGTCTGTTCCGGGCGTGGAGGCTGTTCCGGGATGTCCAAGGGGGAACGCATCGACACCTCCTGAACAGAGGGTGAGTGGTCCTCCCGGTGCCGATGCCTACTGGGTGCCGACTGCCTCGGTGACCCAGAGCTCTCGGTACCAAGACGGGAAGGAGACCGGTGACGATGCTTCTTTGATTTCTTCAAGCGAAGCATGTCACCGGAGCTTCCCGGTACAGACGAGGAGGACGTAGAATCCAACCGTCGCTTCCTCGGGGCCGAAGAAGGTCGATCTCGGGGGGGCTGTACCGCAGGAGCCCTCAGGGCAGGGGGAGACCCACCCGAAGGCTCACCGCCACCAGCACTCACCTGCACTCCAGCGAAGCACCACCGTCCGACCACATCAGCAACAGTGGAGGTCGCGGTACCACTGACGTCGACGCAGCCTTTCGATACCTCGGTACCGACGGTGCCGAAGGAAGGGGCCTCGATGCAGTCGATGCCGAAGGTAGAGGCCTCGATGCAGTCGATGCCGAGGTCGAAGACTTCGATGCTGTCGACGTCGATGCACTCGATGCCCGTGCTGTTGTCGTCGAAGAGCCCGAGAACAACGTGTTCCACTGGGCCAATCTCGCTACCTGAGTCCTCTTTTTTAAAAGAGCATAAAGACTGCAGGCCTGCGGGCGGTGCCCAGCCCCCAGACACTGAAGACACGAAGCGTGCCTATCAGTGAGCGAGATTACCCGGGCGCACTGGGTGCACTTCTTGAAGCCGCTGGAAGACTTTGATGACATGGGCGGAAAAATCACGCCGGCGAAATCAAAATTCGCGATGATGTCGAAGGGCACCAAAAAGAAGGGAGAAAAACCCGAATCGAGGCCAAATAGGCCGGTCCCGAAAGCGAAAGGAAACTTACGCGGGGAAATAGCTGGAAACACGGGAAAAGGGTAAAGACCAATCGGTTTCTCTTTTTTTTTTTTTTTTTGCGAAAATCGCGAAGACGCGCGAGGTCAACTTGAGGGGCACGAAACGGCGGTAAAACACGACCGTCCCGAGCGCGGACAAAAGAAGACTGACGAACACAAGCCGGTTCGAGCGGGAAGACGGCCGCGCATGCGCGGTGCGCATCGGCGCGCGAGGACTAGCAAAGGCCTTTGCTAGTGAAGTTTCCGGTTGGAGGGGGCTGCCGTGGACGTCACCCATCAGTGAGAACAAGCAGCCTGCTTGTCCTCGGAGAATGGTATTCGAGGCTGACGAGTTGGAGAAACTTAATGAATTCTCTATAAACCTGGAGGATGTAATGGGGCAGTTCTACAAATTGATGAGTAGCAAATCTCCTGGACCAGATGGTATTCATCCCAGAGTACTGATAGAACTGAAAAATTAGCTTGTGGACCTACTGTTAGTAATATGTAATTTATCCTTAAAGGGCGTGGTACCGGAAGATTGGAGGGTGGCCAATGTAATGCCGATTTTTAAAAAAGGTTCCAGAGGAGATCTGGGAAATTATAGTCTGGTGAGTCTGACATCGGTGCTGGGCAAAATGGTAGACACTAAGAACAAAATTACACAGCATATTCAAAAGCATGGATTAATGAGACAAAGAGGTGTATTTTCAAAGCACTTAGGCTTCCAAAGTTCCACAGGTTTCTATGGAACTTTGGAAGGCTAAGTGCTTTGAAAATAAGCCCCAAGTCAATATGGATTTAGTGAAGGGAAATCTTGCCTCACCAATCTACATTTTTTTGAAGGAGTGAACAAACATGTGGATAAAGGTGAGCCCGTTGATATTGTGTATCTGAACTTTCAGAAGGTGTTTGACAAAGTATCTCATGAAAGACTCCAGCGGAAATGGGAGAGTCATGGGATATGAGGTAGTGTTCTATTGTGGATTAAAAACTGGTTAAAAGATAAAAAAAAGAGAGTAGGGTTAAATGGTCAGTATTCTCAATGGAGAAGGGTTGATAGTGGGGTTCCCCAGGGATCTGTGCTGGGACCGCTGCTTTTTAACATATTTATAAATGACCTAGAAATGGGAGTAACTAGTGAGGTGTCATGTCCCCTATTCAGGATATGGGCAGCTGAGGATAGGGCGGCCATCTTGGATGTGGGCATCTCCAGGATAGGGCAGCCATCTTGGAGCTGTGTCTTAGGTTATGGCAGCCATCTTGGAGTTGGGCAGCTTCAGGAAGGAAGGCCATATTTGGGTGTAGGGCGTCTCCTCTGATGGGAGCAGCTATCTTGTGACAGCTGCACATGCTTGAGCCTAATTCCTGCACTATTTAAAGCCCTGCCACCAGTCCTTCCTTGCTTCGGCTTCTATTTGGTTCCCGAGTAGTGGCAGTGCTTCTGATGTTTCTTCTGATTGCTACCTGGTCCTGACTTCTGCTGGTATCCTGACTACTCTCTGCCTGCCCTGACTTCTGCTGGTATCGTGACTACTCTCTGCTCGCTGCCTGCCCCAACTTCTGCTGGTAGCCTGACTACTCGCTGCCTGCCCTGACTTCTGCTGGTATCGTGACTACTCTCAGCTGGGTGTCCACCTCTATCTCCGCCTCCGCACCACCTGCGGTCCGCAGTCCGCCAACCCTGTGGTTCCGGAAGTCCTGTTGGCCGCCAGCACCTGGGGGCTCAACTCCCGGGCAACGGCAGTCGCCACAGGTGAAGACTAGGGGTTGTTCGGCTGTCCGCTGGGGGCTGGTGTCTACCTTCACCTCAGCACTCACGCTGGATCCAAGGCTCACGAGATTCCAGTTCGCGACAAGAGATAATTAAATTTGCTGATGACACAAAGTTATTCAGTCATTAAATTACGGGAGAATTGTGAAAGATTACAAGAGGACCTTACAAGACTGGGAGACTGGGCGTCTAAATGGCAGATGATGTATAATGTGAGCAAGTGCAAAGTGATGCATGTGGGAAAGAGGAACCCGAATTATAGCTACGTCATACAGGTTCCACGTTAGGAGTCACAGACCAAGAAAGGGATCTAGGTGTCATCGTTGATGATACGTTGAAACCTTCTGCTCAGTGTGCTGCTGCAGCTAAGAAAGCAAATAGAATGTTAGGTATTATTAGGAAAGGAATGGAAAACAAAAATGAGGGTGTTATAATTCCTTTGTATCGCTCCATGGTGCGACCAAACCTCAAATATTGTGTTCAATTTTGGTCGCCGCATCTCAAAAAAGATATAGTGGAATTAGAAAAGGTGCAGAGAAGGGTGACGAAAATGATAAAGGAGAGGAGACGACTTCCCTATGAGGAAAGGCTAAAAGCAGCTAGGGCTCTTCAGCTTGGAGAAAAGGCGGTTGAGGGGAGATATGATAGAGGTCTATAAAATAATGAGTGGAGTTTTTTGTATTCTTGTTGTTTATTTATGGTTCTTCACAGTGCGTTTTATCTAGCAAGAAAGGTGCCAGTACTCAAATGCCAGGTCACCCATCAGGGCTGGGGGTGATCACTGAGGGACCCTTCCCATAATAGCCAGGCCCCCTGCAACCACTCACAAAATCTATGACATGGCAGAATTGGTGTGTAGAGCCTGAGGTTCTCATTAAAACTTGGGGACCAGGGGTCAATTTTAGCAGACAATGGAAAAGGTGCTGGTACTCAGTACCCCCAAGTACCCCCTCAAAAAAAGCCTTGGTTCATAATAAACAAGATGGGGGGAAACTATTGAAAACTGTTTTGATGTTTTAATATGAAAGGTGGTATAAAGAGTTTGATTAAATTTAACCATTACTTATGAGGAGTGGCATGCCAACCCTACCCCCAGCGGTGATCTAGGTAACAGACAATTGCAAGATTAGGGGGTCATGGATTTGAAATACTGCCATTCTGTGGTATGACCAAAGCAGTTTAACGTCTATTATATGCAGAAACATGGCCTGTATAGGAGGGTGGCAAGCAGGAAGCTACTACTAAAAAAAAAATCCACACAATGTGCTGCACAGTATTCACGAAGAAACACTTAGGGATCATTGCACAAGTGTGGAAGAAGTTTTAAGAGCATACGAAAAAAAAAAAAACATACTGAGTCAGATCAAGATCCATCAAGCCCAGCATCCTGTCCAAAAGTGGCTAGTCTGGGTTGCAAGCACCTAATGTATCCCAAGAAGGAAATCTATACTTCCAATAGTTGATTTCCAGGGATGAACAATGGCTCTCCCATGATTAACCTAATTAGTATTTTCTTAAAATAGATTTTTCCTCTAGTAACACATCCAATCCTTTTTTGAATTGATGCTAGTCACCTTGACCACGTCCTCCAGCAAAAGATTCCACAGCTTTATTATGTGCTGTGTCTAAATAAAACCACCTACATATTGCTTTCAATCTACTGGCCTATTAGTTTCAGTGATTGATTGTTATTTTTGTGGTGCTTGATAGCTTAAGCAACCATTCCACTTCACTCAAAGTTCTATCATAACCCCTTTTCAGTTACCTTATCTGCAAGCTGAAACACTCTAATGTGCTTAGCCTTTATTCACAAGTATTCTTTTTTTTTTTTTTTTAATATTTTTATTGTTCCATGGATTCAGTTACAGGCATCAAGAACATTAATACAGAAAACAAACCATGTCCTGACAACTCTGCCAACAATCTACTGAATTCCATGTTTTATTCTTTTCCATTGTTCCTAGTCAACTTGGTGAACGCTATCCACGGGCATTTAGCATGCCAGATAAAGGTGCCTACAATACTTTTATAGGAACGCTCCTCCGAAGCCCTGATCCATAAAGGGAGCATTTGTAACGGGTAAAGTTATCTTGGGCAATAGGACCATTTTAACCAGCGCTATGCGCCCTAGAAAGTTCACTGGTAGGTCTTTCCATTTCTGGCATATGTTTTTTCTCTCTTCTAGTCGGTCTAACACATTTTTTTTGTATACCCACGTCAGGTTCGCACTGATGTAGATCCCCAAATACTTAATACCCTCTGTGGCCCAACGTAATGGAAAGGAGTGTGAGGTTCTACTTATACACGGGTCATTTACCGGTAGTGCCTCGGACTTGTCAAAGTTTACTGAGGCCCGAAAAAGCCCCAAATGCCCGGATAAAGGACATAACCAGTGGCAGTGTACGAGTTGCCTCACCCAACAAAAGCAGCATATTGTCTGCAAATAAATTAATGATATATTCCTCCCCACCCACCTTTGGTCCTTTCAACGTGGCGTCCTGCTGTAGTTTTGCTGCCAGGGGTTCTAAAGTAAGAAAAAATAGCAGCGGTGAGAGGAGGCAACCCTGCCTAGTCCCCCCCCCCCCCCCCCCCCAAAGTAAATGTGTCAGTCAGGGAGTCATTGACAAGGAGCTGCGCCGTCGGATGACAGTATAACGCTCGAACCCATCCCAGAAAATCTCCCTGGATGCCAAAGCGGTCAAGGATCCAAAACCACTATGGCGTCTCCCTTTCTGCCGGCACCTTCCATTAGTATTCGGCTCACCTTCAGGATGTTAGCTGACGCATACCTCCCTTTAACAAAACCCACGTGGTCCTGGTGGACCAGGTCGGGAACCACCTTCCCCAATCTGTCCGCTAGCACCGCTGCCACTATCTTTATGTCTTGGTTTAACAGCGATATGGGCCTATAAGAACCCACCCGGTTTAGGGATCAGCACAATATGCACATGATTTAATACCACCCCCATCGCGCTCTTTTCCTTGCTCTCTTCACACATAGCTATAAAAGGTGCCACCATGACATCCTGCAGGATTTTATAATACTCCACCCCTAGCCCATCCGGGCCTGGCGCCTTGGCCAACTTGAGGTGCTTAATCACCTGTTGCACTTCCTTACCCTGAATAGGTGCGTTTAAACCCCTCCTCTGTTCCTCAGAAATCCGGGGCAGCCCTAACCCTTCAAAGAATTCCAGGCATTTATCTTCTGAGAAGTCCCCTGCCTGGTATAACGCTGAGTAATACTCAACAAATTCTTTTTTAATCGGCTAACTGGGTTCTGACTTCACCCTCCCTGTTCCGTATTTTAGCTATAAATCTTTTTGCCGTTCTCTGCTTCACTAGGGATGCTAGTAATTTACCCGTCTTATTGCCCCACTGGTGTAATTTGTATTTATATAATTTGATGTTGTATAGTGCACTTTCCTCCAACACTTTTTGCACCTCTTTTCTCCTTTCCATATATGCCTTCCTAGTGGAGTCAGATAGATACCCAATGAGCGCTCGTCGAGCATCTCTGAGTTGCGAGGTAAGGGCTCGGATTCTCTCCCCTCATTTTTTATTCAGGGAGGCCACATACGAGATCTTCCCTCGTAGCACTGCCTTTGAGGCCTCCCAGAATACTCTTGGGGTCACGTCCTGTGCATCATTTTCTACAATATAATCTATCCAGCTCTTTCACAAATAAGTATGGAACTCCCTGCTTTGATACAATGCCGGGTTCATACGCCACCGGTCAGCCCCCTCCCGTCCTACCCCTTGCCACTCCATCCACACCGGCGAGTGGTCAGATACCTCTGGCTCTCCGATTCCCGATTGACACACCCCCAGGGCTACCGAGTAAGGCACTAGCAGATAGTCAAGGCGAGAGTGCGTCCCATGAGGGTGCAAGAAAAATGTGTAATCAGCCTCGTCTAAGTGTTGATGTCGCCATATCTAACTAGATCTAACTCCTTCATCAAAAAATTGACCCCTCTATCGTCTTGATCCTTGCCTATCCTTCTTGGGGGTTTACAATCTATGGAAGGGTCACTGACAATGTTAAAATCCCCCCCTATTACTAGTTGATATTGATCAAATGTTACCAATTTAGCGGTCAGCAAGGTGAAAAACCCGTGGGAGTATACATTGGGTGCACACTACACAACCCCACCCGCTTGCCCTGCAGTTCTCCTGCTACTATAAGAAATCTCCCGTCTGGGTCTTGGTACATTCTATGTAGGTCAAAGGTAATGGATTTCTTAAATAGTATGGCTACCCCTCGTTGTCTCCCATTGTAAGATGCAAAAAATACATCTCCTACCCAGTCCCTTTTTAATTTTAAATGTTCCATCTTACTTCAGTGGGTCTCTTGCAACAGAGCTATATCAGCCTTCTTCCTCCTGAGTGCCTGCAATATTTTCGTACGCTTTACTGGGGGGTGCACTCCGTCAACATTTAATGTCACAATCTTTAAATTAACCATTCAACTGCAACTCAACGTCTCCCCTTGCATGTATCTCCTTTGCAGAGTCCAAGAGCCTCCCAGGTAAGCCCTCGGACCATTCATTCACTCCTATCTCTTTCCAATCTGTGCCTTGTCTACCTACTAATCCTCTAAACCTCCAACCCTTGGTGATCATTCCAGTGCTGTTCAATTGATTAACCGCTAATCCCCACAATTCCCCCTCTCCCTGTTCCCTCCCCCTAATCCCACCCTCCCTCTCCCCCATCCAGGTCCCCATCTTAATAAACCCCTCCCCCCAAAACCCTTTCCCCTCACTCACCCAATTCACCACACACACACCCTCCTGACACACCACCAACTCTTCCAGCTACTTCGCCCCCTTCCTCTTCCCTCCCTCCCCTTCCCTGACTCACCAACGTATGTCCCGTTTAATAACGACAACATTAACACATAACATTGTACAACACAACCTGTCATCAGTACATACTACCAGAAGGTTTTCATCAGGGAGCTCCCACACTTTTACAGTCTGATAATCTGGACTTGTCCTTACAGCGGGTCAAACCAAAAGCTTCACAGATCCGCAGGGCCCGCAAGCGTAGTAGCCACAGCCTTCACCACCATGACGTCCTGCCCTGCTGCTTTCATTGTAATCTCCATCTCTGACCATCAAGTCCCACTCGTATATGGCAGCTCCCTCTGTCTCAAGATATCCCCTGGCGCATACTTCAGTGTCCTACAGCCATCCTCAACTAGCTGTATCACTAAAATCCTTACAATTCAGCAGCTCCCACCTCATTTTAAGTTGGTCACAAAGGTTTCCAATGCTTCTGACTCCGTGAAAAACAAGGTCTTATTCTCGTGCAGCACAAGTACTTTTGCCGGGTACAGTAGAGAGAAGCGAACTCCCTTCTCATACAGTCACTTGCACTGGCGACCCATGATCCTCCGCTGGTCAGCCACCGCCACCGAGTAGTCCTGAAAGAGCAGGATTTTTTTACCATTATACTCTAAGTCAGGTTTGCGTCGGTGGGCCTGCAGGATAGATTCCTTATCCATATAATTCAGCAACTTCGCCAGGACTTGTCTCGGTCTGCTATCAGCCGGCCGCTCTGTGTATGCGTTCCACTTGTGGCAGTTTCCCGCTAAAGTCCAGCCCTAATTGTTCTGGGAGCCAGTGTTCCACAAATTTCCTGAGCTCCGACGCTTTGATCGCTTCAAGCAAGCTCACAATACGCAAGTTATTGCGCCTACTGCGGTTTTCTAAGTCATCTGCCTTTCTCTCCAATTGCTCACATTTGCGTTCCAGCGCTGCTATTCTCCCGCAGCCTCATCTTCACACTGCGACACTCGATCTTCAACTTGCTGCAAACGGGCGCTCTGGCGAGAGCGGGCCAGGGAGGAAAGGAGGGAAGTCCGAAGGGAGGCGATCAGTTGTTGCCTGTTGCAGCGCCTTCACACGGAGGTGAGAGGCGCTGTGAGGACCCAGCCCGGTGGCAGACAGAGGGGGGTGCGGAGGATGGCAGGGAGGCCAGGGCTGCGGGAAGTTGTCATTTCAATGCAGAGGGGAGGGGGAAGCGGTGGCGATCTCGGGGGGGGGGGGGGGGAGGACGGGGAGGACGTCCATAGGCACAGCTCGTCTTTTTTTTTTTTAATATATAGTGAAGCCCCAACGACAGGTACAGACCTCTCATTAGATTTTCCAGCGTTAAGGCAATCGGAAAAGGTTAGTGCACCTCATTACAATAGGGTTTCTACCCAATTTGCTCATCTGCATTCCGTTTTCATTAGCTGCTGTTGTCGTCGTCAAAAAAAGGCTCGGAAAAGCCTTTAGTGCATGCCAGGGTTTACTACTTGCTCGTTAATGGCTCATTAAAGCCTCGTTAAGTTTAGTCCATCTGGCCCTAAGTCTGCTCTGACATACTAGTTCATATATTAAATAGTCTAAAGATTTCTGAGTTGATTAACTGATAGTGCCAATTGGGTTGTGAAAAACTTCATTTTAGCTCTTCTCAGAGCCTGTTACTAAAGCTTAGCACATATTAACAGCATTAGTGTGTGCTACATGTTAAGAAACCCATAGATATAAAATGGGATTCTTAGCATTTATTATGCACTAAGCTTTAGTAAAAGGGCTCCGTTGAGATCTATTCTGTTCTGCCATATGTGGCTCTAGTTGACTCAGCCATTGTTTCAATAAACCTAGGAACTTTCCTCTGTCGGTTTCCGAACACCAGATCTTCAGGTTGTGGTTTTTTTTTTTGTTTGTTTCTTTCTTAACTCTGGTCTTCAGATTTGCCTTGATATAGTTAATCATCAGGTTTACCATGATATAGTTAAGTACAGTTATTTAATAAGAACCACTTTGTTGTCTAATTCTTGTGTATGACAAGATATACAGCCAGTTTCATATAACCATACTGGCATGCTTTAAAGACTACAGTGAAATATTTGGCTTCTTCCTCTATTGTTTCCATTTAACCATTTCTTAATTTCCTGTCAAACGTTCTCTTCCATACAACCCTTTTTATCCTTTGTGCTCTTTACTCTCTACCTACATTTTTTCATTTGTACAAAAAATGAAAAGAAATCTAAAGATCTGGCAAATAAATACAGCCACAAAGAATATGGCCTACTAACATCATTCTCAAATTTTCCTTATTCAAGGTCCACTTTGAAGCTAGAAAGAAAATACAAATACTCACAATTATAAACTTTTCTAAATCAATAACATTTTGAAAGTATTAATATGCAAATATAATGCTGAAACCTTAAAGTATCTACTACTGCAATGAGTTTGTCCTCTGAATTCAGCTCTAAATATTCCTGTAAGACTTCCGTCATACTCATCTAGGCACATTTTCTGTTTTTCCCTCTTCCTCCTACATGAGACACTATTTCTTCTTTTACACACTGATTGGTACTTACGGCTCAGGATCCAGCATGTCATTTTTCTTTTTTTCAAACTGATCTTTGGAGATAGTCCTGAAAATGAACAACAGAGGAATAATTGTAAAAAAGTGAATGCTGTCACCTTTTACAGTGGGTAAAAATTAAAGAGGTTTTATACCTCTTTGGTTATCAGCTCAAAGAGTTGAAAACTAAAAGATAAGAAATTTACATTTTGTCAGCTGTAAGCATCTCTTCCCAACAAAACTGAAATGTCATTCTAGTTATTAGTATCACCTTAGCTAGTAAAAGCAAAATTAATCATCGTGCAAATCAGAGCAGAACCCTCTTTAGCAGAGAACACTTTCATTATGGTCAATATTTTTTAAATCCTATTTTTTCCTAATGTAGCCCACTGCAACAAAAGCTGGAACCATCTTTTGTAGTCAAAGAAAATAGTGATACACTAAATACCACATACTAAATGCTTAATATGTCTGTAAAAAGCATTAGATATGCTACTTAAGTACAAAAATATACACACTGCTAGTTCTTTAAACAACCAGCAAGCTACAGACATGGTCTAGATCAGGGGTGTGCAACCTCAGCCCTCACCAGGTTGGGTTTTCAGGACTTCCCCAATGAATATGCATGAGATCTTTTTGCATACAATGGAGGCAATGGACGTAATAGATCTCATGCATATTAATTGAACTGTCCAACAGAGAAGGGCATGAGTCAACTCTTCTGGAATCTGGATTACATCAAATAGATTCCCAGCCACCTGAGATCACTGGGAAGCTAGGGTCCACTGGGCCACTCTCAAATGGAGTCATGCCATGTACTGTTGAGGCCATGTGATCTTAACATTTGCCGAGCTGTGATCTGCTTGCTGCTTCGGACCTGCAAGATCACTGCTGTTAAGGTCTCTGCACTCAATTGTGGGAGAAAAGCCTGAGCCTACAATGTATCGAGCAGGGCTCCTATGTACTCAAATTGCTGGACCGGCAGAAAGCGGGACTTGAGGTAGTCCGCTCTGCATGTAACAAACTTTCCTATATACACGACCTCTTTATCTCTTGCACTCTCCATCTGCTTGCCCTGAGACTTGGCTTTGCCCTGAAGACTGTTTCACTGCGGCCCTGTGTCATGGAGGTTACCTTTTCCCCCCAATACTCCTTGCCCGATTGGCCGTGGAGGTGGTGTTGGGCTACTACTCTCACCCTCTTGTAGATTTCAGCCTCTTCTTCCACCTCAGTCTCACAGTTCTTCTTCCTTCGAAGTCCACTCCATCCGTCTATTCACTCCTCTGCCTCTCCGAGTAGCTGCCATTTATTGACCCCCTGATAAGTCCCCTTCTTCCTTTCTCACTGAATGACTCTTGGCTTTCCTTCTTTCTTGAACCTTCATCTCCTTCCCTCATTCTTAGGGATTTTAACATTCATGCTAATATTCCCTCTGACTCTTATGCCTCTCAGTTTCTCGCTTTAACATCCTCTTTCAATTTTCAACTATGCTCCACTACCCATACTCACCAGAATGGCCACTGTCTTGATCTTTTCTTCTCCAACTGCTCACTCTCCAGTTTCTGCACCTCAGCTCATCCCCTCTCTGACCATCATCTGATAACTTTCACACAAACATCCTCGTCCAGTGCTTCTAACCACTACGCTATCCAAGTCTGTCAATGAGGCTGTCTCTTCCTATAATAATATTCTCTCCTCTCTATGGATACTCTCGCTCCTCCAATTTCCCATTCTGAAAGGCGTACCAAACCACAGACTTGGCTGACCTCTAGAATCCGCTACTTACGCTCTTGTGCCTGATTAGCCTAATGCCTTTGGCTGAAATCCCATGTTGACTTCATACATTTCAAATTCTTGCTGACCTCTTTCCATTCTGCTCTTTCACTTGCCAAACAGGACTTCTACATCCAGTTGACGAATACTCTTGGCTCAAACCCTCGGCTTCACTTTGCCACCCTGAACTCTCTCCTCAAAGTGCCTTCACCTCCAACTCCCCCTTTACTTTCTCCCCAGACTCTGGCTGAGTATTTTCATAAGGTTCCCAAGATTAACCTTGAATTCTCAACCAAATCATCCCAACCTCTCCTACCATCAGTCCATTCTCTCAACCTGGGTGAAGAAGCAACTTGAATTATCAGTAGTAATGTTTTGATACATGCAGTTACTTCTGTGACCCTTGAACAACAATCAAGGCCTCCAAAAAAACCCCAGAAAAACAAAATGGAAATTAACTAGCTACACAGAACTGCAAAACTACCACCAAAAAACAACGTATTCACATTTGCCCCTAGTGCTGTATCTACAACTCATCATGAGATTTCAGACTAACTCAGTGTTCCAAATTTCTATTCCAGTGCATTCTTTTTTGCTGTGCCTCTGCTTCAGAAAGAAGTTGGAAAATAGATACCGTACCCAACATTGGTAATGGCACGTAGGAAGATGACAGGAAGACTGTCTACCCTCATTCCTTTCTTTTATACCTCAAAACCATAGCCTGACAATGATGCAAACAGAAGATTTACATAGAGGGGCATAACTGAACAGGGCATCCAAGTTTTCCTGAGGGCGTTCTTGCAGGAGGCCCTGGCGAAGGGCGGGGAAACCCGTATTATCAAAACAAGATGGGTGGCAATCTTTCATTTCGATAATACGGTCGGGGACACCCAAATCTCAACATTTAGGTCGACCTTAGAGATGGTCGTTCCCGATTTTCGGAGATAATGGAAACCGAGGACGCCCATCTCAGAAACGACCAAATCCAAGCCATTTGGTCGTGGGAGGAGCCAGTATTCGTTGTCCACTGGTCCCCCTGACATGCCAGGACACCAACCGGGCACCCTAGGGGGCACTGCAGTGGACTTCATAAATTGCTCCCAGGTGCATAGCTCCATTACCTTGAGTGCTGAGCCCCCCCAAACCCACTTCCCACAACTATACAACACTACCATAGCCCTAAGAGGTGAAGGGGGGCACCCATGTGGGTACAGTGGGTTTCTGGTGGGTTTTGAAGGGCTCACATTTACCACCATAAGTGTAACAGGTGGGGGGGGGATGGGCCTGGGTCCGCCTGCCTGAAGTGCACTGCAGCACCCCCTAAAACTGCTCCAGGGACCTGCATACTGCTGTGATGTACCTGAGTATGACATCTGAGGCTGGCATAGAGGCTGGAAAAATTATTTAAAAAATTTTTTTTAGGGTGAGGGGGGTTAGTGACCACTGGGGCAGTAAGGGGAGGTCATCCCCGATCTCCTCCGGTGGTCATCTGGTCATTTAGAGCACATTTTTGAGGCTTTGTCGTAAAAAAACAAAAAAAGGACCAAGTAAAGTCGGTCAAGTGTTCGTCAGGGACGCCCTCATTTTTTCCATTATCGGCCCAGGACGCCCATGTGTTAAGCACGCCCCAGGCCCACCTTCACTATGCTTCCGACATGCCCCCGTGAACTTTGGTCGTCCCTGTGACGGAAAGCAGTTGAGGACGCCCAAAATCGGATTTCGATTATGCCGATTTGGGCAACCCTGGGAGAAGGACGCCCATTTCCTGATTTGTGTGGAAAGATGGGCGCCCTTCTCTTTTGAAAATAAGCCTGATAGTAACATAGTAAATGACGGCAGATAAAGACCTGAACGGTTCATCCAGTCTGCCCAACAAAAGAAAAAACAAAACAAAACAAAAAAAACATTCTTCACCAAGACACAGCAACTATGTGAAAGCACAGAACTCTCCCTATTTTAAGCTCATTTTATAAAATAGGCGCCCAGAATTAGTCCCATAGTATACAAATCATCTTGCACAAATTTACATCTGCTGTGAAGGTATAAACTTGTGCTTCCACTTAACGCATGTACACACATTTCAAAAAATATGTGCATACATTTCAACTCTGCCTGAACTCCACCCAAATTCTGCCCCAGAACACATGCAACTCATGTCAAAATAGGTGCACTCTTTCATGTGTCTACTTTTTCCACATATATACCCCTGCACGATTTTATAACAACTATTTTCTGCATTGTCAAACATGCTTTGTAGGTGAAAAATGTTTCATAAAATTTCATTCCTTTTACCTTATTATTGTAAAAGTTGAGTTGAGCTCCAATTGTTTGATCATCCTGTTCAAAAAGCATACTGGACTTAAGTATAGAGCTACACATTATGGTAATACTGTAAACTTACAAACCTACTACTAGCAAAATCATATCAGTTTCAAAGATACATGGAAGCCAACAGCCTTATAAAACAGCTCTATAAGCCATATTTAATGGTAGATATACCTGCTTGAATACATAAGTACATAAGTATTATCATACTGGGACAGACCAAAGGTCCATCAAATCCAGCATTCAGTTTACAACAATGGCCAATCCGGGTCACAAGTACCTGGCAAGATCCCAAAACAGTACAATACATTTTATGCTGCTTATCCTAGAAATAAGCAGTGGCTTTTCCCCAACTCTTGAGCAGGGACTCTCTCTTTGTGTCAGGTGTTCAGCGCTGCGTGCATCTGGTAGCGCTATACAAATGCTAATAATAACTCCATTTTAATAATGGTCTATGGATGTCCTTTAGGAAACCATCCAAACCTTTTTTAAACCCTGCAAAGCTAACTGCTTTTACTACATTCTCCAGCAATGAATTCCAGAGTTTAATTACACACTGAGTGAAGAAATATTTTCTCCGATTCATTTTAAATTTACTACTTTGTAGCTTCATTGCATGCCCCCAAGTCCTAGTATTTTTGGAAAGAGTAAACAAGCAATTCATGTCTACCCATTCCACTCCACTCATTATTTTATAGACCTCTATCACATCACCCCTCAGCTGTCTTTTCTCCAAGTTGAAGAGCCCTAGTCACTTTAGCCTTTCCTCAAAGGGAAGTTGTCCCATCTCCTTTATCATTTTAGTCATCTTTCTTTGTACCTTTTCTAATTCCACATATTGCAGGTGTACTTATTTTTGCCATAGCTGGATGGTTAAATTTCATCATAATGAAGCAAAAAATCAATTACAGTTTCTCCAGTTGGGGTTAAACTAGATGTCACAAAAGAACAAATCATATTTCTCCATTCTATCCAGCCTAGTAATTTTTCTTTTATGCAAATATTCCTGTAAGGCTCTCTCATATATCCCATGAGCCCTCAGGCTGCTGTTTAGATCTTTGCCGCATCATTTTACATGTTATGAACCCCCAACTTCAGAATGTTTGGATATGCCAGCATCAACAAGTATAGTATATTCAAGCAGTGGTGACAAGAAAACTTATGTGCTGACAATTCATACAATTAAAGATCAAATATACAAGTTCCTGGTTGCTACCACTAGAATCAAAAGCATGACTAGTAATTTACTTGGCCTCCACAAAAACTTTATAAATACATCAACAAATAAAAGAAAAATCCACCATTATCAAGTAAAATAAAACATTAAAACCTTTATATGAATTACTTACGTTTGTGGCTGTGAAGGATCATCCCCAAGTGTAACATTCTCTCCTTGGATCTCAGTGAAGCACTTCTCACAGAAATGATACCTGACAACAAGAAGGCCAGAAGATCTGGATGAACACACCTATTATACAAATCACCTATGCAACAGTGCTGATTATCAGACCAGGACCACTATCAGTTTCTGTTTAGTAGCTTCCTTAAATATAGCATCTACACATGAGGACAGGCTAATATCAAGATTAAAATACAAGTAGTACAGTTAAATGATAAATTTGAAGAAGACGAAGATGAAGACGAAGAAGAACAAGAAGAAGAAGAAGAAGAAAAAAAAAAAAAAAAGAGGATCAGTAAATATCTGGGTAAGTCATGCAGCACAACTATGTACATGAGGTTACAAAAAATATCTACGTTTACTGATGTTTTCATACAAGAGATTGCTGGGTACTTTTTAAGGTGGAGGAGTAGCCTAGTGGTTACTGCAGCGGACTTTGATCCTGGGGAACTGGGTTTGATTCCCACTACAGCTCCTTGTGACTGTGGGCAAGTCAGTTAACCCTCCATTGTCCCAGGTACAAAATAAGTACCTGTAGATATGTAAACCACTTTGAATGTAGTTGCAAAATACCACAGAGAATGGGTATATCAAGTCCCATTTCCCCTCTCCCTTCCCTTTAAGTCATCTATTCTCTTTAGATGGTAAATTTAGGCATTTTCCAGTTAAACAGAGAATGAGATTACAAAAAATATCTACGTTTACTGCTGTTTTCATACAAGAGATTGCTGGGTGCATTTTTAGGTGGAGTCAATATGTATGTTTGTATCACTTAGGAGGAAACACTGCAGAAAAGGCAACAAAACAGAGTGAAGGCAACAAGACAAGCCAGGGAAGGAAGTGATGTTTTCCGATGGTCATCCAAAAAAAAAACTTATGCTAAAACTTTTGCATCAGGGGTGTTTTTCCAGTCTTTATCAGCTAAAACCTAAAATCAGAAGCCCTATATATGTTCCACAGATTACCTATGCAAGCATAAAAGGACTAAAATATTTCATTCCTTGAAGTGAATAAAGATCGCCTAAAAGGACTAAAATATTCCATTCCTTGAAGCGAATAAAGATCGCCTAATCGGCTAGAGTTTTTTTCCATTGACACTGATAGGTCAGATTAACCTGGTGAAATTGGTAATTTTTCTGAAATGATTGTCTCTTACAAACCTTGCCTTTACATCTTTTGCAACAAGACATTAATAAATTTAACCACCATATTTCACATTTCTGTTGGGCTCACAGGAAACCAAAGCTTTGTTCTGATTTTTTATTGGGGGAGGGGGGGGGGTGTTGGATACAAGGCAGGTTGGGACTTCCTAACCTGAAAATCTATCAGGCCTGCTTATTTAGGCATTTGGGCGACTGGGTCCGTAACACTTCCATGCTGTTGCAATTTGAAAGGGAATACTATGCACCACACAATTTTTATTCTTTACTTCATCTTCAGTCAAGCCGGGTGCCTAGGACACTATGGGGCAGTTTACTATCGTCTCCAATGCAGGTTGTGTGGAGGATACTAGTACAGCACTTGGGGGGAGATCACCAGGTCACAGATAAACTGTCAGAGGGAATTTAGCCTTTTAAGCCAGTGCTGAAAAACCATATTTTTGTTTTGTGGGAACAAAGAGGTGTTTTCATGGTGCAGCATTTACGGCACAGGGATGGGGGCCTGATCTCATTTGAGGATCTCCAAACTAAGATAGGGCCTACTTGGGGCAATAGATTTGCTTATTACCAGATTAAACATTATATTAACTCTTTAGATCAAGGGCATTATTTAGCAAAATTGGAGACAAGATACAGGGCTTCTTCAATTCAATATTGGAGGAGGTTCAATAAAAACTGATCCACCGATCCTTCTACCTCCATTCCCAGAAGAGTAGGGAGGTAATTTTTCCCTAGAAATGTTGTATCTGTGAACATTGCCAGAAAGAATGATAAAAGGAATCAACTTACCTCCTATATTCTGACCCCCTCCCATTTAAAATAGCTGTTACCTCCTATATTCTGACCCCCTCCCATTTAAAATAGCTGGGATTGCACACAATAAGTGTGGTGCACCACTCTAAAGTAGCATTCCCCCATCTGACGTACCACTATAAACCCGACTGATCAAGGTGCACCAACCGAGGCACCCAGCTCATAAGTCTACCCCCCAGTGAAGATTTTTATATCTACCCCCAGCAAAGAGATCGGCTGATAGGATCCACACAGAGAGGGATCCTACCGCCTCCTTGGGGATCACCGTCACTTCTGCCAGTCTCATAAAATAAGGCAATGTAGCACCCTCCCCTACCGAGTTAAAGAAAGTCAACAGAGGAGGGAGGAGTAACTCCCAATAAAGCTTACAGATCATCACTGTGAAACCATCCAAGCCAGGCAATTTTTCTGGTTTCATAGAGAGCAAAGCCTTGCACACTTCAATTGCTACGACTCGTCTAGCCAACTGGAAGGCATCTACATCTGAGATCTTCTTCATAGTCAAAGCTAAATAGGTATTCACCTTCCCCCCTCATCCATCCCACCCTCCAGGGAGTACAGCACCTTATAGTAATCTACAAACTGCCCTGATATCCTGGGAGTCATGAACCTCCGTCTCATCGGCCCGATGAATATGCAAGATATTATTCTAAATGTGCCGACATTTGAGCCTATGAGCTACCAACCTGCTGGCTTTTACTGTTAAATTCAAAATACTTAGAAATAAGGGACGCCTTTCAGGAGTACTATCAACAACTTTACAGTGCAGGGGAAAGCCAAGGCTTGCAGAGTGCTACCTATCTGCAGAATATAGTGACACCCCTGGTGAGGCAAACAGAGCTTAAATACCTGAATAATCCTATAAGCTGTGATGAAATTACCTGGGCAATTGGCCAAAGTAAACTGGGGAAGGCACCGGGACCAAATGGGCTTAAAGCTGAATTTTATAAATTGATGGGAGATCACATCGTCCCCATATTGACCAGGGTGTTTAACGAGTGGGTGGCAAAGGGGGGGGGGGGGGGGGAAATCTTAATGTAGCCCACTGTTCCATTGTTCTTTTCCTCAGTCCTATTCCCTTAATGATACTTTGACTTTGTCTCCGCATAACTTCTCATAATGTAATCCATAACTGAGTTGTAACAAATCATATTTCCATCATTTACAATGTATTGTAAGCCACACTGAGCCCGCAAATAGGTGGGAAAATGTGGGATACAAATGCAACAAAATAAATAAATAAATAAAAATAAATAGTAGTACTACCAAAACCAAAAAGAGATGGAATGCTGTTATCTTCTTACCAACCTATCTCCCTATTAAATTATGAGGTAAATTTGTTCGCAAAAATATTGGCCAATAGACTGGGAAGGGTATTGCCATGCCTAACTCAAGAAGTGCAGGTGGACTTTGTTCATGGTCGCTCCGTCACAAAGAACCTGCGTAGTATCTTATTGGCATTGGAGCAGCTCAGGGGGTCATCGGAACAAGCATTAGTGATCAGCTTTGATGCCGAAAAGGCTTTTGATCGCGTGGAATGGCCCTTCATATTTTCTGTTTTAGATAAATACGGATTTACTGGCTGGTTTGTGCAAATTCACGCTTTGTACTCCACACCTCGGGCACGGGTCCTGGTAAATGGAATGTGCTCTGCGAGTTTTGAGATCACTCAAGGGACTCGACAGGGCTGCCCATTGTCACCGTTACTTTTCGCACTTTATTTAGATCCTTTAATTTGAGACAATTTCCTGTAGTACTATTCGTGGAGCAATGATTGGAAAGATAGAATTTAAAATTGCGGCATTTGCTGATGACCTGTTAGTAATTCTTACTAACCCTAGACTGTCACCTAAAAGATATTTTGGAAGTTTTTGCGGAATTCGGTTATTACTCCGGATTTAAATTAAATCTAGATAAATCCGAAGCTCTGGCGATCCCATTGACTATCAAATTTTTATGAAGAGAGGACTTCCCTCTGAGGTGGACGGACGTTTTTTTTTTTCGATACCTAGGAGTCCTTCTGACATCTCAGATGGAGGACATCTATAAGCTGAATGTCATGGGGCTGCTGCGTCAAACAAAGCAACAGTTAGAAACTTGGAAGATGTTGCTAGTGCCACTGATAGGACGTATCTGTCTTATCCGAATAGTGATCCTGCCCAGATGGTTATATGTCATGCAGGTTTTACCGGTGAGATTGCTCCAGAAAGATATTAAGCATTTTTATCAATTAGTGGGGCGGTTTTGCTGGGCAAAGATAAAAGCCAAGCTTAAGCTGTGCTTCTTGCTGGGGGCATGGCAACAAGGGGGTTTGGGCCTCCCTAACCTACAATATTACAACCTTGCTAGTTTATTGAGACTGGTGAGAGATTGGGTCTTCTCCTCGAGCTCACATTCCCCTTTAGAGTTGGAGCAGGCTTATTTTAGTCCCTATAGCTTAATTACTATGTTACATACCAACAACACGTCGATACCAAAGTCTTTCAGAAATTGTTTACTTTTGATACCTCTACGAGAGGCATGGAGAACTTTGGGGAAGAAATTGGGGGGCACACCGAATACATCAGAACTGCTGACCATAAGAGGGAATCCGATGTTCACACCCAGGATGGAGAACCTGGTTTTTAGGCAATGGGCAAGAAAAGGACTCACATGTTTTGCGAAGACAATTTTAGACACTGAAAGAAACATTAAACCTTTAAGACAGCTTATACCTGATGAAGGTGGTGGCTGGGGAGACATTTTTGGTTATGCCCAGATAAAACATTATGTCCAATCCTTGGATGGGGAGGCACTTAAATTCCAATTAGGAGAGAAAATTAAACAATTTTTTGAAGAAATCTCAGATGAAGCCCCAAGCATATCACACCTCCAAAAGAAATTATGGTCCCTGACACCGCGGGTGGAGCTGTCTTCACTTCGTCAACGATGAGAGGCAGATACGAATGCAGATCTAATTGGGACATTGAATCACACATTAGGGGTATACCTCAACTGATTAGTGGAGCAAATTATAGAGAATGTGCATTTAGGGTGCTTCTTAGGGCATATTTTACACAAATTCAACTCTTTAGATCCGGAGGGATAAACACACCAACATGCTTGAAATGCAAATTATTGGAGAATACTTTCTACCATGCATTTTGGGAATGTACAATGGTACAGACCTTTTGGAGGAAGATAGTGACTTTTTTGACTTCATTGCTATCACATAAACTAGTAGGTACTCCCTTGCAATTGAAACTGGACTGCCCAGGGACATTTCGGGGACTAACCGCAGATAAAACACTGCTTAATAGCAAAAAAATGCATCCTACAATCCTGGACATCAGATAAGCCCCCCTGAATACTGGCATTGGCGCAATCAGGTACACCTACTAATGACATGGGAAGCAAAAGGTTCATGCCGCTGCAAAAAGCACGTTCTTAAACTGTGGGGGCCTATGTTAGACACATTATCTCAGAGAGCACGGAGCCTTATACTTCATACGTTATGAATAAAGTAATAAATAAAGGTTCATACTTTTGGTTCAATAACACGATACACACACTTGCTGGGAAGCAAAGGGTATGGGGAGATACTGGGAAGGGAGAGGGAGGTAGGGAAAAGGATCATAGGGCCAGTTTACTTCAATTTACATTGTATAATGTTCAGTTGAGTGGTGGTTGAAAGGGAAAGGCAATAAGCCTATATTGGGTTATGGTTCCAATTTTGTATCTGTATTTGATAAGGCTGAAATTGGTGAGTGAATAAGGTTAGGTTAAATTAAATTAACTGCAATAAATACATAATACACTATAAGTGGTCAGATAGAAGATAAATTATAGATCACAGCAACTGGTTTAGATTTGAAAAAGCTTTATTGGGTAAGGTCTGTTCTTTTTCAAAAGTTGAACATTTAGATTTTAAAGGCCTGGTAGGTCAAATGTTTTCTATGAGATAAAGGGAGGGGGGAGTATAGAATTGGAAAGGTTGATGATGGGGTGAAGTACCATATAGTTGTGGCAGACAACCTTTTCTGAGTGTTATCAAATTGAAATTGTATATGTGTATTCTTTATGAGGTCATGAATACAAGTGTTGACAAGTCAAAAAGTTCTAGACGAGATCTGGTTGGGGCATTGTAGACTAGTGAGCCTGAAATAGATGTTGAGCAAAAAATGGTGGAGACTATTATAGAGTACAAAACTCTATATTGTGTCTTTGGTGCTATTGATCAATTCCAGAGGGGATATAGTATTATTACTACTTAATCCTTAAAGCTGTGACTGTATTACTAGGGAGGGGGGAGGGGGAAGGCTGAGCGGAAAAGGGAGAAAATGTTAAATTTTGGATGCTGAATAGTATTATGTTGTTCATATGCAGCATGTTTTGATATTTCAAAAATTCTGTAACGTGAAATGTATTGAATATGTTTAACTAGTAAAAAAGCCCCGTTTCTGATGCAAATGAAACGGGGGCTAGCAGTGTTTTCTTCTGTGTGCATGTGGGAGTGTGTGTGTCCCTGCCCTCTGGCCTCTCTCCCCTCCCCCCTCTGAGTCCTTCACTGTTACAGAGCCAGCGATTTGATTTCGTGCTCTGCTGTTTTCCTTCACTGACTGTGTTACAGAGAGGGCGGGGCAGACACTCATAGGGAAACCGGATATCTCGCCCCCTTCACACTTCCGGCTGGAGGCTTCATAGAACGTTGGTGTTGCTTTTTATATAGAGAGATGTGCTGGAGTTTCAATAAAAATTGTTGAAACATAAATTCAAAATACTTTTGACGCAGCACCTAAAGGTTAAAACTTCAGGTCCACAATTTCATAATCTCTCAGCTGTTGGTGCACCACCTGCAGACGTGACCCCAGATCCCAGTTCCCCGGCTGCTGTTCATGGGCCTGCTTTAACTGGCCAAGGAGCCACATGATGTTCTCCCGCCACTGTTGCTGACGGAAGGATGCTATAGAGATAAGATAGCCAGACACAGTGGCTTTCAAGGCTTCTCCATACCTCCTCCAGGGAAGCATTTCCTCCCATACTGAAGCTTAAATACTCTTCCAAGTGCACCTGGACACGCTGCAACACTTGCAGGTCATCCAAGAGACTACCATAAGAACATAAGCTTTGTCATACTGGGACAGACCAGAAGGTCCATCAAGCCCAATATCCTGTTTCCAACAGTGGCCAATCCAGGCCACAAGTACCTGGCAAGATCCCCAAACCAAAAATGGCATTCTGGTTTACAGATTTTAAGACTGATAAGAAACAAGAAGCTGTTTATTCGGTTTAAGAAAACCTTACACACACATTCATCTTTACAATGTAAACTTTCAAATGTAATAGCCAAGGAAAACATGCTATAAAACTACATTACCAAGAGCATTACACATCAACCACAATTACAAATAATTGTTGTTAGGGTGCTGCCCTATTGTCAATGCAGAATTTCATACCTGATCAGCCTCTCCAAATGCAACTTAAATCAAGTGACCTAGGCATCAGTCATACCCACAATTGCACATCATACTCCCTCACCCAAATGCTCACTTTTCATACTCCCAGAGAATGTGGTAAAAGCAGTTAAGTGGGGGTTCAAATAAGGTTTGGATAGCTTCCTAAAAGAAAAGTCCATAAACCATTATTAAAATGACTTGGGGAAAATCTGCTGCTTATTTCTAGGATAACCAGCATAAAATGTATTATACTTTTTTGGGATCTTGCCTGGTACTTGTGACCTGAATTGGAAACAGGATGCTAGGCTTGATGGACCTTCAGTCTGTCCCAGAATGGAAATACTTAAGTACTTGGGTCAGCGCTGGGCATATTATGGTTTCTGTACCTTGTATGGGAAGACAGATTATGATATGCTGGAGAGGTCTTTGATGGCAATTCTTGTAATTGGATCGTAAGGACAATGCCAGGCAGACTTCTACAGTCTGTGTCCCGGAAATGGGAAACAGAGAAACAGTACATATCAGCCTCAATGACAGCTTCATATGTTATGGCGAGTCCTATTACAGCAGCAAGCAGACCCTTGGAGTAGCCTAGTAGTTTGTGCACTGCACTGTAGAGGAGCCGGCCCAGGCCCATAACCCACTCTAACTGGTACACTTGTGGTGGAAACAGAGAGCCCTCCAAAACCTGCTGTACCCACAAACAGGTGACACCTGTAGCCATAAGGGCTACTGTAGTGGTATACAGTAGGTTTTTGAGGTCTTACCATACAATATAAAGGGGTAATGGTGAAATGTGTACCTGGAAACTTTTATGTGAATTCCACTGCAGTGTTCCCTAGGGTCCCCTCTGCTCTGATGGGATGTCTGTGTGGCTAATCTACTAAGACCACTGCCCCCCCCCCCCCCCCCCCCCCCCCATACATCTCAATGGATTGTTTTTGTGCGTTTTCTCCATGGACACTTCTTTTTTATAATGGTCACAAAAGAAAAATGCACTGAGCACAAAACAGCTAGGAAATGGCTATTTTCGAAATAAACATGTTTTTCTAGTTCAAAAATCTCTGTATTTGGCACTTGATTTTTGTATGTTTTTCACAAAACATCTAAAAATCGTATTTAGACATCTCTATATATAAAAGGCAACACCAACGTTCTATGAAGCCTCCAACCGGAAGTGTGAAGAGGGAGAGATATCCGGTTTCCCCATGAGTGTCTGCCCCGCCCTCGCTCTCTAACACAAACAGTGAAGGAAAACAGCAAAGCAGGAAATCAAATCGCTCTCTCTGTAACAATGAAGGACTCAGAGGGGGGAGGGGAGAAAGGGCAGGAACACACACACTCCCACATGCACACAGAAGAAAACCTTGCTAGCCCCCGTTTCATTTGCATCAGAAACGGGGCTTTTTTACTAGTCATATTGAAAATGCTCCATGTATCGAGAAATGTCTAATTGTATAGGGTCAAAGAAAGCATGCCTAATGGGAAAAAAATATTTCCCACCATTTTGTACAACGCTATTCCGCAAGGCCAGAAACTGCTTTTGGCATTCCTGAGTTTCTCTGCACATATCTGGAAAACACCACATAACTGCATGCATGTTGATGTGTTGAGTGGTGCTTAGATGGTGACTACGGCTATAAGAAACTAAGGTCAGCACTGGGCATATTTCTATGGTTTGTGTCCCATGTATGGCAAGACAGATTAGGATATGCTGGAGAGGTAATTGATAGCAATTCCAGTAATTGGATTGTAAGGACAATGCCAGACAGACTTCTACAGTCTGTGTCCCAGAAATGGGAAAGAGAGATCAGGATCAAGTATATGTATGTTATACCACATTCATAAGTGAACAATAAATAAATAAATACCACATTCACTGTTGGTTTAATCATGAATTTAATGAGTGTGACTATTGAACATACTTGATGGATTGTTTAGGTATTTATCTGCTGTCATCTACGTGTTAGGTTATGAAAAGGTCTTTTAGGAGACATGTCAGTGGTATATGCATGGCTTTTTTTCAGGGGGAACTCAGGGGTACTGAGCACCAGCTCCTTTTCCATTGCGTGCTAAAATAGACCCATTATCCCCAAATATTAATGAATGAGCCCAGGCTTTGCACACCAATTCTACCTTTCCATAGATTGTGTCTGGTTGCAGGGGGTCTGGCTACTGTGGAACAGTTCACTCAGTGATCACCCCATCCCTGATGGATAGCTTGGCATTTGAGTATCGTTACCTTTTCTGCTAGAATAAACACACTAGATAAATGGGTGAAGGAATTAATAGCAATTTTTTCTCCAGGAAACTAGGGATTTAAAAAAAATGGGTTGCAATTGAGAGATTGTGTAATTTAGGACGATGTGTTAGTCATTGGGAGATGGAAAGGTTGGATTTGTTTTATAGGGTTACTGTAGAAACTGTGAATATATTGGAAACAATGTTAAATATTACATATTTTCACATTTTTCATTTAACATACCGCAAATTACACAGTAACTAAGCGGTTCTCAAGGAAAATTTAAGTATCGGGCAAGAAACAGGTGGCATACAATAGGAGCCTAGGTTACAATCGATGTCACATAAGAGACAGGGGGAATGGGTATCAGATTAAAACATAGAAACATGACAAAGGGAGGGAATGAAATGATCACATTAGATTTAGTATAGGGAATGGGTCCATAGCTGGATCCAGTCCCCACTGCGCTGTTCAAAAAGGAGACGGATGATATGATGGCACAGTTGTTGGACTTGATTAAAGCATCTTTAGAGCACAGGATAACACTTGCTTGTTTGAAGGAAGCTGTCTAACTCATATCTTGAAAAAGGAAGGTTGGATGGACTACTTGTGAAATTATAGGCCCATCTCAAATCTGCTCCTTTCTTGAAGATGATCTATTATTACATACTGGTCAGGCTAGTTTTCAAAGAGGTACTGCAACAAAAACTATTCCAATCACTATGGAGATCTTTTAGTAAAGTGCATGAAATGTTTGCACTTACTGCACAAATCAGTATATGTTAAGTGCAAAGGCTGTGCACTAATTGTTAGGGTCAGGCTCAGCATGCTCTCTGGAATTAATGCATGGACATGCGCATTAGCATGGGTACAACCTGATCACAATTATGGTGGCTATGCTTAGTGCTTCCTATTGAGGAGGCGCTAAGTGAAGCCTTGCTAACTGTACAAATGAAAGCATAAATTAAGTACCGAGCACTCACTGTATTATGCAATTCATGTCCAATCTCCACCCATGATCCACCTAGCTCCTGCTCCCCTAATACATAGTTAAATTTCAGCGCTGTTGATGGCTGGACCTTACAGCAGCTTTTAACTTGGTGGATCCAAGATATCTTGTGGGAAAGATGTACACAACTAGGTACTGGGGAATTGGTATTACAGTTAGTCAAATCATTTACAGAATAGGAGTTTTAAGATATGATTTGTTAATTTTTGTTACATTTGTACCCCGCACTTTCCCACTTCATGGCAGGCTCAATGCGGCTTACATGGGGCAATGGAGGGTTAAGTGACTTGCCCAGAGTCACAAGGAGCTGCCTGTGCACGAAATGGGAATCAAACTCAGTTCCTCAGTTCCCCAGGACCAAAGTCCACCACCCTAACCACTAGGCCACTCCTCCACTCCAATGGTGAATGCCAAATAGCTACCAGAGGAAATGGGGATTTCTGCAAGGTGACATCCTTCATTCACTATCCACAGCTCCCTGATTAGTTCATACCAAGTTTTAGTGAAATATTAGACCTGTCCCCTACAGGGAGGGGATTTCTGATATTATTAAATGACAGGATATGCTGTTCATGCTCAAGAATCTGAAGAAAGCTTGTATTTAATTTACCCATTTACCTATATAATGCCTTATACCAAAGCAAATTATAACCAAACATTCATAACAAAACAAGTACACAGTCAACTTATAAAAGACAAGACATTATAAACATATCAGTAAAATTAAAGACTAACAAAATGCCAATACACCACAAACATTCTTAAGGCCCCAAAGTCATATACCACTGTCAGTTGTTGCAGAACATATGTACATCCCAACTTACATCCAACCAAGAAATTAGACAGAATTCTTACTCAACCTGTGAGTCATAAACACTGTTCTAAATCAATGGTTGTCAACCCAGTCCTTGGGACATACCTAGCCAGTCAGGTTTCCAGGATAACCTCAATGAATATGCTCAGCTGTTGCAGTCAATAGTCTAGAGGGGGTGTACTCTTTTTTTTGTTTGTTTTTTAAAATATCTGGACAACACATTTATTTATAAAGGTTTGTCCCCATGCATATGTCTTCCATTTTAAAATGCACATCTTCCACTACTTCTGACCAACCTGAGACATGCCAACCTCCTTATACTGATGAAGCTCTGGCTAAAGTATCAAACACTTCATATGTTGATTCTAAGTTTTCTGTACTCCTCAACACTAGCCATCTTTTAAAGGAAAAATTCTCTCTCGACCCTCCTGCCGATGTGCCTCTATAAAGGGCTTCACTATTTTTTTTGCAGACATTGGTGCATGTAACTTCTTGCCTTGAACTATTACTGAAAAGGTGGGAGCTAAATCCACATAACTGTTTTTTTTTTTAATGTACTGCACCCTGCACCAGGTACAACCGATGGGAGCAATTCTGGAAATTAGCTAGGTCCTTGGAAGATTTCTTTTTAATGTTGTCTAATGTCCGTAATTACCTGCCTGTAGGATATCTGCATGGTCTTGAGAACATTCTAAGAGTCTTCAATGGGGATTCTATCACCACCAACAACTGAAGTAACTGCACTGCACTGAAACCTCACATTGTTATATCTTGTATTTTAGGTGTTTCATCGATACTAGTGCGCAAGAGATGGAAATCTACCAAATTCAGACCTGTAGCTCTTGCAATGACTTGTGGATGATGCAATTACAGTGCATATTTCTTTGAAGCATCAATACACATAAACAAGCTGAATACATCAAATCTGGGTTTTCTTTCTTCTGCAGATTAAAAAGGCACCACCCTCTGCCATCTTCCGAATTAATTTCAGATGAGAGAAATGCTAAGGAGGAGAAATGATTCTAGTAAGAAGGCAATGGGTCAGAAGGCAAACCATTTGATTCATTTGGGGGCAATGTCTCCAAATGGGTTAGTTTTGTGCACACTATGATAGTAATGAACCTCACTCCTCAGCCAGGGTATGTGGAATATGATCTCTTTTTTTTTTTTTTTATATCTTTATTGATACATGAAAACAATTGCATAGGCAAACTGTGATACAAAATGAAAAAGAAACATTTGAAACCATTGCCCCCTCTATAAAGTTAAAACAGACATTGACTCTCAAGCGTCTTTGAATGGGGATGCCCTTATTTCCATGAATTTTGTTTTTCTCCCTTTTTTACCCCTTCCCATCCCCTACCTCTTTTGTCCCCCCCCCCCCCCCCCCAGCCAGTTATCCCTTCCTTCAAACACTCCCTCCCTCCCCCTTGCTGTCCGTTCACCATTTCCTTTTATTTTTCTTCCTCAGAGACTGGGTCCTGTGACACAAACCGGGCTAGCACTCTCCCCTTTATATCTCTATATTGGCAGTTGCTCATGAGACTGAATACTTGAGCGCTGTAAGTACCCAATGAGCCATCTCCTTCATATAATTCTTCCATAACTCCAGGGATGGGGCAGTTTGTCCACCCATGCCTGCAAGATACATTTCTTGATCAGTAAAGTCGCCAGTAAAACAAATTTACTCTGGTCAGCTCTCAACCCCTGCTCCCTTAGGGACTCCACACAACCCATCAAAATGATTGAATATTTCCATTCCACCTCACATTGCAGGAGTTCCTCAATTGCACTCAACGCTCCTACCCATATGTCGTGCAAAGAAGGGCACTCCACAAATGAGTGCAAGAAAGTACCTACGCTTTTCTCACATTTATTGCAGCTGTTATCCTCCCACATCCCCAATACTTTCCCTTTTTCCTTAGTGATATGTACCCTATATAAAACTCTATACTGGATGTCCTGAAGGGCTGCATTTGGCGTCACCTTATGTAGGTCCCATGGAATATGATCTCAGTCTCTCAAATTTACTGCTACTGGGCCATAATACTTGCATCATGACAATGAGAGTTTCCTTCTGGAGTTTAAAAGATGTAACATGTATAGACAATCAAGATGTGCTTGAAAATTCTTTTTAATCAAGCCAATGGCTCTCAGTATAATAGGAAATATTTCTGTATTTTTCTGCCATATATTCTGACCATTTTTTTTTTTAATAGTTGAGGACCCTTTCCACTCAATTCATAGGCAGATCAGAAGAGCACTGATCATAGAGGTCAGTTCCAAGGGTTTCACTTTTACCATTATGTCCGATTTCCTTGCATCCAGCTTTTCAGTAGTTGGAATGAGGATGTCCAAGGTGATCATAACATCTTCATTTTCTGTAACTCTTCAGGTCATGATCTCAGTGCTTTTCAATATAGCAATGTTATAATGTTTACAAAGTTTCTGTTATGATTCTGCCGGTTTGGCTGAGGGGGAGGGGGGGACGTCTCTTCTGATTGGCTGCCAGGGGTTGTGCTGACATCAGGGGATAATACTTTAGCCTGCAGCTGAAGAGTTTCTCTGCTTTTGCGTTACTTACGCTTGGTGGTAATAGGAAAGCCTGATAGTTCTCTCTCAGAACGTGCTCTAGGTTCTGACCAGGGGCGTATCTGGATTCTGGCGGTAGCCAGAGGGCACATTTTAGCCCCCCCTCCGCCGCCCCCCTCCCCGCCATTGCCGGACACCCCCCTCCCTTCCCGCTGCCAACCCTCGCTCCCCGCTGTCGCTTACTTTTGCTGGCGGGGTACCCAAACCCCCGCCAGCCGAGATCCACTTCCTCCGAGTCCTACCTTTAAAAATATTTCTTCAGCTGGCGGGGGACTCCAACCCCCACCAGCCGACCCGAGATATTCTTTAACTTTCTTCTATCTTCGTCCTCTGCGTGGCCGACGTGTTGCTGCTGTTGTGCAAAGCTGAAATCCAGTTTCGGAGTCTGACTGACGTCGTAACGTGCTGCGACGTCAGACTCCGAAACTGGATTTCGGCTTTGCACAACAGCAGCAACACGTCGGCCACGCGGAGGACGAAGATAGAAGAAAGTTAAAGAAGATCTCGGGTCGGTTGGTGGGGGTTGGAGTCCCCCGCCAGCTGAAGAAATATTTTTAAAGGTAGGACTCGGAGGAGGAAGCGGATCTCGGCTGGCGGGGGTTGGGGCCCCCCGCCAGCAAAAGTAAGCGACGGAGGGGAAGGTTGACGGCGGTAGGGGGGCCAGAGCGAAATCCCAGGCCCCTGTGGCCCCACGCAGATACGCCCCTGGTTCTGACAGGGATCTGTGTTGTGTTAGAGTATTCTTTTCCTTCCCTCTGGGTTAGCTGCTGCTGTGTGTGTGTGTGAGTAGCTCTGTAATCAGGGTCAGCTGCTCGTTTGTTTAGTGGGGGCTGGGCATTGCTCAGGGGCTCTGGGCTGAGTGACAGCATTCTCCTTTGTTTGTTTGTTTTAAGGATTTCTCTTCCCAGTGTCCAGGCCTGCTGGCTCAGTGAGTTTAACCCTTTGTGTACTGTGTGTATTGTATTCCTGCCTCTGCCATCAGTGAGTTTAACCCTTTGCGTACTGTGTGTATTGTATTCCTGCCTCTGCCAGAGTGTTTGTTCTATCGGCCCTGCTCCCTCTCTGGAAGGGAAGAGTTCTCTCTGATTGTTTGTTGATTTATGGAACTCTCTCTCTGCTGGCTCTACAAGCGGAACCCTGTGTGTTCTGTGTGCCTCTGTCTACAGTGGGTTTGAGGCAAAGGCTTTCTGCCTTCCTTTTGTGTCTGGTTCCTCGGGCTTCTGCCTGGGGCTTCCTACCCTGGTGGTGGTGGTGGGGGGGGGGGGGGTGTTGCTGTGTTAGTTCCCCTGTCCTGCGCTAGTCCCCTGGGTGGGCGTGGCCCGCTCTGGTCCTTTGTTTCCCCCTCTGCCCTATTGCTGGTGTTCAGCGCGTGTCTGGCATCTTGGGGCCCCCTGGGTTCTTTCACCCCTCCCTGTGTGTGATTGGGTTCCAGTTCAGCCGTGGGGCTCGCACGAGTGGCTCTGTGTGCGTGGGTTCCGGTTTGGCCACGAGGCCCGCCTGTATACCTATTTCCCTTCTTCCTGAGGGACTGTGGGGAGGGGTAGCTTAGGCGGTATTGTGTAGCTGGGGTGTGCGGTGGTGGGTCGATCTCCCCTTGGCCTGGGTCGGCGCCCTGCTGGCCTCGGCCAGGGCCCAAGGGCTCACGACCAACCCAACGGATTAGAGAATGCAAAAGCCATGAGCTCAACTGATCCATCCCCCATGCAGCTGCTCCAGCAATTGCATGCTCAGCTACAACAGGTATCGGGAGTCGTGAATGCACTGTCTCAACGGGTAGACGCGCTGACCATCACGGGGGCTGCGGAGGGCCTGCCAGCTTCTACTCCGCCGGGTTTCCACGCATGCGGCCGAGGGATTTGGGTGGCTAAGCCCCCGAGGTATGAGGGCGACAGTAAGACCTGCCGGGGGTTCCTCAATCAATGCCAAAGTGTCTTCGAGTTGCAGGCCCGGGATTTTCCTTCGGATCGGGCGAAGGTGGCTTATATTATCTCTCTACTGGCAGGCCCCGCTCTGGCCTGGGCCTCGCCCTTATGGGAGAAGAAGGATCCCCTCCTGGATAATTTGGCAGAGTTCTTGAAACAAATTCAGCTCATCTTTGAGGAACCCGGGAAGCCCTCTTCGGCGGCAACTCAGCTGTTGAACCTACATCAGGGGCGACTCTCTCTGGGTGAGTACGCCATCCAGTTTCAGACCTTGGCCGCGGAGCTAGGTTGGGATAACCCAAGCCTGATTGCAGTATTCTGGCATGGGGTCTCGGCCAACATTAAGGACGAACTCACAGGCCGGGAGCTGCCCTCAGATCTGAACGACCTCATCCGTCTCTGCACCCAGGTGGACATCCGGTTCAGGGAGCAGGCCTGTGAACGTCGCACTGGTCAGCAGGTTGCAGGGGCTAATTCGAGGAGCTCGCACAAGAGCCCTGCTTCCCAGTCGCTGGGTGCGCCCGACGGGTCTGAACCTATGCAGGTTGACCGGGCGGCCCAGGAGAGACAGCGGAGACGCTCTAAGGGGCTGTGCCTGCATTGTGGAGTGAAGGGGCACTTTGTCCGTGAGTGCCCGAAGAGAAAGAAGCCGGGAAACCAGCAGCCCTGATACCGGCTAGGGAGACCGGGTCAGGGCCAAAGTCTGTCTCCTTTTGGATGCAGGTTTTGGTGCCAGTTCTACTGGCGATTAAGGATACCCCTTGTTTTGAGGCGCTAGTTGACTCGGGGGTGGGAGGCAACTTTATCAGCGCGGACCTGGTGCGGGTTCATCAAATTCCTACGATGGAGTTACCTCAGTCCATCACTGTCTCAGCGGCTTGGGGACTGGTTTGGGGAGTTCTCCGCTCCAGGACCTTGCCTATGACCATACGGGTAGGAGTCTTACACAAAGAAGTTATCTCCTTCTACGTCCTTCCGTCGGCCACTGAGGCCATAATCCTGGGATTACCCTGGCTTCACCTGCATAACCCTTGCATTGATTGGGCCCGGGGTGAATTGACGGCGTGGGGCCTGGGCTGCCAGAAGGTCTGTTTGGATAAGGTCTCGCCAGACCCAGTGACGCTTCCTTTGGATCGAGCCAATGTTATGCTACCGGGGCCCTACAGATCCTTTGGAGATGTTTATTCCAAACAGCAAGCAGAGATTCTGCCTCCCCATCGCTCCTATGACTGTACCATAGAGCTACTACCAGGCACTGAACCTCCGCGTGGCCACGTATACCCCCTATCCCGGCCAGAGACGGAAGCCATGTCCCAGTATATTCGAGAGAACCTAGCTCGAGGCTTCATCTGGCCCTATAAATCGCCCTTGGGGGCTGGATTCTTCTTCGTGGAAGAGAAGGATGGGGGGTTGCGCCCCTGTATTGACTACAGGGGACTCAATGCCATCACGCGGAAGGACAAATACCCCCCTTCCCTTGATCTCTGAGATGCTTGACCGCCTCCAGGGGGCCCAGATCTTCTCCAAGCTCGATCTCAGGGGGGCCTACAACCTTGTGCGGATCAAGGAGGGGGATGAGTGGAAGACGGCGTTTAACACCCGCGATGGGCATTACGAATATCTGGTAATGCCATTTGGACTTGCTAATGCTCCAGCTGTCTTCCAAGCCCTCATGAATGACATCTTCAGGGATCTCCTGTATAAGTTCGTGATGGTCTACTTGGACGACATTTTGATTTTTTCAAGGACTGACGAAGAGCACCAGGAGCACGTGAAGACCGTATTGCAGCGGTTGAGGGAGAACCACCTCTATGAGAAATTGGAAAAATGTGAATTCCATCGCTCCGAACTGCTCTTCCTGGGGTACATCATTTCTAACCACGGGCTGCGTATGGACCCCAGTAAGTTGACAGCCATCCTGCACTGGCAGCAACCTACGTGGCGTAAGGCTCTACAGCGCTTCTTAGGTTTTGCAAACTACTATAGGCAGTTTATTTGGAATTACTCGTCCCTGACTGCCCCTCTTACTGCCTTGACTAAGAAGAACGCTGACGCCCGCAACTGGTCGCCTGAGGCGTGTCAGGCCTTTGAGAATCTGGAACAGGCATTTGTTGAAGCTCCAGTGTTGCGCCATCCCAACCCGACAAATAAATTTTTCGTGGAAGTGGACGCATCATCGGTTGGCGTAGGAGCCGTGCTGTCCCAGGCCCACCCCAGTGGGAAACTTCTCCCATGTGCATTCTTCTCTAAAAAGTATACCCCTGCCGAGAAGAATTATGCCATCGGGGATCAGGAGCTATTAGCCATTAAATTGGCCCTGGAAGAATGGCGTCATCTGCTGGAAGGGGCGCAGGAGCCCTTCACGGTGCTCACGGACCATAAAAACCTGACTTATTTAAGAGAAGCGAGAAGACTGAATCCTCGCCAGGTCCGGTGGGGTGGGCACTATTCTTCTTCCGCTTTGATTTCATTCTGACTTATCGTCCAGCGGAGAAGAACATCAAAGCAGATGCCCTCTCCAGGTCCATGGAGGCTGACCTGGAGGAAGAACCCCTGCAGTATGCAATTAAACCCGATGTCATTGTGCCCGCGATGACGCTAGCAGTACCTGCAGGTATGACCTTTGTGCCACCCCGGCTAAGAGAAAAGACACTCCAATGGGGGCATGCCTCTCGAATGGCAGGACATCCCGGGATCCTGGGAACCAAGCGGTTCATCTCCCAGCAGTATTGGTGGCCTTCACTTGATCGGGATGTGCAGGAGTTCGTGGCTGCGTGTCCGGAGTGCGCCCAGCATAAAGCTGACCGGAGACCCCAGGGTTGCTGATGCCTTTACCGGTACCTGAGAGACCGTGGACCCACATTGCCATGGACTTTGTTACGGATCTGCCCAACTCTGAAGGGCACACAGTTGTCTGGGAAGTGGTGGACTGGTTTTCTAAAATGGTCTACTTCATACCCATGCCTACCCTTCCTTCGGCGGTGAAGCGGGCACAGTATTTCATCAGCGCTATTTTTCGTCTCCATGGTCTGCCAGAATCTATTACCTCCGATCGAGGAATACAGTTTGTCTCAAAGTTCAGGAGAGCCCTGAATCGGGCCCTTGAAATAAAGCTGAACTTTTCGTCGGGATATCACCCACAATCCATGGCCAAACAGAACGAGTGAACCAATGCTTGAAGCAGTTCCTGCGGACGTATGTCAATGAACACCACAATGACTGGAGTCAGCTGCTGCCTTGGGCAGAATTCGCTCATAACAACCGAGTGAGCTCGGCCACGGGCGCTTCGCCCTTTTACATGGTATATGGAAGACATCCGCGGATACCAGCCCCCTTGAAAACCAAGTCGGATGTCCCGGCAGCGGCCGATTCGGTGACTTCGCTCCAAGCAATTTGGTCGTCAGTTCAGAAAGTGCTACGAGTGACCTCCGCTCGTATGAAACGCCAAGCGGATCAGTCTCGCAGAGTGGAACCGCGCTTCCAGCCTGGCGACTTGGTGTGGTTGTCCACGCGTAATCTTCACCTGAAGATCCCCTCCTCCCGCTTTGCACCTCGATTTGTGGTACCGTATCCCATTGTGAGGCAAGTGAATCGGGTCTGTTATCAGCTAAAGTTACCACCTACATTACGGGTACATAACACCTTTCATGTGTCCTTGCTGAAGCCTGTGATTATGAGAAAAGGGGCTTTGCCCGCGTTGCCTGCTAGTCCAGCCATCTCAGCCTCCCAGGGGGAATACGAAGTCCGGGATGTCTTGGATGCAAGGCGCTTCCGGGGACATCTCCAGTATCTCATTGCGTGGAAGGGATATGGACCGGCAGACAACTCCTGGGAGGACGCTACTCATGTCCACGCGCCGGTCTTAGTCAGACGGTTCCATCGCCTTTTCCCTCACAAACCTAAACCTCGTGGCCGGGGTAGGGGGGGCCCTTGAAGAGGGGGTGATGTTATGATTCTGCCGGATTGGCTGAGGGGGAGGGGGGTACGTCTCTTATGATTGGCTGCCAGGGGTTGTGCTGACATCAGGGGATAGTACTTTAGCCTGCAGCTGAAGAGTTTCTCTGCTTTTGCGTTACTTAAGCTTGGTGGTAACAGGAAAGCCTGACAGTTTTCTCTCAGAACATGCTCTAGGTTCTGACAGGGATCTGTGTTGTGTTAGAGTATTCTTTTCCTTCCCTCTGGGTTAGCTGCTGCTGCTGTGTGTGTGCGTAGCTATGTAATCAGGGTCAGCTGCTTGTTTGTTTAGTGGGGGCTGGGCATTGCTCAGCCTCCAGGGCTCTGGGCTGAGTGAGAGCGTTCTCCTTTGTTTGTTTTAAGGATTTCTCTTCCCAGTGTCCGGGCCTGCTGGCTCAGTGAGTTTAACCCTTTGTGTACTGTGTGTATTGTATTCCTGCCTCTGCCAGAGTGTTTGTTCTATCGGCCCTGCTCCCTCTCTGGAAGGGAAGAGTTCTCTCTGTTTGTTGATTTATGGAACTCTCTCTCTGCTGGCTCTACAAGCTTAACCCTTTGTGTTCTGTGTGCCTCTGTCTACAGTGGGTTTGAGGCAAAGGCTTTCTGCCTTCCTTTTGTGTCTGGTTCCTCTGGCTTCTGCCTGGGGCTTCCTACCCTGGGGGGGGGGGGGGGGGGGGGGGTATTATCCTACGTGATTATGAGGCAGCCATGGCATAATTATATATATAAGAAATCATATTAAGGGTTAATTCTGTTAAAATCTGGGGTTTAAAAGTGGTGTTTGAATTCTAGCTTTTATTTTGCAAGCAGAATGAAGGAATGCCAGATGGTTCATATTATTTGAAAGTCTTGCCGGGCTGGGTCAGAAAGGTCAGAAAGACCCTTGTGAGGGATGGATTGCTAAATGCTGGCACAGCTGTAAACTATTATGAATGAACAAAGGAATGAGCCAGACATGCTGAAGTTTAAAAGGCTGAAATACTATTTCAGAAGTTCTTGATATGTAGATTTTGTTATAAGGAAATAGTTAGATTCTAAATAATTCTAGGTATTCCTGATGTTTAGATATGTCTTATAAGAATGCTTATTTTAGAATATGTTTACTCTGTGTAGTTAAATGTAGAATACCTTTTTAAATCTAATGTTACTCTTTGTCTGTTGTGGAGAGGCCAACATATGTTTTGAGTTTTCTGTGGTCTTAGCTAGTTTTGTGAAGGAAGCTGAAAGGTGAACGAGGTCAGAATTAGTCAGCTCTCTTCTCCTTGATTAATTATAGGTAAAATGTAGAAATGATCTTGAAAGTAATAGCCTGATATGTATGCTATTAAGTAAGACTGACTTTTGACCTCTTTAATGAATGCCAGAGTTTAGTTAGTAGGTAGTATGAAGCTGATTAGGAATATGAGAATAACCAATGTTAGATGGGGCCTCTTAGTCTCTAAGGGAATCCAGTTTAAGCTATAGATGAGACATCAATCATAATGAGAAATGTAAGAGACTGGAGACCAAATGTCTGGCATGAGGGGCCCCAGGTCACAGGTCAGTCTAGGATGTCTGGAACCTATGTAACTGATATTTCAAAAGTAATGATTGGTTGAGGCAAGGTAGCCAATCAGTTTCTTAACCAATTGGGAGTAAAGGGGGCTAGGCTAGGAGGAGGGCTTAGGACCCTATTTAAGTGGGAGCAGAAGCAGTTTACGTAAGAAGGAGCTCAGAAGAAAGAGAAGGACAGAAGGAACAGACAGAAGAAGGAGAAGACAGCATAAGAAGAGAAGAGAGCTAGAACTGATGTCCTGCTTTGTTTGCTGGCAAATAAAGAAGATTTCTCTCTCATACTGGTGTGTGCTGTCTGACTCCTGAAGTATCACAAATTCCTATCTCAATTCCTGCAACAATTCTTGGTGGCAGCGGTGGGATGAATCCTGCATTAATCCCAGCACCCAACTGACTGGAGAACATTCGCCGGGTATGTATTCTGTATTTTGTATTGTAATCCTAGCTAGGAAATTGTAAAACCAGCCCCTCAAGAAGGAGGGAAGGAGAATCTGATCAATTCTCAGCGAAGGCCCTAGTACCTTCTAGTCGCGGGGACTAGAAGCGAAAACGCTTAAGCTTATCTGTATTTGAGAAATCTGAAATTGTTGGGTGGGATTTTCTGTATGGAATGTGTGATGCGTGAATGCTAACTGAGTGCGGACTTCTTATAGCTGCATTTCCAATTAACGCGAGTTCAATTGGTCAGCAACGGAAGGAAGCGATTGCTGTCTGTCTACCTAGTGTCTCGAGAGTGCAGACCCCTTACTGCACTTTCAAAAAAAATTCCCTCCCTTTTTGTGTGTTGTAACTGTAAGCATTATGGGTGGGACATCATCTAGACAAATTGCTACCCCCCTAGATTGTATGCTTAGAAATTTTAAAAAAGGTTTTTTAATTAATGACTATGGACAGACTTTAAGCTCAAGTACTCTAAGAACCTTGTGTGAAGTTGAGTGGCCATCTATGGGAGTGGGGTGGCCCCCTAGTGGCAGCTTAGATATTGAAGTAATCCGGAAGGTCTATAGCATAGTAGTAGGAGAATCAGAATATTCTGAACAACTCCCCTATATAGATTCCTGGGACAGCCTTGTGACTGACCCTCCCTCGTGGTTGAAAACTTATATGGGATCCCCAGTAAAATTCATGTTAGGCCGTGTTCAAAGAAAGATTAGAAAATCTAAACTAGAAGAGGGAAAGAGCCCCAGGAAGCTTACCACCCAATCGGTGGCTTCCGCCCCTACCCTGTCTGAGAAACCCATACTCTCTGATGATCCCTCAGATCTTGAGCCACCACCTTATGGCCCATTGTTGGGGTTCCGTGCCACCCCCAGAGATCCACGCCACCCAGCCCAAGCCTCTCCAGCGCAGGCTTCTCCAGATAGTTCCTCCCCCACTGTGCGAACCCCACCACACCCTAGGTTGGACTTTTCACCTGGCCTCTACCCTTCTGTGCCACATCCTCCCCTGTTAACCTCCGAAGACCCACTTTGGGCTCCACTCCCTGACTCCTCAACTCCTGACAGCCCAGCCTCTCCCTCTAGTACCCCTACCCACTCATTAGGGGCCCGGCATCCCTTTCAATGGACTGACTCACCTGTGATCACCTCTCAGTCTATGAGTACCCCTCCCCATCCCTCAGGGGTTCAACACACCTCCACTGAATGGGTTAGACCTGCTGCAATCACCTTTGAGCATGATAGGAGGGTAGCTCCTAGCTCTACCTCAGGTTCCATTCCCACCTCCTCGAGAGTTCTGCCACTTCGTCAGGTAACTACCACTCGACCGGATCCTAATAATCAGGGTCAGGTTATACAGGCACAGGCCTATCAATATGTACCCTTCACAACCACCGATCTCCTGAATTGGAAGACGCATTATCCCTCTTATACTGAAAAGCCTCAGGCAGTGGTGGACCTAGTGACTAGCATTATGGCCACCCATAACCCAACCTGGACTGATTGTCAACAACTTCTCTTGACCCTCTTCACAACTGAGGAGAGGCGGAAGATTTTGCAAAATGCTGAGGCCATCACGCGAGAGCGTGTCCCCGGGGGAACACAGGACCCAGAGGGATGGGTTAGAGCTCGGTTTCCTCGCGCAGCTCCAGATTGGGATCCAAATGATGGGCAGCACTATGAACTGTTGTCTGGCTATTGCCGGGACTTACTGGAAGGTATGAGGAAAGGCATAAAGAGGCCCATTAATCTGGCAAAGGTCTCTGAAATTCTCCAAGGGGCAACTGAATCCCCTGGGGCCTTTCTAGAGCGACTAATTGAAGCCTACAGAACATACACCCCATTTGACCCTGAAGCCCAAGAAAACCAGAGAATGGTGAATAGCGCATTGGTGGCCCAGAGTATGCCAGATATCCGGAAGAAGTTGCAGCGTCAGGAGGGATTCGCAGGGATGAATACCACCCAGCTAATTGAGATCGCAACCAAGGTTTTCATTAATAGAGATCAGGAGGTGCGCCGAGAGGCTGACCGGAAGATGCAGAAGAAGGCCGACCTTTTAGCGGCAGCCATTACTAATTCCACCCTTAACCGAGGTCGACCTCTAGCTAATGGGAAGCCAAAGTGGGACCCCGGACCACCAGCCAGGCCCCGAGATTCCTTCAATCAATCCCGGCCAAGGGGGGAGAATCCCAGACCAAGATTGGAGAGGGATCAGTGTGCCTATTGTAAGGAAAGAGGGCACTGGAAAGATGAATGCCCCCAGAGGCGCCAGGGACTGAGAAGGGGACCAGGAGATCGGGGAAGCCGAGGCCGAGAGGGAAGATATGAGCCTCCTGAATCTGACATCATCGGGATAGCCGAGATGGCAGAATGGGACGAATAGGACAGACCGGGTTCCTATAAACTGGGCTCCCAGGAACCTATGGTCAAGCTAACTATAGGGAGCCGCTCAATTCCATTTATGATTGATACAGGAGCTGAACATTCTGTTGTGACGGAGCGATTAGCGCCTGTGTCTGGAAAAACTGTCCGAGTGGTGGGAGCCACGGGGGTGCAGAACCGGAGGCCCTTCCTGACAACCCGTAGATGCCAATTAGGCTCACACATAGTCACTCATGAATTCCTGTATATGCCAGACTGTCCAATCCCTTTGTTAGGTCGAGACCTGCTGTCCAAGCTTAGGGCCCAAATTTCTTTTGACTCTGATGGCCAGACTTCAGTCTCCTTTCGGCCCCCGACATCCAGCCCTAAGGGTATATTGAGTTTCTGCTGCCCTCTTGAAGAAGAATGGCGGCTGCATCAGTCACATAGCCAAGTTGACCTACCCCTGGCAGACAGCTTTCAGGTCAGTGGGGTATGGGCAGAAGATAATCCCCCAGGGTTGGCCCGAAATATTCCTCCTGTACATGTAGATTTACTTCCAAGTGCCCGGCCAATCCATCTTCGCCAATACCCAATTCCCAGAAAGGCTCTGGAAGGGATTCAAGCACATTTGAATCGTCTGTTATCCCATGGAATTATTCGACCTTGCCAGTCTCCATGGAATACGCCACTATTGCCAGTTCAGAAGCCAGGGACTGAGGACTACCGGCCAGTCCAAGACTTACGAGTGGTCAACAAATCCACTATCTCATTACACCCTGTAGTGCCTAATCCATATGTCCTGTTAGGATTGATACCTTCTGGAGCTACTCATTTCACGACACTAGACCTAAAAGATGCCTTCTTTTGTATTCGGGTGGCCCCAGCCAGTCAATTGCTTTTTGCCTTTCAATGGGAAAACCCAGTAACAGGAAGGAAGCTTCAGTATACATGGACCCGCCTGCCACAGGGGTTCAAGAATTCCCCCACTATTTTTGGGACAGCCCTAGGGCAAGACCTTAAGACTTTTAAATCTGAGCCTTCCAGGCGAGTTTTACTCCAGTATGTAGATGACCTCCTGATTGCAGCAGTGACCCAGGAAGAGTGTTTTGAGGCTACTAGAGAATTGCTGGAGCTACTCTTGGATGCAGGCTATAAGGTCTCACGCTCAAAGGCCCAACTCTGTCAGTCAGAAGTGAAGTATCTGGGTTTTTGCATTTCCCAGGGAAGTCGGAGACTGGATGCTAGTAGGAAGCAAGCGGTAGCTGCAATTCCCCAACCCAAGTCCAGAAGAGAAGTTAGGGAATTTCTGGGAGCAGCCGGATTCTGCAGAATTTGGATTCCAAATTTTGCATTGATGGCGAAACCCCTTTACCAAGCCACAAAGGGGGGTGAAAAGGAACCATTTGAATGGGGACCTACTGCTCAACAATCCTTCATTGCCATAAAGAAAGCCCTACTCCAAGCCCCTGCGTTAGGCCTTCCTGATGTGGAGAAACCTTTCTCATTGTATGTCCACGAGCGACAGGGGGTTGCTCTGGGTGTGCTGACCCAGATGATGGGATCCTGGCAGAGGCCTGTTGCTTACCTGTCTAAACAGCTGGATGGAGTGGCTAAAGGATGGCCAGCCTGCATGAGGGCCATTGCAGCAACAGCCTTACTGGTCCAGGAAGCTGATAAGTTGACCTTGGGGCAAGAACTGGTTGTTAAAGTCCCCCACGCAGTTCTCACCCTCATGGAGTATAAGGGCAACCACTGGTTTACAAATAACCGCATGGTTAAGTACCAAGCCAGCTTGTGTGAGAATCCACGGATACACCTGGAAACAGTGGCTACATTCAATCCTGCTACTCTTTTGCCAGCATCTGAGGGACCACCAGATCATGACTGTATCCAAACTATGGATGAAGTGTACTCCAGTCGACCAGATCTTAAAGATGTTCCATGGAGGGACCCAGATGTAATTTATTTCACAGATGGAAGCAGTTATGTGGAGAACTCCAAGCGATTGGCAGGCTATGCTGTGGTGACAGAAGACAAGGTGATAGAAGCAAGAGCCCTGCCCCAAGGAACTTCAGCCCAGAAAGCAGAACTTGTGGCCCTCATACGAGCTCTGGAGCTAGCAGCAGGACTGGTGACTAACATTTATACTGATTCCAAGTATGCTTTCACAACCCTACATGCTCATGGAGCTTTGTGTAAGGAAAAGGGACTCATAAATGCTGCAGGCCAACCTGTTAAGTATGGACCTGAAATACTTCAGCTGCTAGAGGCTGTGTGGGCCCCTAAGAAGGTAGCTGTCATTCATTGCAGGGGACACCAAAGAATAGATACTCCAGTGGCCCGAGGGAATCGCCATGCTGATCGGGTGGCCAAAGAAGCTGCTCGAGGACCCCCAGCAAGTACTGTGACCCCCCTGTTCCAAATTCGATTGCAAGAATGGACGCCTATGTATACCCAAATGGAAGAGAAATGGGCTCAAGAAGAAGGTGCAGTAAGGAGACCTGATGGCTGGTTACATCTCCCTGATACCAGAGTTCTGGTGCCACGCCACCTAGCTTGGCCTGTAGTGTCTCAAGCTCATGACCTATCACACTTAGGGAAAACAGCACTAGCCCGCCTACTCAATCGAGTAGTGGTGCTGGAAGGATTGGATAGTCTGGTTGCCACTGCCTCTGCCCGATGTACTCTCTGTGCCCAGAATAATGCCCGTCAGGGACCCCGTATTCCACCAGGAGTTCAGTCTAGAGGACTAACACCCTTTGAGTCCCTAGTTATAGACTTCACAGAAATGCCCAGGAGTGGTAGGTTCCGATACCTCTTAGTCATGGTCTGTACCTTTTCTGGGTGGGTGGAAGCATATCCTACAGTCACTGAGAAAGCCACAGAAGTAGCTCGAGCTCTCCTTAGGGATGTCATCCCCAGGTATGGACTGCCCCTTGCCATAGGTTCAGATAATGGTCCCGCCTTTGTTGAAGCTACACTTCAGGCCCTGTCCCGCGCATTGCGCATTACCTGGAAATTGCATTGTGCCTATCGTCCCCAGAGTTCAGGGCAGGTTGAGCGGGCAAACAGAACCTTGAAAAATAGCCTAGCAAAGATTTGTCAGGAAACCCAATTGAAATGGCCACAGGCATTGCCACTAGCCCTTTTCCGCCTCCGATGCACCCCAACTAAAGGAACAGCCCTCTCTCCCTTTGAAATTGTGTATGGGAAGCCCCCAGCCATTTTACAGGGAATTAAGGGAGACATAGGGATTTTAGGGTCTGCCCAGGTGCAGGAGCAGGTAGCCCTCTCCTGGGTAAGATAATTTCTGAGCTTCAGTCTTATGTGAGAGAAATAAACCCTGTCCCCTTCCAGGCTCAGGTACATTCCTTCCTGCCAGGGGATAGAGTTTGGGTGAAAGACTGGAAGCTCCAGCCTCTGGGGCCCCGATGGAAAGGACCTTTTACTGTTTTGCTTTCTACCCCTGCAGCTGTGAAGGTCGCAGGGATAACTCCATGGGTCCATTGGTCTCGAATTAAGTCTGCTGACCAGACTGAGCCCAGCACGGATCAGACGGAGCCTAGACAGTGGAGAGCAGAAAGAGATCCAGCGGAGCCATTGAAGTTGCGCCTGACCCGAACCAAAGAATCTACTAGCTGAAAAGAAGGGTCAACTGCATACTGCAGGAGCGGCTGAACTTCGGCTTCATACTGAGACTCTTTCTTGCCGGATTCTGGCTTTCCTGGAATTTGAGAGCTTGATCCTTGTCAGTTGAGGGTCTATCCCAACTGGTATAAGAACTCAAAGACTGAGAACACTATATGAGAGTAATCTGTGATTAGCACAGACTGTTGAAATATTATTGCTTAATTAGTTTGCTGTATTTGTTTTAGATTAGGAAGAAAGAAAATGTTAGTAGTTTGGATGCTTTTGTTGTTTTCTACTCCTTGCCTCCTTGTTCCTAATACCCCAACTCGCTCCAACCTTTGGTTACACTCAGTCCAGGAACTAATTAGCCAGGCAAAGATTACTTCCCCTTGTATTGTGTGTTCCCGATTTTCTCCTTATACTACAGATGTCCCAGCTGTACCTGTCCCTGTGCAACTCCCAGCTCTTATACCTCCCTACTTTTCGAGTTCAGGCCCTTGGAGCCAGGATTATACTTGGTGGTCCTTTTATAATGCTACTTCCCCCTCTGACTCTTCTCTAAGGCCAGTTTTTACGTCTCCCTATCCAGCTTCTGGAGTGTTTTGTTTAACAAGAAGCATCTCAACTGTTCTTCCCATTCCCTGTAACTATACTAATGTTCTCCCAGAGAAGGAGGAACCTGTGTGGGTAGTTTCTCCAGGTACTCCTATGTGCCCTACTACCATACCTGTAGATTATGACCAAGGTGATTACCTGGCTCCTAACTATACTACTGAGAAGACTATAGTGTCCCATCCTATTTTCTACTTTCATAAGTCCCCGGGGTATGAAGGGGTTGCATCATATGAGCGGTCTGTTACAATTGGGGATTGGCACCTATGGTGTACAAAGTCTCCATTTCTTCTTCGTTCCCCCTGGGATAGGGGCTCGCATTATGGGCATCCTAATCTCCATCCTGTGCCTACATTTATTGGGAACTTTCGTCGCCCTCTCCTTGGTCATTACTGGCTCTGTGATAATGTCCTCCACATGATTCTTCCCTCCACATATGATTTTTGTGTATTGGTAACCTTGAATTATTTTCCTAAAGTTATTCCTCTTAAGCCACTATCCCCGCACCGCTCTAAGCGAGAGGCTTTGTCCTTACCCTCCTCCGTTGCCACAGAGGATGAGGCGATTGAATTAGCCCTCCAGTATATTAATTCTACTTATCCTCTGACTAAAAAGAGACTTGTAGCCCTTTCTGCCACGGCCTGGATTCCAATTGGAGGCCCGGTAGCGGGTATTACTGAACTAGGTATGGCTACCCGGAGACTTCAATCCCTACTCCATGTTTTAGTTCATGAGCTGAACGTGGTAGTCAATGCATTGCAGGATCAAATTAATGAATTAAGTATAGTTTCTAGATATAACCGTATGGGCCTTGACTATCTCTTTGCAGCCCAGGGTGGTCTCTGCACAGTGTTAAATTCTTCAGAGTGCTGTACTATTGTCATAAATAGGACGCATGTAGTTAGGCATGCTATGGATAAAGTCCTACAGTTGGCCAGTCTTAATGTGGAAGATTACCGAGGAGGATTAGACCTTACCTCCTGGTGGTGGTCATTGACCTCCTGGATACGCCCCTTGTTCATTTCCCTAATAGTCTTAGTTTTAGCAGGGTTGTTGTTTTGTTTCCTGGCCTCATGTGCTTCGGCAGTATGCCGTCGGACCTTAACAAGTAGGGTAATGGTGATTCACAAGTCTATTCCTAATTAGGATCACTATAATCTCCAGAGTTTGAGTTGTGAGACTTATCTCTGCATAAGCTGATTTTAGTCTCAAAGGGGGGAATGAGGCAGCCATGGCATAATTATATATATAAGAAATCATATTAAGGGTTAATTCTGTTAAAATCTGGGGTTTAAAAGTGGTGTTTGAATTCTAGCTTTTATTTTGCAAGCAGAATGAAGGAATGCCAGATGGTTCATATTATTTGAAAGTCTTGCCGGGCTGGGTCAGAAAGGTCAGAAAGACCCTTGTGAGGGATGGATTGCTAAATGCTGGCACAGCTGTAAACTATTATGAATGAACAAAGGAATGAGCCAGACATGCTGAAGTTTAAAAGGCTGAAATACTATTTCAGAAGTTCTTGATATGTAGATTTTGTTATAAGGAAATAGTTAGATTCTAAATAATTCTAGGTATTCCTGATGTTTAGATATGTCTTATAAGAATGCTTATTTTAGAATATGTTTACTCTGTGTAGTTAAATGTAGAATACCTTTTTAAATCTAATGTTACTCTTTGTCTGTTGTGGAGAGGCCAACATATGTTTTGAGTTTTCTGTGGTCTTAGCTAGTTTTGTGAAGGAAGCTGAAAGGTGAACGAGGTCAGAATTAGTCAGCTCTCTTCTCCTTGATTAATTATAGGTAAAATGTAGAAATGATCTTGAAAGTAATAGCCTGATATGTATGCTATTAAGTAAGACTGACTTTTGACCTCTTTAATGAATGCCAGAGTTTAGTTAGTAGGTAGTATGAAGCTGATTAGGAATATGAGAATAACCAATGTTAGATGGGGCCTCTTAGTCTCTAAGGGAATCCAGTTTAAGCTATAGATGAGACATCAATCATAATGAGAAATGTAAGAGACTGGAGACCAAATGTCTGGCATGAGGGGCCCCAGGTCACAGGTCAGTCTAGGATGTCTGGAACCTATGTAACTGATATTTCAAAAGTAATGATTGGTTGAGGCAAGGTAGCCAATCAGTTTCTTAACCAATTGGGAGTAAAGGGGGCTAGGCTAGGAGGAGGGCTTAGGACCCTATTTAAGTGGGAGCAGAAGCAGTTTACGTAAGAAGGAGCTCAGAAGAAAGAGAAGGACAGAAGGAACAGACAGAAGAAGGAGAAGACAGCATAAGAAGAGAAGAGAGCTAGAACTGATGTCCTGCTTTGTTTGCTGGCAAATAAAGAAGATTTCTCTCTCATACTGGTGTGTGCTGTCTGACTCCTGAAGTATCACAAATTCCTATCTCAATTCCTGCAACAATTACAGTTTCCAATGGATGAGATGTGCCTTTCTGTGTAATATTCTGCCATTGGAACTCTGCAGCCACCTACGACATAAGCAACATTTTCCAGCTCTTTCTCACAATATCTATTATATCAGTTTTTTTTGTGCTTGCTGTGAACCATCTCATTCATAAATTAGTGCCATTGACTACAATTATCAACCACTTATCCTTAGGTTTCATTTCACCTCTCCTTACCATTCATGTATCTGATTTTGATCAACCAATATTTCTTGGAGTAACCCTTTGTATTTTCCATTGTATTTATGCACTTGCCACTTGTTTTCCCTCCTTTGCTGATCTGATTCTTGTACTGGTAGCCTTTCCTAGAAGGATTTTCTGAGCATGTGCAGGGCCAGTGTTCCCTTAAGTTGTGCAAATCTTTCATAAACATTCCTGCCAGAGAAGGTGGCGCATCAATCAAGCAAGTCTAGATCCACTCAAAAGGTTCAGTCATCATCAGCAGCATAGTTAAAACCTGACAGTGTTCACTTAGTAATTTCTATCAGATCTCAACTATATAACTTGGTAAGTGCCAATTCACATCTGAATTGTGTCACCAATCTTTCTACGAAATCACTATTTTATGGAATTACTACAACACTACCAGTGACAAACTGGAACTCTAGAGATTGAAATCAGGCTTTTAGTTCTGAAACATTTTGAGGTTAAATATGCTAAATATTAAATGCACCAAATGGTATTTTAAAAGGTTATTTTTTGTTAAAGCTATAAAAAGTTGTTTGGATGAAGTTGTGAAGGAAAGGTGGAACCAAGAGATTGATTTTCAGTTTACTATAGATCGATGTTGCCTTATAGTTAGAGCTCATCATCTCACTCTTCTCCATCACTCTTCAACCTCAGCAAAAGGAGGAGCACTGCAGTCTAATAAGGGCCACTTCATCACCCATCTAAAGCCTCAAGACCTCTGCTGCTGAAGGGATGAAAGAAAAAGAGGAAAGACAGGAAGAGGCAGACCAGGGAATATGAAGGGGCAATGAGAAATTTGGAGGACAAAGCTTTTTAGATAAGGTGAGAATAAGGATGAGGGACAGAGTGGGTGCCAGTAAAAGCAAGTAGATTCCTCTAAAAATTCTTCTGGCCTTCAAATCTGCTCTATCATTATGAGGCCATGATGGCAATACTTGTGGTCTCTCATAATATCAGTCAACTGTGTGCTGCAGACAGATCAGAGAAGGAACTATGCAGTGGTTCATGAACGTGTTGAAAACATAAGCTGAAGCAGTGGCAAAAGAGAAAAATAGATATGGTCAGATGGATAAGAGGGAAGAGGATGTCAAAACAGACAGTAGGGGCCTCAAGTAACGGATGTATATACCAGATTTGGGTTTTTTTTTTTAAATGATCACTGTTTTTTTATTCAGTTCAATCCCTGCTCCACCTCTCACTTCTTGTGGTTAATATAAATATGCTAATCAGAACATACCTATTTTGGTAACTGTAGTAGGCAGCATCACGAGGGATTGTGCATAGTTGCTTACCATAGCAGCACAACGTCTGTGGAGAAAACTCAACCTATAAAACAGAATAAGGATTAGAAAAATGTAGTATTTATTCTAATTATCAGATGCAGCTTTATTCTGAATAAGTGATCAAAAAATTTGCAATCCACAACTGAATTTCTAAGCCAATCCATCATGAGACATTTAATACAATATTGTTTTATGGGTTAATTCTGTTTAGTAAGATTTCAGAAAGAAATTCTAATTTTGTTTATTCAGAAAATTTCACATTTCTTGCTACTGGAATCTGATTGTAGCATCTTTAATTAGAAAATAATAGCAGTTAAAACTAAAAATTATTTCTTGGTTCATATAAGTTTATTTTTAAAAACCACAATAAAGGCCAAACAAGTCTAAGGTGATACTATCATGCTGTATTATGCTCTTGAAAACTGGTCAAAAAAAGCCCCATTTTGCATAAAATGCTTACGTCATAAAAGGGACATCAAGTTGGGATGTTCCAAAATTTCCCGAGTATTTTATAAAAGGCTTACTGAATGTGGAGCCTTTTGTAAAATATGTATAAGAACGTGAAGTACGACAGGGGATATTTGTTTGCAGGCAAATGCCAAATACATGCATTAAAGCCACATTTTAGAACTAACCGTAGAAAAGGAGCCAATTAAGTAGCCAAGTTGTAATCCTCAAATGTGTGGCTTATTTTCATGCCAAATGGATAAGCAAAACTGTCCCCTCACTCAGTTCTCAAAACCGCAGGTCCAAACATGCAGTTTGGATTTTATTTTTTACATTACTTGAATTTTACTCACACCTTTTCTGTAGTAGCTCAAGGTGAGTTACATTCAGATACACTGCTCACAATTATCCATAATTCATCAAATTAAATGCTGAAGTGGAATTTCTTTGAACATGGAAATACATTTCAAAGGTCTACTCACATCACACACTCCCGAAATCTGTATGTGATGTGGACATACACTTGTATGTAGCAGGTTTTCTACAATCACTATATGTGCTTGTCCATTTACACCGGCAAACTGTTTACACATGTAAATAGATGCCGCCCAGTCCTTCAAAATGCTCCTCCAAATGTATTAATCTTGTACAACATAAGAACATCACCTACAGTTTGTTGACCTTTATTTTTATGTAACCAGGTTTTGACAAACATGATTACTATTTTATTGAAATCTGGAAACTAATGGTGAACATATTTCATCACAATTTCATTCTTCAAGCTTCACCAATTATTCCACTCTATACAAGCAATAGTTCTCAAAAAGATGCCACAATCTATACCCCCTTCAAGTACAAACTTTCAAACCTTTTGCTTAAATCACTCACAGATCAACATGTAAGACATAATGGAAATTTTAAAAGAAACCATTAAGTTCATTAAACAAGCACATCTACATTTTCAGTCAGTGAAGATCACTCCTTATTTGAGTGATAGCTTTCAAAAAAGAAATTTCTTAGTTTACAGGTACATACATCTCAGAAGCACCACCCTGATACTCTCTCAAAACTGCTGTTCTGAATAAGCCAATTACTGTTTATCTCCTAAGAGATTGATACATCTGATGAACTGCTTGATTATCATGACAGTTTATAGACAAATCGCTACGCTTGTTTGTAACTAACACTCAGCAGAAGACACATTCATCTATCAGGACACTAGGGCTACCTGTTGAAAGGATATGTTGTCCACAAGGCAACAGAAGGCAATTTTCTATCCATTTTTTCCTCATCTTAACTAAAATATTCAATATGCTTCATCCTTCTCCTTCATCAGCTCACAATTATGGAATTCCTTGCCAAAAGCTATAAAAACCATTCACAACCATCTAAATTTCAGAAAATCTCTAAAGACTTTGTTATTTGGAAAAGCTTACCCCAAGGACTCATGTGTCTCCACTACCTGATTCATAACAATATAATGACAATTTTGGACACATCCACCCTTCCCCATCTCTCCCCTGATTTCCCTGTTCCTTTCGTTTCTTCCCCATCCTTTCCTGATGCATTAGCTTAATTTACTGCATTGGCGTCCACCTTTGCAGTGTGATGTAAGCCACATTGGGCCTGACACAGTTGGGAAAATGTGGGGTATAAATGAGATAATAAATAAATAAATCATTAGAAGTAGTAATGTAGCTTTTCCCTGTGTTAAAACCAAGTTCAACAAATCTGAACAAAACCACTTAAAATGCTGGTTTTGTTGATCTGTAATTATACCCTTTCATCTCATATGTTAGGCAATACTGTTACAGAATGTTCCATCTAGAGATTAGTCCAAAAAAAAACCCCTTGAACTCCCAAAAGTGAAAAGGACATCAACTTGGATCCCTCTCAACTATGTTCCACTGTTTCATGCATTCATATAACAAAACATTTAGTAAGTTTATCATGCTCATAGGTAGTTAAATGCTAAAAAAAACAATTTCATGGAGCATCCATAAAATGTTATGGCCCTTAGAAATGGTTTCTGTCGTCGCAGTTTTAATCTTACCTTACGTCCACAGCAATACCCAAGGGACTGCATAACAGGATCAATCTCTTGCTCAAAGACTTCTGCAAGCTTAGTACAGTATTTATAGACTCGAGATGTTTTGCGGTTATAAAGCCAGGCATTGTTGAACATCAGCCAAACATCCTCCACATACTGCCAGGGCTCTTGGTATTGCCCAGTGTCTAGTTTTCGTTTTATAGTAGAAAGGTCCATAGGATATTTCACAATTTCAAAGTAATCCTATACATAAAAGACAAATTTAACTGTAAAATATACAGTAACAAGTACCAATTCTAGGAGTGCAGTAGCGTACCTTTTTTTTTGTAGTTTTAAATGTTTTTGTTTATGTTTCTACAAATTTTTTGAGTGTTTTCTTTTGTACTCTGCCTAGGTGTAGGCAGATTATAAACCTATAAAAATAAATCTGGTTCCTTCAAAGGTATGTGCAAAACAACAGCTACCCATAACTACTATTTCTCCACTGTGATTTCAGAATATTTCTCATGAAAGTGTTACACTTCTATGTGGTTCTTTTCTGAGGACAGTATCCTAACAGTCACAGAGAGGTCCTATGCAGAGTCAGAGGAGCTTCTCCCAAGTTCTGCATCATGTGACGTTAAAGCATATAGGTTAAATTCCAAAAGGTCGTCAAAATTTAGGCACTAGAATGTTGTGTACTAAGCGCAAATTCTATACAGCAGTTGGGCACACAACAAAGTCTGCATTTACACATTTACATAGGCACAAACACTTACGCCAGCTCAATAGCTGGTGTAAATTTTAGGGAGTTAGGTGTGTACATGATAGCATTCTATAACCTGTGCGCATAAGTGTCTGATATGCACCTGACCCACCCATACCTGTCCCAGGTGCACGCCTCTCCTTGAAGTTGTACGCTCTGGAATTTGAGAATGTAATTTATAGAATAGCACCCAAGGGCAGTTATTAGCTTTTGCCAATTATTGAATTTATGCATGTGTAACTGTGACCTCACCTCTTAGAACGATTGTTTACTCTACCATACCCTGTAAGATACCTCAGGTAAACCCTCGTTAAGCGGACAGAGGTGAAGTACAGACATTAAACTAGCCTCGCCAATCTATTTCTAAAATAGAAGGGGAAATTTAATCTCCTACAACTGCACGCAACTATGGAACGCATTACCGAAGGCCATAAAAACAACGCAAAACCTAACTATCTTCCGAAGGTTAGTGAAAACTGATCTGTTCAAGAAGGCATACCAATAACATTCGCCTTCAATACTAAATAATAAGACTGCACATGAACTAGAAACACCGAACTCCTATCATGACTGATTAACCGCTTTGATATAAATGAGCAAGCACCACCAATTTAATCCTTATGTCGATTATAGTCTTTTTATAGTTGACCTAATGTATGTTACAATTCCGATCTATCGCTCAAGAACCAATATACAATACTATAACGTATTCTTCTTTTCCATGTATGTATGCACCTTAATGCAATGCCTTTGTAATTCTGTTACCCGGAAATGACAACCGCCATTACGGCAAATGTAAGCCACATTGAGCCTGCAAATTGGTGGGAAAATGTGGGATATAAATGCTACAAATAAATAAATCTATATAAAGAAAATAAGCAATTCAAGAAAACAAAGGACTGGAATGAGTATAAAATCAAATAATTTTGTTAGATTTATTTTCAGATTCAAGTACTTTTCATAACACACCCAAATTAATTAATGTATTTTTGGTTAACAGGTTTTCAACTCCTAAAGATTGATGCCTTCAACAGCTCAAATCAGATAAGTATAAGCATCTGTAAAGCAATTGAATTTTAGCTTAACAACCCTGCAGATGTGTGCACATTGCTGTCTCAGATAATATTCAGTCTTAGAGAATGCTTAGTGGTTTCTCTCTCTTTTCTAACATCGCTCTGATGTTTTTTTTTCTTTTTTTTATTTACTCGGTTTGATTCTCTCAGTCTCTTCCCCTTTTCATTTTTGGCTTAACTTTGCTGGTCTTTAAGCTTACTTGTTTAACTCTTTGGCTTTCTTGTATCGTTGGGTACCTTTCCACGAACAACCTCAGGAATCAGGAGAAGGTCCAGTATACCTACTATCCTGAGCTTTAAAAATTAATTTAAAAAAACCCTAAACCCTACCTCATTCCATAGAGCAATTACCCTTTTTAAATGATCTTTAAATTATTTCCCTAACTAGCTTCCCCAATAAAATAAATATATAATTGTTTGACCCTAATCTAATCCCTCCCGTCCAATAATATTCCCCAGAATCTTAAAATATCTCAGTATAATACCACTAATAAGACTACTAAACAGCTTCAGAGACATTAAGGTCCTCTGCTCCAGAACTTCTTGCAGCTGTTCTGTATGCGCTGAAACTTTTAAGCAATATAATTTTTCTCTTTCCAAAGGTTATCAATAGAAATCAAACAAAACATGGAAAAGAAAATAAGATGATATCTTTTTAATTGGACATAACTTAATACATTTCTTGATTAGCTTTCGAAGGTTGCCCTTTTTCCTCAGATCGGAAATAAGCAAATGTGGTAGCAGATAGTATATATAAGAGAAACATCAAAGCATTACTTTGACAGTCTGACAGAGTGGGAGGGTATGCATGGGGACATCAAAGCATTTCATTGATATTCTAACAGGATGGGTGTTGGTAGGTGAGAGGAGGGTAATAAACAGAGAAATAAACAGAGAAATACAACTTTATGGTTTATAATGGGTTAGAAAACCCAGATCCTTGTTAAGTCCTGTCTGTTGGGTGTTAAAATATTCAATCATTCTTATTTCAAAGGTCTTAAGTTCCTGTATTGTTTTAAAATTACCTTTCAGTATTCTTACTGTGAAATCACTGGTGCAGTGTTCTGGTCTTGTAAAGTGTTGGCCCACAGGGGTGGGGGCTTGACTGGCACCAGCTATTTTCATGTGATGTCTGTGCAGATTGAATCTTGTCTTAAGCATCTGCCCTGTTTTTCCAATATAGCATCCTTTGTTACATTTTTTACACTGAATGATATATACCGCGTTGGAAGATGAGCATGTAAAATAGTCCTTTATGTTGACTATTTTTCCCTTGTGAATAACTGTGGGGTCTTGTGAAATGTTTTAGCATAGCTTGCAGCTAGATGTGTTACAGGGAAACGTGCCCTTTTCTTTTTCAGTCTGTGTTGGGAGTTTACTTCTGATCAAATTGTGTTTTAGGTTTGGTGGCTGTCGGAAGGCCAGCACTGGTGGGGATGGGAATATCTCTTCCAGTAATTCATCCTCCTGGAGTAAGGGCTGTAGGTCTCTTATGATTTTCCTCAGTTTCTCCAGCTCTGGGTTGTATGTCACTACAAGGGGAATTCTGTCTGTGGCTTTTTTTTTTCTTTGTACTGTAGCAGATTTTCCCTGGGTGTTTTGAGGGAGGAGGCAATATTCTTGGAGATTATTTTGGGGTTGTAGCCTGTTTGAAGGATGAAGTCAGGGTTTCAAGGTGTCTGTCTCTATCCTCTGGGTCCGAGCAGATACGGTGGTATCTTGTGGCTTGGCTGTAAATAATGGATCTTTTTGTATGTGAAGGGTGGAAGCTGGAGTTGTGGAGGTAGCTGCATCTGTCTGTGGGTTTCTTGTATATAGATGTTTGTATACAGCCATCACTGATTGAGACTGTGGTGTCCAAAAAATTGACTTTTTCTGGGGAGTAGTCAATTTTGAATCTGATTGTAGGATGGTATGTATTGAAGGAATAGTAAAATTGTTTCAGAGTTTCTTCCCCCTCCGTCCAAATCATAAAAATGTCATCGATGTACCGGTAGTATTTTAGAGGTTTGGTCTGGTATGTATTCAGAAATGTCTCTTCCAGCTCAGCCATAAAAAGGTTGGCATATTGGGGTGCTGTCCTGGTGCCCATTGCAGTGCCCACTATTTGTAGATAGATATCATTGTTAAAGCGGAAGTAGTTGTGAGTTAAAATAAATTTGATTAATTTTGTAATAGTTTCTGGTGAGTATTGATGGTCCAGTGTGGATTTTTTTAGGAGTCTTCCACATGCAGCTATGCCATCCGCATGTGGAATGTTGCTGTATAGTGATTCTACATCCATCGTGACCAGAAGTAATTTCCAAAGTAATTTATTTTAGAATATGTAGGGTTTGTCACTTTTATATCTTTCCCAAAGCCCCTTTTACAGCACAGTCCTCTGCACCTGGTGTGACGGATTATTTAAGGAACAAGCCCTTCCAGGTTATCCAACGGGTATTGCTAGTTTGACTTATTAACTTATTTTAAAGTCAAAACTTCCACCTTAGCACTCAGCTTCAGTCACCACTCTGAAGCCATAAAACCACATGGGGCTTTTAAAACTTAATCACTAATTAATCTAAAACACACTCTCAGCACACAAGCAGCTCACAAAATCCATTTTATCAGTTTCTAAATGGATTTTTCCCCCCAGCTGAACAGAGACCACAACTACACCTCTGTTCAGCTTCACAACTTGCCTCCCAATTCCCAGGTAAGCTTTTATTTTTAACCCCTTAGGGGTTACACATGCAACTGACCTTATTCTACCACTTGTGTGGTACACGAGTCGGAAAATTGAGTACACAATTTTATACAATTACGAGTTGATTGGGGGGGAAGAAGCATTTATATGTTCAGCCAAGCACCAAACATAAGTCATTTCTTAATATTCAGCTCATTGAATACAAATGAGCAATTGTTTTTCATGAAGACCTACTTGTATTATGAGGTATATTTGTACTAATGATCAACATTCAATATTTCAACTAAAAGAAACACCATTTACAAACATCTGACTACAGAAGGCAGCATTCAACATCTTCCTAGACACAAGATGATTAGTCTCCTTTCTCAATTCACTCAGTAGAGAATTCCATATTGCTGAGCCAGCCAAAATCTGGGTTTCTGTGAACTGTATCAAATAATCTGAAGAAATATCTAATAGATTCTGCCCATGTGACCATAACATATGAGGGCCTGCAGATTTTCAGCACAGTACTAAATTGACTGTGGGAAACCACCACGTAAAGCTTTTTGAACTGATGTCAAAGCTTTGCTCCTACATGATAGGGAGCTAATGCATGGCAGACAAAACTGCAGAAATGTGATCCAAGTGCTGTAAAGCATACACCACCAAAGTGAGTAAGGCCAAATAAATTGACTTACGAAAATCCAGGTCTTCTATCCTTCCTATTCTTTCCCCCTCCCTCTTGCAATTCTTTTCTCTCTCCCTCCCCAGCCTCTTATTAACTTCAATAGTTTGGCTGGCTCCTTCAATACAAAAAAGAAAGGTAACCCAGCTATTTATTTATTAGGATTTATTTACCACCTTTTTGAAGGAATTCACTCAAGGTAGTGTACAGTAAGAATAAATCAAACATGAGTAATAGACAATTACAGCAGTAAAAATATTAGCATAGTACACTATTTACAATGTCAACACAATACATAATAGAACCATTTAATTGACAGGGTACGGTTTACTGTAAAAGTCTTATATTTCGTCATATCAGAAATTCTGAGCGGATTACAAAATAAATATATAATTTAAAATGAATACAGCATAAAACATCATACTATTTTCAGTACTAAAACATAAAACAGAACTTATTGAATAAATACTCTAAAGACATATCGTCACTCATCAACAAAATCACATCCAAATGCTCACTGAAACAGAATTGTTTTCAACATCTTCTTTAAAATGTATTGGTCATATTGCACGAATCTGAGATGGCAAATTCATTCCACAATTTTGGTCCTAATACAAAAAAAATCATTGAATGATATTCTTCCAAACTAATTATTCAAAAAGAAGGAACATCCTCGAGAAGGCTGATGAATATGCAAACTGGCAGTGATAAGTGGCAAGATAGCATTAATCAAAACCTTGAACACAAGTAACAATATTTTATACTGGATTCGATACTCTACTGGTAGCCAATGCAAATGCATAAGTGTAAGGGAAATAGGATCACATCTAGAAAGACGAGAAATAATACATGCGACTGCACTCAGTGATTTGAAGAGATTTCAAAATCTTTTTTGGCAATCCTAAAAACTGTTACAGTAATACAGATACAGTATTACAGTACTCTGGATTACCGTTCTAAAGTTTTCAGGTGTTAAATTGTCTTTCAATCGTCTCATCAATCTTAGTCACAAGAAAATGATACTAATTGTTTTCCTTACTTGAGCACACATTGTTAACCCATTATAAAGTATTACACCCAGTGAATGAATTTTCTTGACAAAAAAAATTCTTAATACAAAGTACAAAGGAATAGCAAATAGAGAATGCAAGGCTGGTTAAAATTAAAACTTTTATTCCATATATACCCAGTGGTACACTATACATAAGCCTAGAAAAACTCAAATATTTCGCCCAACATGTTTTGGCAATCAACGCCTGCATTAGAACAATCAGATTTATATAAACCGGGAGGTCAAAATAAAATAGGGCCACCTAGACTAGGGAAACAAAGACAAAACATCTTAACATACAGAAAAATCATATGAATTTAAAATTGCCATTTAAAAATATACAGAAAAAAAACAAACAAGAGTTCTAAACAGTGCTCAAAAAAAAAATAAAAAAAAGATAATTTATCTTATAAGGTATAATGACAAGCATACATACACACAGGGTCAATTTTAAATCTAAAAGGTATGCTGTGAAAGAATAGAACTTAAGAGCAAAGCATTGGCAAAGGGAATTTTATTTAACAGAAAAAAATATTCTAAAAAAACAAAAACAAAACTCAAGCAGTTTGCTTTAAAATGGCAAAAGAATTACCTCCCCCCCAAAAACCAAAATATTACACCAAGAGAACATCACCTATCCTAGGATCAACTAGTAGTAGTCTCAGCCATATAAAAATAATAAAATCAGGCTTTAGACAGGGGAACTCAATTAGAAACCAATGCAGTGCAGCAAGGATTTAAACTTAATAGGGCTACATAATACCTGTACCTATGTATAGATGCACCACAGAAAGCTGGTATACCAAATGCATGAACCATACCAGCCTCATAATGGCAAACACCACTCTACTCCAACCAAGGAACCCAAAACTATTTCAAAGCCAAAATGCAAAAGTAAAACTGTTACTGAAGCCTGAGAAATGAAAACAAATCACCAATGAAAACCCAATTCTTACCTTGCAGGTGTTCTCACACAACGTTCACCCTGACTGCCACAGAGATTAAAACAACCCAAAAATAAAAGGACTACAGTAGGTTCAGATGGATTATGACCCGTGACAAAGAGGAATTCACTTGCCCAGTTGTTGATGCAAAACTCTTTTCCAGCACTGGAGCATAATGATTCTCAAGTTAACTCAATCCAAAACACTAAAATCTTGCTAGCAGGGGACTCTTATCAGAGGCATTAACCTAGAACACAATACATAGGTATCAGCAAAGTAAAATGCCATTTGGGATCCTTGGCAAGCACAAATACAAATCAAATACTGAATATGATCAGGGAAGAGAAAGAAGATTCTAAAGTTGATGCAGTTATCCACCTGAAGACAAATTATCTGGCCAGAAATAGCACACATGTAGCACAGAGCTTTTTGGAAGGTTGGGGAGGAGATAAAGACTTTGGTATGGACTGTAGCTTTTTCTGAAGTGCTACCTGCCTATGGAAGGGGAGAAAAAAAAAGATTGAAAGTGACAAGCCCCTTCGAGAGAAATTGTACTGGCTCCCAAAAAAGGAACGAATTAACTTCAAAATTTTATTTTTTATTACATTTGTACCCCGCGCTTTCCCACTCATGGCAGGCTCAATGCGGCTTACATAATATATACAGGTACTTATTTGTACCTGAGGCAATGGAGGGTTAAGTGACTTGCCCAGAGTCACAAGGAGCTGCGTGTGCCTGAATTGGGAATCAAACTCAGTTCCTCAGTTCCCCAGGACCAGAGTCCACCACCCTAACCACAAATCTGCACCCCAGTCCACAAAATTCTTTATGGAGAAGCCCCAGGATACACGAACACTCTAATCAATCTTCCAGCCAGGAATACTTCATGCACATCCCGTTCATTCCTAAATCTCCATTACCCTACCTGTAACGGCCTCAAATATAAATCCACTTATGCTTCATCCTTTTCCTTTATCAGCACCCAATTAAGGAATGCCTTGCCAAAAGCTGTCAAAACTACTCAAAACCATCTCAACTTCAGGAAATTACTCAAGACCAGCCTATTCCAGAAGGGCTACCCCCAGGATCTAACATAAAACCTAAAGTCCTTCAAAACAGCATATATATATGGACCATTTTGGACTCTCTTACCTTTACCCTTTTTCCCTTATACCCTGTTCCTTCTATCCTATCGACCACAATTTATTGTATTTGTATAACTACTGGACCAGCGATAGCCTTTTCGGTATATTGTAAGCTACACTGAGCCTGCAAACATGTGGGAAAATGCGGGGTATAAATGTGATAAATAAATAAATAATTACATAATACAGAAAAGACTTCAATATGGGGCTCAAAATTTGATGTCAAGAAGGTTTTAGATACACTGGAGGATGAGGCAATACATGGAGAAATAAAAGGCTATTCTGTAATGATAGATTACATCTCTCTGTGGAAGGAATGAGGACTCTCAGTGAGTCAATCAAGCATTATTTTCCATGGGTTTAAACTAGTAGATGGGGACAGAAGTGAGAGACATAAAATAAGCCATCTTAGCAAATTGTCTATCAGCAACAAAGTGGAAGGGGAGACTAGGCAAAAAGCTATGCAAAAGGTGAATCAGTCAATAAAATATAGCTGGAAAGGAATGAGCATAAATGCTCACAGTCTAAACAACAAAGTGCAGGATCTGCAAGCCCTGATCTTAGAGGCAGACTTAGAATTTGTTGCTATCATAGAAACATGGTTCAATGACTCCCATGAATGGGACATAACCATAAAAGGCTATATCATCTCATTAGGAAGGAAAGAGATGGCTGGGAAGGTGGCGTAGCACTGTATAAAAGCAACTGAAATGCAAGGCAACTGGGAAAAGGAGGAAGCGACAGGAATCATCCTGGAGAAAGTAGAAGAAACTTCCATTAACACGGGTGTCATCTCCAGACCTAAAACACAAATAAAAAATCTAAACAAAGATCTAGTTACAGATATCCAAAGGCTGGGAATAAAAGGGGAGGCACTGTAGCTGGGAGATTTCAACCTGCCGTATGCAGACTGGAATGTCAAATCTGCAGAATCAGAAAGTAGTAGAGAGCTTGTGGATGCCTTTCAAAGTGCTCTGCTCAGACAAATGGTGACATAGACCACCAAAGAGGAGGAAGTGACATCATCAAGACAAAAGGCCACTTGAGAGAGAAGCTCGGCACATTCTAAAACTCAAGTCTACGTGTATCTCACCCATCCTGGGATAACAGCAGTCCAATTTGGAGCAGGCTAAGAGCTGAGGCAGTGAGCAACTGAATAAAATGACTTGTGCCCATCAGAAGGAAGTGAATTTGAAAAACATTTGCTTTCTGGCAGGCTGTGGGGGCAGGCCTCGTGGAGGGAAGCATGGCTGACATGGGAGCCATGCCACAGACCAAGAGGAACAGATGGATCAAGGCTTACATGGCTCCCTCAAAAAGATCAGCTAGATACCGGACCCAATGCTGGAAGTTCACTCCTGGATGAAAGAAATAAAGGACTTTAAACTGATGCGAGCTGATCTTTCGGCCCTGGATGCAGACCTATGGAGAGAGAGAGAGAATAGAAATTGGTAAGCACTCACTGGTTCTGATCATAGGGCGTAGGTAAATGCAGGCGCTAGTCTGGTGCTAATGGCCTCTAGCGCCTGCGTTTGCCTTTGATCATTGGCCCATTAGTGAATGACGATCAGGCGGGCTTCACAGCAGGTAGGCAAACTTTTGACAGCATACGTTATACCCTCCGCATCATTCAGCTGGTTAAACATGATGTGGTGCCAGCAATTTTGCTCTCTTGACATGGAAAAAGCATTCAACAGGGTGCGATGGCCCTTTATGTTTGAGCTGCTCCAAAAGATTGGAATTACGGGATGCTAGAGTGGGTGTAGCTGTTGTATATGTAACCACTGGCCTGTTTAGAAATTAATGGAGCCTATTCAACATCTTTTCAGTTGTATAGAGGGACTCACCAGGGGTGCACATTCTTCCCACTTTAGTTTGCCTTATTTATAGAACCACTGGCCCAATAATTTAGATCTAATCCAGAGATACAGGGAATGCATTACAAAACAATGCTTTTTGCAGATATGCTTTTGACTATCTGCTCCTGAGCACTCCCTCATTCAGGTGGCTCACTCTTTCCAGGATTATGGAGCAGTCTCTGGGTTCAAGGTCAACATGTCTAAATTTCAGATTTCAAATGTGACGATGGCAGACTAAGGGAGGTCTCCAGACTAAAATGCAATTTTCCATTTTGATGGGCGACCTGTTATGTTCAGTACTTACGTGTTAATTCACTAAAAATATTGGTGATCTATATGAGGGTACTGAACCCCTCATTAGCAAATATACTGTAACTGTTTTGCTTGATGTACAGCAACTTTGATCCATCCATGATAAAAGGAACAGAAAGAAAAAAAAAAAGAAAAAATATTATGCTGTCATACCTAGTCTACTACTAATTAAGCCAGCTGGTGATAAAAAAAAAGCCTATCCAGCTTAATACATCTTTCCTTAAATCTCTTTCCTGAAAATTCAGAATACAAAAAGAAAAAAGGCCAATGCCTTTGTTACACATCAAGTTCCTGTACTCTGAAGCTCTGGAATGTCCAAGATTGGAGATGAAGTCTTGAGCTTCCTTAATTGTATCCAACAGTGGTCTTACCATCATGGGAAACCCTCACAAACGCAGTAACAGGGCAAAACAGATCTGTTTGTGCAATATGTTGGACCAGATTGGGGCAAAGGGTCTGCACTATGTAGCAACTTTCGTGGAATAATCTTGAAAGCTGAGCATTTTTTGTGTGCCTCATAAGTGTTTCCATGAGCGCAATTGCAGAACTGCATTTTTATAAGCATATTTGAGGACCCTACAAATCACAACATGGGATCTATTGTTGTTGTTCTGCTTCTGACCACGTTATGTATGTGTTCAATGTGCAAAGGCCCCATGTTGTTGCTTAATTGAAGCGATTGTTGCAGAAAGCATCCAGAAAGCCACCCAACTCCTTTAATGTTCTCTGGGATGCCTATAAACTGCAAATTATTACGCTTCTAGTGATTCTCAAGGTCCTCAATCCTGTCCTCCAGAAGCGTTAGTCTGCATTGTAACCTGTGTGCCTCCATGGCCTACACTTAGTTTTCCAGTTCCCCAGTCCTTTCCCAACAGGCCACAAAATCCCTGCTTAGAGTGTCTGATTATTTCTCCACAGACTCTCAATTTAATTTCTATGGGCTGCAGCCTCTTCTCTAGGGCTTGCTCTACTGCCGCCATCACTTCAGCCGTTATGTCTGCAGCCCATGCCAAACTCACCGAGGTTCCTTTGATGATCTACGATCTTAGGCTCCAACAGCTTGACTCGATCTTTCTCTTCCTGTGTTTGTGAGGTTATGCTGCACTGAGGCCTCCCAAATACATTACTATGCCCACTTAGGCACTACCACACTACCCAGATTTAAGCTGAACCAGGATTTTTAGCAGATTATACAAGAAAATTGGGATGGGAGAGCCACAGGTTTCAGCGTCTGCCTCCAGACACTGGATCACAATACCCCTCACCTCACGTTTTAACCATGCCAGTTGTGATTTGGGTTTCCTTCCACTTTTTTTTAGTATGTGGTAAACAACTAGTCTGAGCTTCCAAGATGGTATTTTCAAAAAAAATGTCCACACCTGATTTAAACTCTCAACCTTGACAGTTGTTTCTTTTTGCCCCCCCCCCCCAACCCTCTTTTTTTTTTGTTTTGTTACATTTTCCTCATTTTATCATAATAACCCTCTTGAAAGTTATATCTAATGCAATCTGTTTCCTTAGTGTCTTCACTCTGATTAAAAAGCACACATTTGATCATTTTATGATCACCATTCAAGTGGCCACAACACCATTACATCCTGCATTTCACTAAGGATTAGATCTAAAATAAGTTCCTTCTTATCAGTTCCTGAAATCAGCAGCTCTATTTATTCATACAGCCATTTATTTAATCTAGGAACTTTATCTCCATAGCATTTGAATTCCTTCAGAAAGGCGGTAAATAAATCCTAATAAAATAAATAGATGTTCTGGTATAACATTTATCCAATGTAGAGCAGAGAAGAAGTAGGGAAGATGGGCTCTTTCCAATCAGTGAAGGAAACGTATGGATGATAGCTTTATTGGATAACATCAAAGGTGAATCAGCACAGCTGATGTTTTGGCGCCAAAGCACCTGCCTCAGGAGTCTACAAAAATACATATAAATAAAAAAACCTAAACTACAAATATAGCTAAACACACAAAGGTAATAAAGAATGTTATATAAAAACAGATGTAAACATGCATATGTACATGATAAAACCTCATATGGACAAAATTGCATATGTGTAGTTTAAGAGAACACTATCTTTATAGTGAGAATTCTTACATGGAACAATGTTAGTAAAAATAATATAAAATCCATTAAAATCTTGCATGTATAGGTACAACAAAAAGAATATAAAGGGCAAACAATGTAAAATCATACAAATAAAAGTATTTACATAAGATAAAATTATATAGTGAGCAGACATAATATGAAATAGATAGTATATCTGTATAGCAAAAATATTTTTAATTTTCAATATAATATATCTATATAAAAACCAACCATGGGAACAAAAAATGTGTACTCACAATTGAAAAAGGACTTACCACACTTCTACGGACTGTCAAAGCAGTGTATGAAGCATCGAGAGGGTTTACACAACACATCCTTTTTAATATTAACTCCCTCACATAATCACACAATTCCCCTTTTTCTTGGATGTATGTTTTTTAACAGATTTTCATGAGATGTTTTATTTATATATACAATAATTTTTTTTGATAATCACTTTACCATGTTTTTTTTTAAACATAGGTTCTTCTGATGTGTCATCAGAAATATGCACGTGTCGTCATGAATATGCATGATGTTTATCTCAGCACATATTATTTTTACCTCTCTGCATATATATCTTAGCATTTCTAAGGTATTATGATGCACAGTCTCTCATCGTTACGTTTTCTTTCGTTTTTTGTTTATATTCATAAGCATGCGTGATAGTGTTCCTGTTACTTCTGGCACGCTTTCTGGGCATTTAAATAATTGTGTAAAACCTCTCGAAGCTTCACAGAGACTGCTTTCCGTAGAAGTTGTTTTATTCTGATTGTGGTAAGTCCTTTTTTGATTGTGTGTACACATTTTTAGACCTGTGTACGCCACACCGTGGTTCTGCAGCAGAGATCGATTGGTAGTGTTTACCTAGTACTCACTGTTCTGCTAAAAGAGACCTGATATACTAACATTGTCAGGTTTTGTATAGCTTCGGCTTTACGTTTTAAAAGATCTTTTCTTATCCCAACGTCACTCTGTTCCACAGCCATTCAGTGTATCCTTTCTCCCACAGGGCTATAGTCCCATCGTGCCAAATACAGCCTTGTATATATATCTTTTTCTCGTATTCAACATTACATCACATCATGCTTTTCAATATATAATATTTTACATATTATATATTGAAAAGCATTAAAATATTTTTGCAATACACATACTTCTGTTTCATATTATGTCTGCTCACTATATAATTTTATCTTATAAATGTACTTTTATTTGTATGATTTTACATTGTTTCCCCTTTATACTCTTTTTGCTGTACCTATACATGCAAGATTTTAATGGATTTTACATTATTTTTACTAGCATTGTTCCATATAAGAATTCTCACTATAAAGATAGTGTTCTCTTAAACTACACATACGCAATTTTGTCCATATGAGGTTTTATCATGTACATATGCATGTTTAGATCTGTTTTTATGTGATTCTTTATTTATTCATTACCTTTATGTGTGTTCAGCTATATTTGTAGTTTAGGTTTTTATTTATTTATATGTATTTTTGTAGACTCCTGAGGCATGTGCTTTGGCGCCGAAACACAGCAGCTGTGCCGAGTCACCTTTGATGTTATCCAATAAAGTTTTTATCATCCATACATCTCCTTCACTGATTGGAAAGAGCCCATCTTCCCTACTTTACATTGGACTGTTTTTCGTAGGGATCAAGTGCACCTCCACCTCTGTGTGGCTTTTCTCATATGACATTCATCCAGCCAATTTTAGGATAATTGAAATCACCCATCATTATACTGTTGCCAAATATGTTGGCTTCCCTAAGAATTTATCATCTGTCTTTTTATTCTGGCCATGCAGAGCATAGTATACCCTGAGCAGTATTCTCTTTCCCCTCACACATGTAATTTCTTTCTGTAAAGATTCCACAATGCTGTTTCTTGCAGGATATTTATTTTGTTTTAATCAATGCCCTCTAACCTGTCCTCCAATTTGATCTACATATCATTGTGATATAATTTGTAGTCCCATTGGTTACCCTGCTTCCAGGCCTTCAAGATGTCTATTACAAACATCTCTTCCTTTTAGTGCTATATACTCTAATGTTCCCATCTTATATTTTTTAGACTTCTAACATTTGACACACATTTCAGACTGTATTTTTTGTTAGTATTTACAACTAGCATTAAACAGCAATTCTTAAAATACAGATATTTCTATTACTACTTACAGGAATTCCTAAGAGCTGGGGATCTACAGGTTGTCTGAAAGGTAAAGATTCCGGATCCTGCCGGTACAATGCTTCCAGAGTAGGCATAAGAGACTGGCGCAGCTCTTCAGGTTTAAAGACTGAAAAGAAAATGTCAATTATTAACATTTAGGTAGTAAAAACAATCTTTCCGGTGAGGTATTCTTACCAATATAGTTGTGTTATATATTAGTTGAAATAATTTGGTTGCCATAAGGATCTTCTAGAAAATTAGATTTGTTTTATTTATGGACTTCAAGTTTAAACTGTAATAAACAGAAATAAAACAAAGAAATGAAAATAAGGAGATACCTTTTTTATTGAACTAATACATTTTTATGAGCTCCCAAAGGTAAACTTTCTTTAGATAATCTCTGATCTGAAGGGTTACCTTCGAAAGCTCATCAAAAAATGTATTAAATTAGTCCAATAAAAAAGGTGGTATCTTATTTTCTTTGTTTTATTTCTATTTATTACCTTTAAAAGTGGACTAACACGCCTGCCCTACCACTTCACCCACGTTTAAACTGCAAATTTATTCCTAGAGATGGGCTAGTCTAGTGATTAGTGCAGCAGACTGATCCTGGGGAATTGGGTTTGATGGGGAAGAGACAACTTCCCTATGAGGAAAGGCTGAAGCGTCTAGGGCTCTTCAGCTTGGAGAGGAGACGGCTGAGGGGAGATATGATAGAGGTCTATAGTGGAGTGGAATGGGTAGACGTGAATCGTTTGTTTACTCTTTCCAAAAGTACTAGGACTAGGGGGCATGCGATGAAGCTACAAAGTAGTAAATTTAATACGAATCAGAGAAAAGTTTTCATTACTCAACGTGTAATTAAACTCTGGAATTCGTTGCTAGAGAACGTGGTAAAGGCGGTTATCTTAGAGGGGTTTAAAAAGGGTCTGGACGGCTTCCTAAAGTAAAAGTCCATAGACTATTATTAAATTGACTTGGGGAAAATCCACTGCTTATTTCTGGGAGAACTGTAAGTCCACTGATCAACATGAACATTGATGGCTTGCTTTTTTTCGACAGGTTTATAGAGGCTCAGATCTCTTGACAAAGCCCCAGCGAAACGGGTTCCTGCCGAGGTCTGAGGAGCTGTCAGAACGCCAACGCCAAAGCTAAGTGATTTCATTTCACCGTTCATTTACTGCCTTGAATCCGCCATAAAAGATTGAAAAGTCTACAAAAATATTTTAAAAATTCTAAAAAAAAGAAAGAAAAAAATATATATTTAAAAGTATTTAACTGGAGGAGGGTTTTTTTTTTGCCTATGATTATAATCAACACAAAAGGGCAGTTATCCAGCTATTGATTGCTGACTTTAACCCTTTGTGAAACTATGGGGCTTTTTCTCCCCCTCTATGTTCGAAATGAGTGTGGACCGACACTGTCTATTTTCACTTTTATTTGTGTATTTCTGGGATAAGCAGCATAAAATGTATTGAGTTTTCTGGGATCTTGCCAGAAATTTGTGACCTGGATTGGCCACTGCTGGAAACAGGATGCTGGGCTTGATGGACCTTTGGTCTGTCCCAGTGTGGCAATACTTTTGTACTTATGATTCCTACTGAAGTTCCTTTTGACTCTGGGCAAGTCACTTAACACTCCACTGCCCCAGGTACAAAATAAGTACCTGTATATAATATGTAAACCGCTTTGATTGTAACCACAGAAATGTGGTATATAAAAGTACCATCCCTATTTGACCTGCAAAACCAACATTTTATCCAGTTAAGAGTATTTTCTACTGGAAAGGGTTGTTGGATCACAGTTAAGATAACCAAGCATAAATAATTTTCTAATTGCATACAAATAGGTTGTACATGAAAACAAAGGTATTGAGATGTACTCATGTATCTGGAGAATGATGCAGACAGCAGCAGAACAGATGAGAAATTGTAAAGTAGAGCACTGATCCTTGATGGCATTCATGGCATCCTTTACTTTGTCACCAATTAGGAAGACTTTAGTACAGTGACCGTCTCTGCTAGCCTCATATGAAAATCTTCAATATGTCTGGTAGAAATGGTGGAATCTGGGACTCTAGACTTACCAAATGTGCCATGAGCTAAGTACATAAAGTTTGGTTTCACACTTATCTACCTCAGTTGCAGTCTAAATTGGCAGTAGCCTGTCTAAGAAGCCTTGCACCTCTGGAAAACAAAGTGTATATGTTGACCCACAGAAAATTGATGAGCTACAAGGTGGGCAAAGAGTCACGAAAGTGTTTTAGGGTGTAGTGCTAAATTATATTTTTAGGTTGTACACAAACAATGTGAACAAACAAAGCCAAACCTCCAAAACTTTAAAAATTAAAGTTTATTTTAAAAAAATATACTCGATGGCTTTCTTTACCTGCATCAAGCTTAGTCATCCCTCCGCTTGCAATAATTCGAAAAGGCACAAACTAGCTTCAAACATCAGTTCCACAAACATCTTAAATTATGATCACAGCTCAAATTATAAGGACAATTACTTCTATTAAATTATTATTACTACTAGTGTCTCATAACCTGCAAAATACCAAAAGTTTACCTGCAGGTAACAGACAAAAGCTAAACAGGAATTACAATATTTTAAACCAAACTATACAATAATTTCCAAAAAATACACCATTACTACCAATTAGTAACATTTCTTAAAAAGAAATGTCTTAAGAGTTTTCCTAAACTGAAGATAGCCACAAATTCTTAAAAGAAAAGAAGGAAGAGAATTCAAAACACCAAAAGTTTACTGTGGGTAACAGACAGAAGCTGAACAGGAATTACAATATTTTAAACCAAACTATACAATAATTAACAAAAAATACACCATTACCACCAATTAGTAACATTTCAATTGATTTTTCATAGATCTAGAAATAAATTAATTTAGAAAAACAAGATGGAACACCTAAATAAGCAGGAGTTGATCCATACAGTGCTCGATAGGTCAAAGCTGAAACCTTAAATTGAAATCTTGCCTCCAATGGTAACCACTGCAAACAGAATAACAAAAGAATCTCTCTATATAAAAAGCAACACCAACGCTCTATGAAGTCTCCAGCCGGAAGTGTGAAGGGGGCGAGATATCTGGTTTCCCTATGAGTGTCTGCCCCGCCCTCTCTGTAACACAGTCAGTGAAGGAAAACAGCAGAGCACGAAATCAAATCGCTGGCTCTGTAACAGTGAAGGACTCAGAGGGGGGAGGGGAGAGAGGCCAGAGGGCAGGGACACACACACTCCCACATGCACACAGAAGAAAACATTGCTAGCCCCCGTTTTATTTGCATCAGAAACGGGGCTTTTTTACTAGTACTATAATAATATGTCTGCTGCAAAAATAACTCTTGCTGCTACATTCTGTACTCATTGTAATTTAGACTTTGGCAACTTTGTGCAACCAATATAGAGTTACAATAGCCCAGTTTTAAAGGTATCAAAACCTGAACCAACAACCTAAAAACAGACCAAAAATTTCTTCCATAAAAAAATTAATTTTTAATGATTTCCACAGAATGCCCTTGTATATTGTACTTTCAATTCCACCCCACGCGTGGAACGGACTCCCTGAGCCCATATGCCAGGCCCCCTCCCTGCCCATCTTCAAATCATTGCTCAAAGCCCACCTCTTCAATGTCGCCTTGGGCACCTAACCACTACACCTCTACTCAGGAAATCTAGACTGCCCCAACTTGACATTTCGTTCTTTAGATTGTAAGCTCCTTTGAGCAGGGATCATCCTTCTTTGTTAACTTGTACAGCGCTGCATAACCCTAGTAGCGCTCTAGAAATGTTAAGTAGTAGTATATATATATTATATATATATGTAGTTATTAATATACACATTTAATAATAAAAACCACAATTAAACTAGATAATGTTTTAAACAAGTGGATTTGGTGGTAGAGGTTCATGTAGTGGTTAAGCCAGCCTTTTCTGTGGGTCTTCTGAACCATTAAAAGTGCTGAAAATTTGATGACAGACATACAACAGATCAGCATATGCATATATAAGATATAATACATATAAATGAAAGAAAAGCAATAGTATTAGGAAATCCTTATTACAAGTGAAGTGACCACTAACCGTCATGCAAGGTAAAGAATACAATCAGGTTTTTGTTTGTTTTTAATAAACTTTACTTTTAAAGTTTTGGATGTTCTCCTTTTTCTTTGCAGTGCTAAATGATCTAAAAGGCTAAAGTCTTTATCAGGTCGCACGTTGGAAGACTCTCTATTTCCTTGCAGGAGATGGCAATGCAATCTGCGCTTAAGGGAAGTGCCTTGAAGAGATATCAGTGATAAGATGTCCAAGCTTTTCCAGCACTTTGGAGGGAACTTTCAAGGATGTCTACCCTCAGGCTTAAATGGCTGCATTTTGGGCCTGGAAATCTCCAAGGAGTTTACGTCAATCTGGATAATACCTGGCGATGCTCCTTTGTGTCTGTTTTTGAACTTCCTGTATATGGGAGTAGAGGCAACTTTTGCCATGGATGTTCTGATGGAGTATGCTAAGTCAGCCAATCTCTGTGCAGGTGATGCCCTCCTCTCCTGTCTCTGGACAAGCTGTAGTCTCTCTTCCTTTTCACAGTGACTGTGGAGGCAGTTCAGATGGTCCTTCCAGGATGACATTATCCCATAATGCTTGCAGCCAGCCTAATTATGGTCAAACCATACAAATTAGTCTTTTGGAGTGGATTCCAAATTCTGGATCTTTCTCCCACACTGCAGGCAAGTACAAAATCCTGACTTCATCTGTGCCATTTCAACCAGGAAAAAAAAAATGGACACACGCAGAGGTGAATAAGCAAGAACATTGCTTTCGCAGTATAGCAGAAAAAACAAAACTGAGGGACCGAGTAGACTGCTGCCTGAGGGAATGGTCATGAATTTTCAGAAGTTTACATTAGTTTAGAATTCTAGCAGAACTAAGCTACCCTGGTTCCATCAGATGTTACCCATCTGTGTGCTTGACTCAATCCTGCTTATTGATAGAAAATCCATCACTACCCTTTGTTGCCCCTTAATCAACCAATTTCTAACCCAGTCACTTTTAGACCCTTACCAAGGGTGTAAAGATTATTTGCTACCTATGCAAAACTAAAGGCCTTACATCTCTGTGCACTACTAAAGTTTTCATAGCAGCTATTGGATACACTTAGACTGGATTATTTAGCTTAATACATGCTAACTTATAGCACAGAACCATCAATTCAGCTAGCTAGTTTGAGAGTTCTTTTGGCTATTGTAATTCCAGATCTGTTAGGGTTATACGATACATAAAGCTGCATAGATTTTCAATGTACTTTACACATTTCCAAGTAGAAATCTTGAGAGTCCTTTTACAAGCCACTGTGTATGTACTGCCTGTTCTGCCGTATTCAAATGGGGTTTTGAAATAAAACATGGGAAGAGAAACAGATATTAATACTAGAACTTACTTTTGGTGAGAACTTATGGCATGTCACTATCAAGAGACAGAAAAATAACGTTTTTTTTTTTTAATGAAAAAACGTTCACCCACTCTTCTGCCCAAATTGATTGCTACGAGAAACAGAACCCTCCAGCATGATGGCAGAAAAAGTCCTTCTGACCTAGTCTACCTATCAACAGTAACCCCGCTCAGTTCAGCGATTCCTTCCTCTCCATCAGATATTGTTGTTGTCTCTACCACATTTACTAAGAAGCTGTTTCATGTATCTACTACTCTTTGTTAAGAAATATTTTTTTAGATCACTCCAGAATCTTCTTCCTTTCACCTTCATCCTCCTTTGCACTTATACTTTGGCGGTATATGAATGTCTCCATCATATCTTCCCATCTCACCTGTCCTCCAGGATATACATGTCTAGGTAATGAAGTCTTTCTCCATATACTTAATGAAGGCACCCAAAGTAGCACAGTATGACTAATTAGATCAAACAGTACAGAAAGATAAAGTGAGATAACAAGCACTTTGTTATCCTTGTCTAAATTAGCCTGAATGGTAGTGGCCATTCCTAGAAGGGAAGTCCATGGTATAGTCTTTGCAGAAATCAGTTTGATGTGCACTAATGTATTAGTCTTCTCTAAAACGTCTGAGTAGCCATCAAGAGCTCTGCCAACTTGGAGGCTAAAGATAGATACTGGACGTTAGTTTAATTTTAATAGTTGACCTTGGTTAGGATTCTTTAATTGAAGGTGGATTTCTAGGTTTCCAAAGACTGGATACTGTACCATACTCTAGACTACAAGAAATCATTATCTGTGACATTGAACTATCAAAAATTTTGACTAAATAGTTAGAATCGTATAGTGCAATCATTGGTCTCAGAGACTGTAGTATTTTTGCAGCAGTGAGAGTAGACGCTACGTTAAACATTGAGAAAGAACTATACAGGAGCTTCTGGTTAGCGTGAGCCCTAAATTCTTGCAATGGATCTAACTTACTCAATATTGAATAGTTTTGCTTTATCTATAATATTCAGTGAAGCTTGCAAAGTGTGTAATTTGTTTGAAAAGTGGAAAGCTTATATGTTCTCTCCATAAGTGTTATGTCTTGTCCCTGTCACACAATCTACTCTTAAATATTTTGCTTAGTATTTCCTATTATGTGTCCCTTTCTATTTTCCCTATATTTTGTGTCTGTCTTAGGACTTGTTTCATTTCAATCTGTAAACCACTTTGATGTATTTATTATAAAAGCTAGTATAGTAAGGAAGTGGAAATAATAAATACAGGAACAAAGCGAAAAAAATCTAACTCATATATGGCATCCATATTCAAATTATTCTTTAAAATACTTTTCTAATAATTATGAGACAATAGGTGCATAAAGACCAGATGGACTACCAAAAGGCACTGAAGACTCAAATTTTTATCCTTAAGCTGCTTCTCTGTGTTCTTGGGAATAGCCATACTAGAGTCACAAACCATCTCATCTACGCTAAGATCTGCCTACAATTTGTATCGATGTACCTCATGAACCAGGTACTCATTTATGTGAGGTAATTTGTGACAGTCTTCCAATCTTGGTTACTCCTAGGACCTTAAAGGGAAGTACAGAACAAAAACAAAACAAAAACACAAAGTACTAACATTTTCAGTTAATGGCCAAGATTTATGACTGCATAGTAGGCAAAAAAAAATGGTTCTCTTCCAGCTATAACATTCCATATATAAAAAAAAAATGTTTTTGAAAACTACAGGGATTTTCAAGAGCAAAGTATGGTTATGCCAAATTCTTTTCAAATTTACTATAAATAGCACAAAACGTTTACTATTCTACACACTTTTCTTCCGTGGCTGAGATGGTGATGTAGACTGAAGCACCGTGCCATTTGCTCCACACTCCTCTTCCTCTTTAGGCTCCACTTTCGCCTCAGGTTTTTTCTCTTCCACCTCCATGAACTCTTGTTTTGGCTCCACCCCATCGATCTCTTCTTTTACTTGGGAAGTTGAAGATGGGGATGAATCCTCTTCCTGCTCAAGGGATAGGAAAAACATCTTTTGTGTAAACAATTATTGCTGCAAGGTACATTTCAGCATGGTCAAAACCTTCTAAAACCACCAGCAATGGAAGATATTTTGTCCAAGTGCAAAGATAGATTAAGCATCCTGCCTAGAACATCAGTGGTTTCTCCAAAGGCCAAACACTTAGCACAAAGCGTAAGCTACTGTCACAAGATTCAGTCAGTATAATATAGCCCCACCATCACACCTTTACAGTATTTCTATTGTTGCCTGAATTGATTTCTTAAATGCTCTGATTCATCACCTTATTTTTCTAATTCCATTTAGCACATCTATCTACTTTTGATATTCACATATTAATAGCAATGACTGGAAATGCATTAGATACATCGTCTGTTCCCAACAACATAGGTAGAAATGTACTAATCCTACTGTGTTCTCCCTTAACTGTGGATTAAATATTTATTTTCACCAATGCCTGAATTAAAGGTTTATTACAAAACACACTTAACTACAAACATTCTTATCTGCAACATTTCGCATATGTAAGATTCATGCCTGTCACTATAATCATTGCCCTGAAAAACTGAAGCCCTCATTTCCACTGTGGGTGAAGAACGAATTGAGAAAGAGAAGAATGGACAGTTATAACGGTGACATGTGCTGCACAAATAAAGTTTCTATCTTCCATGTGAACAGGAGCTAAATATTACAAATTTATTTTGATTTTGGCTGCAATTGAGATATGAAAGTCTCTAGCTAAGTGTGCTTGGTGAAGCAAAGGATACTTACCTGTAGTAGGGTTTTTTTCAGATGACAGCAGAACAGAAGTGTTAACACATGGGTGATACCTAATGGAAACTAAGACAGTGAAGTGCAATTCAAACCTCTCAGATATTCATGAGCTTTCCACAGTGGCATACCATGAAGCCACCACAATTTTGTACAATGCTGGAGTGGAGGAGTGGCCTAGTGGTTAGGGTGGTGGACTTTGGTCCTTGGGAACTGAGGAACTGAGATCGATTCCCGGCACAGGAAGCTCCTTGTGTCTCTGGGCAAGTCACTTAACCCTCCATTGCCCGCCACATTGAGCCTGCCATGAGTGGGAAAGCGCGGGGTACAAATGTAACAAAATAAATAAATAAAATAACTGGTAGAAAGCAATTCGCTGGGAAGCTGGGTGAGCACTGTGAGTTGTTCTATTCTGCTACAATTGGATGACAGCTCCTCAAACATGGGAATTCCCAGCTACTAGATTGCCTTTAAGAAAGGGGAAAAAAAACATCTTTATGGCAAATGGCCATTTTGTTTTATTAATATTAATAAATAAAAGCAATCTGGAAATAAGAATGAGTCTCAGGAAGGATCGAATTGGATTCTAGATATCAGAGATGCCTCAAGACAGACTGATCAAACTTGTTACATCGGAATCCCTATCCAAACAGTAATGAGATACAATTATATAGACCGAAGTCCTTGTTGCAGTCTTGAAGATATCTTCCAACTTCATGAGATCACTGAGGCTGCCACTAATGACACGGAGTACTGACACACCCTTACAGGTGTCAAACTCACCTGGAAATAAGCAAAAGAAATGAGACTGCTGTAGCCAAGGGACACCCTATTTAGCTGGGAGACTGCAAGTGTACTGATGTCAAAAGAAACACAGCTGTGTGAACTTTCTAAAGGATTTTGCTTGCAGTAAATAGAAGGCTAAGGTATTCTGTAATTCAAAGCAGGCTAAACATATCCACCATCATGAATATGTTTATGTCTATTTATTATTTACTATACTGCCTTTAGTGAAAACACAAAGCAATTTACAATCACAATAAAATACTGGAAGGAATACCAAAAGCAAACAGGACATAAAGACAGAACTTCGATCAAAAGAAATTTAACAGTAAGGTAGTAAATAGTAAAGAAGCAATGGAGTTTAATTGGGGGACAGTTATAGGCAAGAGCACTTAACTCTAAACCAATATTGCTGGGCCAACCAACTATATGCCTAAACCGCAGAAGGGAAAAGAATAAAATCTCAAGATTAGCCTTAAAACTGATACATGACAGTTTGGCTAATAAATCATGAGTACCATAACATTACAGAAAGAAAAATGACAAATTATGGATAGAATCTAACATGCCTGAGTTGAGGAATAGCTATTTTGATGGTCTTTTTAAGATAACGCTTTTTCGTACAGGACCGAGGTTTGTGCATCTCAAAGGATCATCTAAGGCACAATTTGAAATATCAACAGTAATGGTGGTGTAAAAATCACCACCACAGGATTTCTTTTGGAACCCCTGATGCAGGAGCTTGGATGCTGAAACACGACCCGTGTTGGATGTTTACAATAAAGACTACCTTTGTCCTGTTCCTGGAGGCCCGTTTGTGCTTTTTGACTTGGTTTGATCTCTTGGTATACTTGGAAACCTCTTTTTTTTTTTTTTTTTTTTTAACTACTGTCCAAAATGGAACTGATACAATCAGACTCCAGCTACTATATTCAATGATATGTGTATAATTATAGTACAGCAAGAGGCCCTCACTGGATGCCCACCGGAAGGGTGGAAGGCCAGATTTTAGGACTCAGGCTGTAAAAATACCAGCTAGGTTTAAAAATCTATGACTGGCTGAGCAAGGACTTGCTTTTCCTGCAAGTTAATATGCGTTATAGTTTAAGATCTATCCACTGGAATAGTGGTGGGCCAAGCTACATAGCTTTGTACAGCTGAAAAAGCACTGACTAGGCCTGATAACCTACTAATGGCCTTATAGATGAGTCTTAACAAAATCAGATACAAATTGAATGTAGCACTTATTAAAATGGAGTTTGTCTTTCTATAAGATGAAACTGAGATCATAAGATGATAAAAAAAAGAGGAAGTGAAACTGATATGCTAAAAATAAGATGTTCTGGCAGAAGAGAAAACATGCTGACAAAAGAGGAAATTGCGAAATAACTTGCAATAGCTAGAACGGAAGGAGTTGGGTACAGATGGTACAGATGGCCGGATACGAAAGTATGATCTCAGAAATTGAGAAATATTAGGGAAAAAAGGTACCTCACAATAGACTTGTATTGGGACTTGGGGCTATAAAAGAGATAAGATTTTGAGAGAGAGTTGGAGTTCTCCCCAACGCTTGCTCAGACGGCAGGGCCCTGTGCGACTGAAACCAGAGTCTGTCTGATGTCTGTATTTAATTGAACAACTTGGTAAGAATAAAGTCTTCTTTCTGAAATCTATCTCTGTCTTTATTTCCAATTATTCTTTACCTGTCATTCTAACTAGAAACTAAGCCACATACGATTAACACACACTTTTTACACTAAATATTATAGATTTCTAATACCATATATTTATGGGAATTTAAATGGGCAAAGATCTACTTAGATCCTGATAGACAGAAGGCCATGGTCATGGACAGTATCCTAGACTTACGCCTTCGGCTATATACACAACAGCAATATCACCGGGATGGAATATCAGAAGGATTTAGACAGGCGGCCCAACACATAGTGGAAGCGCAGACCCTTTGTCCCTGGAGAAGGGTATTCCTAGGGCGCAAAGAGGGCCTTTAAAATTTACATATGTGACTATCATCCTCTTGGTTTTCCCTACATACATGAGAGGGCAGGGACACTGAATAAAGGTCTTGAGCTGTATTACAATACAAATTATGTCTAAACTTACAAATCTTTGGGGTTTGTGGGTGTGTAAATATCGGGGTGTTGATGGAATGCGAACACACACTACACTTCCCACATTTTATCGATTATCATCCATGAGTGGACAAAGAGCAGGTAATACTGAAGGTACCGGCTTTTCTTTTAAATTTTTACGCCTAGAATATGCCACTACTAAATTCTTATCCTTAAGGCATTCATATCATTCTAAGATATGCCAATGTTTTCAAATAACTTTCTGGATATTACAGGCTAGGTGAATGTATCTTCGTAGGGAAATTTGCCTTTGTTTTTTCCTGTGTAACAGGAGGTCATCATCTACATAGTAATATGAATTTACTCCTTAAGATTGAACCATAGTAACTAATAGCTTAGAAATATATCACAGAGCATCAAAGAAAGCAAATTTATGAGTTAGAGAAAAAGAATGCCCCATGATGACCTTAAAGGAATGATCTCAAAGGAAATATGAAAACCTGTGCAGAATTGCCACATCGACATACCTTGACGATGTGTATCTATCTCCCCGGTCTGCGCTGGTGCACGCATGCTTCCAGGTCGACGTGTCAGCCGCAAGTGACGCTGGGGTGAAGGTCTGACATCAGATGTGCTATTCCATTATGTTCAAGCAAGCAATCTCCTCAGGGCCTCGGCTACAGGTCCATCTTGCTCGGTCTGCCTACTTCATTACGTTCTGCCTGCTGCCTGTCCTGACCACTACCTGGAATCAGATGCCATTCTGCCCACTACCTGTCCTGACCATTGCCTAGAATCTCATGCCTCTCTGCCCGCTGCCTGTCCTGACTACTGCTTGGAATCAGGGGCTGCTCTGCCCGCTGCCTGTCCTGACCACGAATTGGAATCTGACTCTGTTCTGCTTGCTGCCCCATCTTGACTGTTACCTGGGATCTGATCCCATCTGCATGTTACCTGACCTTGACCCCACCTGCACTTTTACTCCATACCAGTTCTCACTGGGAATCTCTCATCTCCACCTCTCAATTCCTTCTACGTGGCTGCCCCTCTGGAGAGCCCTCCAAGTCCTGCTGGTCACCCAAACCTGAAGGCTCAACTCTTGGGGAAGTGTGGTTGATCCAGGTGAACATTCCAGTGGCTTGTTGACCGCCCAACACCAGCTATTCGGTGATGGCACAAGGGCTCACTCCAATCCTGCACAGACGGGGGCGTGACAAGACTGCCGAGGCCATGAGCTCCTCAGACAAGCCCACAATTCCAGAACTGGCTCAGGCCCTTCAGCATCAACAAACCCAGTTGCAACAAGTCTCTGGGGTCCTCCTGGACTTATGTTTGTAGCTCACAGCCTTATACAATACTTCATGTCCAGGTCCAGCACTCCCCTTGGCAGCATCTCCACTACAGGTTCTCGAATCTCCTCGATTTGATGGGATTCCTAAAACTTGTTGGTGGTTCCTGAACCGATGCCAGTTGCACTTCGATTTGCAGCCAGCCAACTTTCCTTTTGACAGAAACAAGGTTACGTATATTATGTCCCTTCTATCTGGACAAGCCCTGGCTTGGGCCTCTCCACTTTGGGAACAACAGGACCCAATCCGCTCTGATCTGCAAGACTTCATGATGAGCTTGGGCAGCTAGTGAGATTCTCTGCCTGCAACAGGGTTCTCTCACTACCAGAGCATATGCCATCTGGTTCCGGACTTTGGTCTCAGAGCTTCGGTGGAACCAGGAAGCCCTGGTAGCTATATTCTGGCAGGGTCTGGTTGGGAAGTTCTGCTCACCCTGGATGAGCTCATTGCTCTCTGCAACTCAGATAGATGTACGTTTTCAGGAACGAGTCCAACGGGCATCATCTTGTAGACTCCCACACCCAACGCCCCGCTTTCAATGACCCCTGGCTCCCTCCAGATCTCAAGTTCTAGCCAGCGAAACAGTTAAGGAGTCCATGACATGGGACGGCATCGGCTCTCTGAGAAAGAGGACACACAGACAACTAAACAACCTCTGCTTGTATTGTGGGGAACCAGGGCATTTTGCCAGCAAGTGCCAACATAAGCAGGGAAATGAGCAGGCCTGGGGTCCCCAAGGGAAATGGACTCTAGGCCTGCTTCCTGTTTCTCCGGTTCTTCTATGTTTTTTCCAGTGTTCCTGCAATGGGACTCCTGATAGGTTGAAGACTTAGCATTGACTGACTCAGGGGCCGTGACTAGTCCAACTCTTGGCTAAGGCCTTATGCATCTCCTCTGTCCATGGGGACCCGTTACCAGATCTAATCAACGCTTCCTCTGTTCCTCTCTCCCTACAGGTGGTGGCCTTGCATCACAAGATCTTTCAATTTCTATGTTCTCTCAAGAGCCATCCATCCTGTAGTACTACGACTCCCGTAGCTACAACGCCATTCATCTCGGATTGACTGGAACACTAACAATATTGCATCCTGGGGTTCTTCCTGCTTCCACGCCTGTTTGACCACGGTTTGACCTATAGGGATGGCAGCTCTCAGCCTGCCATCCAGTAAGGCCTCCGAACTCCCTAGACTTCCCACTATACATCCAGTAAGGCCTCCGAACTCCCTAGACTTCCCGCTATATATCAATACTTTGCTGATGTTTTTAGCAAGAAACAAGTGGAGACGCTTATGCCACACAGAGACTTTAATGCACTATCAACCTGCTACCAGGAAAAATGCCCCCCCCCCCCCCCTCCCCGGAGCAGGTTTATACCCTCTCATGACCAGAAACCTACGCCATGGCAGAATACATCAAGGAAAACCTACAGATAGGCTTTATCTGGCCGTCAACATCCCCAGCAGGGGCTTGCGGGGGCCTCTGTCCCTGCATAGATTAATGAGGCTTAAATGCTATTAGTGTTGAGAATCGCTATCCACTTTCATTCATTCCAGAACTCTTTGATTGGCTGCAAGGAGCTGTTATCTATACCAAACTGGATCTGCAGAGAGCATATAATCCGGTTTGCATTAAGGAGGAGGACGAGTGGAAGACAGTGTTTTAATACCCGTGATGGCCACTACGAATATTTAGTCAAACCCTTTGGACTGTGTAATGCCCCTGCTGTGTTCCAGCACTTATTTATTTATTTGGATTTATTTACTGCCTTTTTAAAGGAATTCACTCAAAGTGGTGTACAGTAAGAATAGAGCAGGAGGCAATTAGAGCAGTAAAAATATTCAAACAATACAAAGTATGGCATGGTATACTACTTGCAATGACAACACAATATGTACTAGAACATTATTTATTTGTAGCATTTGTATCCCACATTTTCCCACCACTTTGCAGGCTCAATGTGGCTTACATTTGCCGTAGTGGCGAGTGCCATTTCCGGTTAACATAATTAGAAATGATGTTGCATTCAAGTGCATATATACATGGTAAAAGAATATAAGTTCCTGAGTAATAGGTTGGATTATAACATTTATAAAGAAATCATTTTCGATATTAGGGTAGAAGAAGTAGTGTTTGTTCATTAATAGTAATGAGGTTAATCAGTCATGTGGACAGAGATCGGTTCTGTCTCATTCATGATCAGTCTTATTTGTTTAATAGTTAGGATGGTTGTTTATGGTATGCCTTCTTGAAAAGGTCAGTTTTCAGTAGCCTTCGGAAGGTAGCTAGATCTTGCGTTGTTTTTATGGCCTTCGGTAGTGCATTCCATATTTGCGTACAAATGTAGGAGAAGCTGGTTGCGTATGTGGACTTGTATTTTAGTCCTTTACAGTTGGGGTAGTGGAGGTTGAGGAATGTGCGTGCTGATCTTTTTGGGTTCCTAGTAGGTAGGTCTATAAGGTCTGACATGTAGGTCGGGGCTTCCCCGTGTATAATTTTGTGGACCAGGATGCAGACTTTGAACGCAATTTGTTCTTTTAATGGAAGCCAATGTAGTTTCTCTCTTAGGGGTTTGGCACTTTCGTATTTCGCTTTCCCAAATATGAGTCCGACTGCTGTGTTTTGAGCGGTTTGAAGCTTCTTAATGATTTGTTCTTTCATCCGGCATAGATGGCATTACAATAGTCTAGGTGGCTTAGCACCATTGATTGTAACAGGCTGCGGAATATTTCTCTTGGAAATAAGGTTTGATCCTTTTAAGTTTCCACATTGCGTGGAACATTTTCTTTGCTGTATTTTTCGCATGGTCTAGTGTGAGATTTCGGTCAATTGTGACTCCCAGAATTTTCAGACTGTCAGAGACCGGAAGAGTGTATTCTGGAGTGTTTATGGTATTGTTTTTATTTGAGTTATATTGTGAAGATAGGATGAGACATTGTGTCTTTTCTGCGTTTAGTTTTAGTTGGAATGAAGGGTAAGGCAAATTTGTAACATATAGATGAGTAAGAAAGTAGGAAGAATTAGAAAGTTAAGGTGATTGATTTGAAGAAAGTTGCACATGAGGTCAGAGAGAAGGTTAATTATCTCAGCTAGGGTAGGAGTGGATAAACATGTCCTGCTGCAGTATGTACAGCCCAAGTCAATCCTTGTGTGTGTGAGTGAGGCTAACAAGTTAGTTACTTCTTCCGTTAAAGGCTTGGTTGAAGAGCCAAGCTTTCACCTGCTTCCTGAAGTAGAGGTAGTCTTGTGTTAAGCGGAGCCTATCAGGCAATGCATTCCAGAGTGTGGGGGCTACTCCGGAGAAGGCTCGCTTGCGGGTATCACATCGTGTAATGTCTTTTGGAGAGGATGTAGTTAGTGAAAGTCCTTGGGAGGACCTTAGTGTCCTTGGCGGTCTGTGGAGGATCATCCTATTCTTCAGATACTCGGGGCCATTTCCTTTCAGGACCTTGAAGATCAGACAGAGTTTTAAATTCAGCCCTGTATTGTACTGGTAGCCAATGAAGTTTTTGCAAAAATGGTGTGATGTGGTCACGTCGCTTGCAACCTTCTACGAGTCTTGCTGCTGCATTCTGAATCAACTGGAGCTGGTGCAGGCCCTTTGTAGTCAGACCATTGTATAGTGCATTGCAGTAATCCAGTCTTGATGTTACCATAGCATGCACAACTGGGATAACATTTACCTTCTCGATGTAAGGAGAAAGGCAGCATATCTGTCGCAAATAGTAGAAGCAGCTCTTGAAGGTTGCTTAGATTTGGGGAATCAGAGCAAGTGTTGAATCTAACTGTATTCCAAGGTTCCCGACGTGATTTGAGAGGAGTTCATACTTCCCAAAAGGGATTTTGACGTCAGGTATGTATCCACTTGTGTTAGGGACCCAGAGAAGCTCGGTTTTACTTGGGTTCAGAAGAAGTTTGTTGTGTTTAGCCCATTTTTGAACTGATGTTAGACAAGTGATCAGTTTATTCAAGGCTGTAGGTAAGTCAGGTTCAATGGGTATGAGTAGCTGCACATCAGCCACATAGATGTAGAACTGAGTGTCCATTGACCGAATCAGCTCAGCCAGTGGCTTGAGGTAGATATTGAACAGAATAGGTGACAGTATCGATTCTTGAGGTACCCCGCAGGTCAGTGTCCATGGTGGTGATGAGTTGCTGCCAATCATTATGGATTGTTGCCTCTCTGATAGATAGGATCTGAACCAGGCAAGTACTGTTCCATTGATACCTGTTTCTGTCAGTCGTGCTAGCAAGGTATCATGATCCACAGTGTCAAAAGCTGCTGAGAAATCTAGCAGTACTAACATCAAGGCGAATCCCTTGTCTCGGTTTCTATGAAGATCATCTAGCAGGGATACAAGAACCATTTCTGTTCCATAACCAGGTCTGAATCCAGATGGACATGGATATAGCCAGTTACTCTTTTCTAGCCATTCATTAAGTTGAACACAGTGTTTGTTTTATGATTTTCCCTATTAACAAGATGTTGGATACTGGCCTGTAACTTTCAAGTTTGTCTTGGTCAAGGTTGTTTTTCTTCAGCAGAGGGCGAACCACTGCCCTTTTTAATGCTGTTGGTAATTGCCCATTAGAAAGAGAGGTGTTCACAATTTTTGTGGTGCCTTCTATAAGGCCCATACTTGCCTGCTGCACTATCTTTGATGGGCAGGGATCGAGAGAGCAGGTAGTTGGTCAAAGGTCTCTTAGGATTTTGTCACAGCTCTCCTCTGTCATTAGGTTAAAAGTGTTCCATCTCTCTCTGTTAAGAGGGGGCGAGTTTGTGCACCCCTGGTTGACTGGTTGGAGACTGGGTGGGATTGCCTGTAAATCCTGGTGGGGACTTTTAATTTTGCTGGCAAAGTATGCAGCAAAATCATTGCAGTTCAGTTTAGACTGGGCAGGCTGGTTTTGTTGTGGGGGTTGCAGTAGGCTGTTTTCTATACTAAACAGCTGCTTGGTTGAATTGGCAGCCTGTGCAATGCATTGAGAGAAATACTGTTTTTTGGTTGCTGTTAAGGCTTGGCGGTACTTTCCCTTGTGCTTCCTGCAGTTTAGCTTGTCTTCATCCAGGTAAGATTTGCACAATCCCCTTTCCAGTTTTCGTCCTTTGCATTTAAGGATCCGAAGTTCTGGAGAAAACCAAGGTGAGCGTTTGTGAGTGGGGCATAAGACCTTTTTTAGTGGTGCTGTTTTCTCTAAGGTCTTGGCTAAGTGTGTATTCCAGATGTCAACTAGTTTTGCCACTGTTGTCTTTTCATCTATATGCGGATAGTCCAAGGCCTCTAGGAAATTCTCAGCAGTAATGAGGTCCCATTTGTTTCAGGTGGTCACTTAGGGAGAATTTAATTAGAAAATGGTCTGACCATGATAGGGGTGTTATTTCAATTCTGTTATCCCAGAATTTTGGGATATCCACCCCTTTGTACAATACCAGGTCTAGTATGTGACCCTTTTCGTGGGTTGGAGAATCGATCACCTGTGTAAATCCTAGTGCTGTCATCGTGTCCAGAAAGGCAGCTGTGGTGGTATCTGGGGTTTTGATGTGTAGACTGAAGTCTCCCATGATCACCAGCCTAGGGTAATTCAGGGTCACTTGAGTAATCAGGTCTAGGAGTTCCTGCACAGATAATATGTTGTTACGAGGTGCACTGTAAATCATGAGCAGCCAGATTGGCGTCTCCTCTTTAAGTTGGATTAAAAGAGATTCTGATCCATGTAGCTGGGGGATGGATATTCTGTGCAGTTTGATTGTGTCCCAAATCAATACTGCTACCCCTCCACCCTGTCTTCCTGGTCTTGGTTGATGTTGGATATTGAAACCTGTGAATGACATCTTCAGAGACCTGTTAGACAATATTCTCATTTTATTCTTCCATGATCTCCAGGCATCTGAAACATATCTGGGCAGTTCTCCAGTGACTGAGGGACAACAGTCTATATGCTAAATTAGAGAAATGCGCTTTCCATTAGAAAACCATACCCTTTTTAGGGCACCTCATATCAGCTTGAGGATTACAAATGGACCTTGACAAGCTCCAGGCCATTTGGAACTGGCCGTAACCCTCCAGACTTTGAACCTTTCAGTGGTTCCTTGGATTCACTATTACCTTGCAATTTGACTATCATCTGTGATTACGCTGCCACTCACCACTCTTACTAAAAAACAGGGCCAATCCCAATACCTGGACACTGGAGGCCTGTCGAACCTTCAAGCAACTAAAGGATGCCTTCCTCTCAGCTCCAGTCCTGCAACACGGCATGAACCTACACGGCCATTCGTCCTCGAGAAGGATGCCTCTTCAGCAGGAGCAATACTCTCCCAAACATCCTTGGGAGATTGCACCAATGCATTTTCTTCCCTAAGAAACTTACACCCATGGAACAAAACTAGATTGGGGATCGGGAGGTTCTAGCCTTGAAAATGGCTCTGGAGCACTGGAGAACAAGGATCGACCACAGAAGGTGGAGGAACCCACAATCCCTACGTCAAAGTAGTACAGCGAAAAGGAGTAGGATAGTCAGGCCTTCACAAAAACCAAGGGAGACGTCTAAAAAATTCAGTCTTTATTAGGAAACATCAATTGATTCGACACCTATGCGCCTGCCTCAGGAGTCTTCGGATGTCCCAAGTATGTAAAAAATGAGCACAAAACTTTCCTATCTGATCAGGCTGCTAGATGTCAAATTCCAGATGTGCATCATCCGGAATTTGACATCTAACAGCCTAATCATATAGGAAAGTTTTGTGCTCATATTTTACATACTTGGGATATCCGAAGACTCCTGAGACAGGCGCATAGGCGCTGAAACACAGCTGCTGTGTCTAGTCAATTGATGTTTCCTAATAAAGACTGAATTTATTTAGATGTCTCCCTTGGTTTCTCTGGCGCACTGGAGGCATCTCCTGGAGGGGGAATCATTACTGATCATAAAAATGTCCTTTACCTGCAAAAGGCCAGATGGTCACTGTTTTTTGTACAATTTGACTTTCGCCTGACCTTCCACCTAGTAGGAAATAATATTTGGGCCGATGTTCTGTCAAGGTGCTTCGAATAGGAAGAGCAGCAAGAGCCAACACAGTTTATTCTGGATCACACTAAGGTCTTGGCGCTCTTGAATCTTACACCCCCCTCCAGGAAAGACACTAGCGCCTTTCCGGGCCCATCGAAAGTCTTACACTGGGCCCACTCCTCCTGGTTAGCGGGACACTCTGGAGTTCAAAAAACTATAAGCCTGATCACCCACCATTACTGGTGGCCCCAGATGGCCCAAGATGTTCGGCACTTTGTCCTCTCTTGTCCTGTGTCCAGCACAAAGTGCAACACACTCACCCTTGGGATCTTTTACAATCTTTGCCCATACCCAAACCCCCCTGCGACGAGGTATCCATGGACTTCATTACGGATCTTCCAGCCTCCAATGGGTATATGGTTATTTGGGTGGTGATAAACCGCGTCACGAAAATGGTCCACTTTACTCCTATGCCAAGCCTTCTGTCTGCCACCACCCTGGCCCACGCCTTCTTCCAGCTTGCACAGACTCCCTTTCTGGATGCTCAGCAATCGAGTTCAGTTTACGTCTCAATTCTGGTGGCAACTTTGTGCCTCTTTAGGAGTCCAATTAGACTTCTCCTCAGCCTAACATTCTCAGACTAACAGGCACACAGACAAAATTAACCAGTTATTAAAAACTTTTCTTCATATGTATGTCAACACACAAGATAATTGGTCCTCTTTGCTTCCTTGGGGTGAGTTCACTTATAACAACTACATCCATGACTCTTCTCAGAAGTCTCCTTTCTACGCCATGTATGTCCATCACCCATGCTTTCCATTACCCATCCCTGAAGCCCCTGATACTCCACTAGCTCAGCAGACAGCCAGACATTCGGGATGCCTGGGAACAGGTACAATAACAACTCTCAATGGGCAACTGCAGCCTACAAGCGCCAAACTGAGTTTGATCAATTCAGGAACAGAGCACCTTCCTTTCATCCCGGCGAGAAGGTTTGGCTGAGTACCAAATACTTGCGGCTCCGACTTCTGTCCCAAAAATTTGCTCCATGATTTATTGGACCCCTTTATGTGCAGGATCGCTTTGGGATGGTAACTTACCACCTCTGCCTATCATCTACCATGAAGATAAATAATGCCTTTCACGTGTTCCTCCTTAAAACCTTCATCTCCTCCAGGTGGCACTCTGAGCAAGCTGAGTCACACACTTCCATTCTCAAACCAGATCTGGAGTATGAAGTAGACAAGATTTTGGACTCTACACGTCGAGGAGACCACCTTGTTTTCATGGAAAGGCTTCAGCTCTGAAGATAACTCTTGCAGCCTACCATGCACGTCCATGTCCCTGCCTAGATTCATGACTTCCATTCCCGTTATCCATCAAAACCCGAACCCAGGAGGCAGAGGAAGAGTACTGTCACATCGCCATACCTTGATGATGCGTATCTCCCCGGTCTGTGCCGGTGCACGCATGCATCCAGGTCTATGTGTCAGCCGCAAGTGACGCCAGTGCAGAGGTCCAATGTCAGATGTGCTGTTCCCTCATTTTCAAGTCCTGCTCGGTCTGCCTATTTCTTTATGTTCTGCCCATTGCCTGTCCTGATCAGTGCCTGAGCCTGCAAAGAGGTGGGATAAGGTGGAATACAAATGCAACAAACAAACAAATAAATAAATAAATAAATAAAATGCTGCTCTGCCTGTTGCCTGTCCTGACCACTGCTTGGAATCAAGACACCATTCTGCCCACTGCCGGTCTTCACTATGAAATTGGAATCTGACCCCATTCTGCTTGCTGCCCATCTTGACTGTTACCTGGGACCTGATCCTGTCTGCATGTTGCCTGACCTTGACCCCGCCTGCACTTTTACTCCATACTGGTTCTCTCTGGAAATCTTTCATTGCCACCTCTCAACTCCTTCTATCCAGCTGCCCCTCTGGAGGACCTTCCAAGTCCTGCTGACTGCCCATACCTGAGGGCTCAACTCTCAGGGAATGGTAGTTGGTCCAGGTGAAAATTCCAGTGGCTTGTCGACCGTCCATCACCAGCTATTCAGTGACGGCACAAGGGCTCATTCCAATTCTGCACAGACAGGGGGTGTGACAAGAACACAACTTGTTATGTCAACGGATGTGAGCCTAGCTATCAGCAATTCATGATCAACTAAGTCAAAAGTGGCCAAAAGGTCAAGTGATACAACTAGGGCCACCTTATTCTGATCAAAAGCACAAGGGCTTCACTCATCATTGAAGTCACTACTGTTTCAGTACTATACCCAGTACTAAACCCTGACTGGCTGGAATGCAAAACTAATGTTCCTTCAACGAATCGAGAAAACTGTTGAAATATTTCTTTCCAATGTATTGGAAAAATTGATAAAGTTCACAAAAACTATTGTGTCCAAGTCCGAGCATAGGCCTGTTTCCATGCCTAGAAAATATGCCTGCAGAGACTAGTACTAAAGATCTGCAAAACAAAAGGAAAGAAGGCAAAGTTCAGGCATCTTCATCCAGGGGGGGCACATAGTAGCTCGAGTCTGAAATAGCCTTTGTAACTGAAGTAAAAGTTGGTATGTTAAAAGACCAGGAGGAGCTGAGAAAATTAGGGGCTGAAGTTAATAGGCTGATCCCTAAACAAGTTACCAGTTAATGTAGGAGAAAGAACTGATGAAGCAAATCTGGAGGGTAAAGATGACTTTAATGAGATCTTCAAAAATGTTTGCCAAAGTTTCCTCAGTTGGGGATGAAACTGAGCCAACTTGTATGCCTTTACCTTGGAGTTGGAAAATTGCTGAGAAAAGTTGCTTAGGGCAGTTTGGAGCTGAATTAATCAACTTACTATTATTAACAGGACCTCTTAATGGTTTTCAGAGATAGCAGTCACAATGACACTCAGTATAAAGTGAGAGTTTATGTCTCTATGTCCTTCTAGCCTTCTGCCTAAGAACACCTAATTCCTTATGGTATTAAGAGTTCTATGTAGAAGTATGAGCTCTGATACATTTCACTGAAGCAACAACATACAAGGCTAGTTGTTAAATGAGCATTCCAGATGTGGATCAAGACATCAGACAAAGCACTAAAATTAGCTAGAAAAGTTGATAGTGAGGTTATAGAGAAAGGATCAATTCTCTCAATGTATCTGGAAAAAACAGCATTCTGATTTAGAAATGGTATCCAACTGGAGTTGGTCCAAGATGATGGTGGCAGTTGCTAGTTAGAAAGTTGCCATGGTCCATTCGCCTGGTTCTTGTTCCCTTATGGGTAAATGCAGGGGAAATCAGCTGAGCCAGATACAGAAGGCATCAGCTGCATTGGCATCTGGCCCTATTGATATTTATTTGGCCAGTGGAGAACGGCACGTTTATCCGGAGAGCTACCCACTGGGAGCAGAGTCTGGTGGAAGAGAAGATGGTTGCTCCCATGAGTCAAAGCAAATTTTCAGCCCAGATCATAGAACTCTCACCTGCAGCTGTGTGCTGCTAGCTCACTAATTTCTGTACATTGGAGCCTGGCATGAGAGGAGCAGAAGGGAAGCATTCAGATTTCAAGCAATCAGGAAGTTCTTCCAGGGAAGATGCAGAGTCTGCCGCAGAGCTTGCTTGCACAATTTACAGAAGTGGAGGTAACATTCCCCGCTTCTCTCTTACACAGACATAGTAACTGATTGCACATAAAGACCTGAATGGTCCATCCAGTCTGCCCAACAGTCATATTCATTATCAATTCAAGATTAAATCAACAATGGAATGTGATATTATATCTTGATCATGGTCTCTTTTTGGTGTTTTTGGGACACAGACCATAGAATTCCGCCTGGCTCTGTCCTTATATTTCAACTATTGGAGTTACCGTCAATGCCCACTCCAGCCTATCCGAATCTATCTTGTCATTTGCGGGACAGACCGTAAAGGTCTGGCTGGCACTGTCCTCATGTTCCAAATTACTGGAGTTTCCATCGAAGCTCTCTGCAGCTCATCCTACAACCAGATTGCTATATGCAGGACTCAGACCATACGAGCCAACCCAGCACTGGGCTTAGTTGATACAGCCAGAATTATCATCTAACTCTCACTACTTGACATGCAAACACATATGCAACCTTTTTAAGTTTTGCTTTTCATACCATTCATTTTCAAATTAGAGATCCTCTGTGTTCTTCCTAAGCCATTTTGAATTCCACCACAGTTTTTTTTTCTACACCTCCCCACTTGGGAGGGCATTGCAGGCATCAGTCACTCTCTCTGTGAAAAATAATTTTTTGACATTACTCCTAAGTCTACCACCCTGCAACCCCAATTCATGTCCTCTAGTTTTACCATTTTCCATTTTATCTTGCCTTAGGAACTTGCACATTACAGGTCCAGCACTATAGAGGTGTCACTCTTACTTGACTGACCATTTTATGTTGTTCACCATTCCAACTCCACATCATCCCCCCCTACTTTCTGGTGTCCCTCAGGGTTCAATCCTGGGACCCACTCCATTATAGTTTTCTGGCCCCATTAACTTCTCTGCTCCAGTCCTTGGGATTCACATTCTTCGTATATGCTGACAATATGCAGCATCTTTTCCATTTTAACCCTGGCTCTGTTTCTGACTTTACATTAATTTATAAGAAATTAGACATCACTGCTTGGTTTAACCACAAACAGTCTGAAACTTAACTCAATTAAATAAGTGGCTATGATTTTTTTTCATCCAACTCTCCTGCTGTAGGGCATACCTTGTTTCACCATTCAAGGCACCCCTCTCCCTTATGGGTCATCTACTAGGACACTGGCTCCCCAAACCTGGTCCTGGAGGCACCCTAGCCAGCCAGGTTTTCAGGATATCCACAATGAACAGTCATGAGAGAGATATGCCCATTTAAGCTTCTTCAAAATTAAAAAAAAAAAAAACGACCACCACATTATCATGTTACTCCACTTCTCGTTACTAAACACATGTTTTCTGTTGCATAAAGGTTTCCTTTCCAGCTGAATACCTTATCTCATCAGATTCAATCTTCCGGTTTGTCCTCTTTTTTAGCCAGATTTCTACTTCCTTATGCCCCCACAAGATCACTTAGGTTGGCTAACCAGGGTAGTAGTTCCTTCTTTCCATCAGGTCTTTCTGGATGTTACTAGAAGGTCCTACTTTAATGTGGTATCTCCTACACTGTGGAATACCCTTACCCCATATTTACATCTTTAGCAGTTTTTCCACAGATTTAAGTTCCAATTAAAGGCCCATTACTTCTCCTTGGCTTCTCCTGATGTCTCATCCCGGGATTTTTCTCCTGCGATTTTGATCTTGCAACATACATGAGACAGTTCTAAGCCTCCTATTGTCCTTTCCGTCCCCTGCTATTCCTTCTTGTTGGTTATAGGGCTCATTTTCAAAGCACTTAGACTTACAAAGTTCCATAGTAACCTATGGAACTTTGTAAGTCTAAGTGCTTTGAAAATACACCTCTATGTAATCTCTCCTTCACCCATTATCCTCTTGTGAGATGCGACACTGTGGGATTCCCTTTTCTCCCGCAATTAGTTTACATATTGCAAACCGCTTAGATTTCTTTCTGAAAATTTACAGTACATCAAATAAATTGAACTTGGACAGTGATATCTACAGAGGAAGTCCCACTGTCTCTGCCCAACGTGCAGGAGGTGGCTCAGGGGTAGAAATTCTAGGGGAGTCACAGGAACTTTCCTGGAGGCTTTGAGATCTAAACCCACAATTACTCTAGACACAAATTGGCTGGCAATATCAGGCTTTGCTAAATCAGTTCACCTGGCAATTAATCTTTCCTTGCAATTGGCTGACGCAGGTTGAAAAACATCATCAAGAAATTAAATCTGTTGTTGAATCTGTGACCAGGGTGGAACAAACACAGACTCAAATACAGGCAGAACAAGCTGCTATTAAAGATGTGATTTTAGCAAGAGCCAAAATGAAGTTTATGGAAAACTCTTGAGAAGTTGCAACTTGAGGATGTTAAATTTTCACAAAGACGCCAAGGTCTCCCCAAAAGAAATAGTAGTATAGTATTATATGGATAAAGAGAGCATATTATCCACCAAATAAAACATGTGGGAGTAATGTGCTCACTAGAGAAACAACAACAGTGTCTGGACTTGTCTCAAGTCAGTAACTCATAATGCATCTCTGCTGCTTACTTTGGGTAGTAGCTCTGATAGGGATTTCCTACTCAGATGCTACTATAAACAAGAATTTATTTAGAGGTTTTAAAATATATATATATTTCCTGATTTATCTAGAGAATCCCAGAGGCAGTTTCTATTGATGTACCCGGGGATCTTCAGCTGGAGGCCACTTTTTATGTGAGATTTTCTTGCAAATGTACTGTTGCTTACCAATCCTCCAAATTTGATTTTTGGAATCTGACTCACTTTTTCTCTTTCTTGGTAGCCAAGGATGCTTATCTAGGTTTGTTGAATGGAGTGATTTGTTTAATCTGTTCTCCTTTCTAAGATGCAGTTTTGCTTTCCTACCTTAGTAGAACTTAATTCTTTTCCTTTTTCTCTTCATGGATGTTTGGACCTCCCTAACTTGAGGACTAGAGTCAAACGGAATTTGAATAATTATATAATTGCCTATTGGTGGGTTTTTTTTAAAATCTTCATAATTCCCTATTTCTTTAGCTTTTCTGTACAAGTGGTTTTGCTTGACTTGTTATTTTTGATTTGTAAAAAAAAATTATATCCAGTAAAAACTAGATCAAACATTACAGAAAATGGTCCAACCAGGAAAGAGGAAGGAAAGAGAAATCATAAAGAAGGATGGAACAGATTTGTTGAGAGAGAACAAGGTCAAGGATGTGGCCTGGTTTGAGAGTTGGTATGGGAACATGCTGTGTCAGAGAAAGATCATTAGAAGAAAACAAAAACGCTTATCCTGGAATCATATGGAGAGTCTAACTGAAAGTTAATGTCACCCAGAACAAGAAGATTGGGGGAAATTAATAATGGCTGTAGAAAGATTATTACATAAATAATCCTAATTATCATTTGTGAAGGAAAGAGAGAAATACATAAACAGTAAGTAAATATTAGGAATGACATCTATTTGTTGTAGGAGTGACTAGGACTAGATAATTTGGATACTGGAAGTGAATGGTGATATATGAATGCTAAACCTCCTCCCTTTTTCCCAGTCTGAGAGCAGGACCGTAGCAAGCAATGTGCAGGCCATGCAGCTGCATAGGGTGCAAGGGAAGCCAATGGAAGGGGCACGATGTTTGCACCCCAACTTTCCTTGCACCTTATGCAGCTGCATGGCCTGCACATTGATTGCTACGGTCCTGCCCTCAGACTGGGAAAAAGGGAGGAGGTTTAGCATTCATCTATCACCATTCACTTCCAGTATCCAAATTGCTTGCTATGGTCCTGCTCTCAGTGAAAGGGGCACGTCAGCAGCATTTGGGGGCATGTCGCACAGGGCACGCGCCAGGCTTGCTATGCTCCTGTCTGAGAGATTGAGAGTATATAGAGTAATATGAAAGATACTGGAAAAAAATGCATTCTTCACCATCCATTAACAAAGTTTCTGTCAGGTCAATTTATTAGTTATATCACCATGAATCACTGAAGTTTTTTGATCTCACAGCAGGACTATTTAATAACAACCACTTCAAAGTGCTGGCAACAAGAGATGATTCATAGCATGCCTGTGAGCAAACTCTGGTTAATAGAGAACAAACGATTGAAAACCTTGCATGAGGCCGTGTAGATTTAGCATACATAGCTGGAGGGAAAAAAATACTACATAGTAACATAGTGACAGCAGATAAAGACCTGTACGGTCCATCCAGTCTGCCCAACAAGATAAACTATACTAGAAAAATGACTGACTAGTTTTGAGGCTGATAACCAACATAATCTTAGATAGGAACTTACAATGCAAGCACAGAACCACTCACTTACTGTAAAATTATATAGGGAAGATTAGTCATTAAGACCTTGAGCTTGCAGACTGTAAATGTTGAATTGACTGCCACCAAAACTGAAACCTTCCAGGGAAGAAGTGGCTCAAAGGTAGCCTCCACCAGCTGGGAAAGAAATATGTTGAGGTCTCCAAACCACAGAATGTGGCTAGATGGGAGGCTTCAACAGAAGCAAGCCCTGGTTAAATCAAACTAAAGGCTGTAGAGTTTACATAGTGGCAAGAGTCAACTAAATGATAGTAAACCCTAGCAGAGTTGGCTTTTTAGATCCAAGAGGCAAATGTATAAGGTACTTTAGCAGTTTGTGCATTTCATTTTCATTTATTACTTACATAGCATACTCCAAGTAAATACATCTAGTGCCATTCCATCATACTGGACAAGCAGCACCTTTCACTGAAAACCATGAAGCCCCTTTCTAAAAGCCAGAAGAATTTCAGAGATGCTATAAGACAAATTCAGTGAGCTCTCTTTTACCTTTCTCAATATACAGGCTGTGAGGGGCAAGAGTGATGATGCTAGAATGCAACAGAGTTCCCTGATTCTGCACGATTAGTGTTTAGTAAAATTCTCTCAAGTCAGTAAGGAGTTATGAGTACCAGTTCCTAAGTTCTCTTGGCTTTCTTGAGAACAGATTCAACACCACTGACTGGTGTGGTAGTTGCTGATTTTTGATTTAGAAGCCTTCTGGATTCGAAAAGGCAATGGACTTTATAAGCATTGAGCACAGAGGTGGGGGGGGGGGGGGGGGGGAGGGATGTCCCATATTCTTATCTACATATCCTTCAGGACCTTGTGAACTGAAACAGTCACTTCTTTCTTTGGGTAAGAAACTCAAGGAAATACATTTCACTGGGCCTTTCACTGTGAGAGCAACATATATCCTATTGGCCCTGTGTGACAGTGCAGGCACAGAAACCAAGACATTATTCTGCAAAGCTGATGAACATCTGAGCACTCTGAAATGCACTTCACTGACCATTTGTGAGGATTTATTATCCTGCCTGTTCCTCGGAGAACACTCTACCAATAGTTCAGGCAATGATAAAAACAGTAGGAGAGATTGATTCCCTAGTAAAGGGAGATTTTGAAATATTTATAAAAATGTTCATACCACATTCCTAAGTTGCCCACAGTTCTTAAAAAAAAAAAAAAAAAGAAGAAATTAAACTCCTAATAGTACCATCACCATCATAAAACAATATAAAATAAAAATAAAGCCAAATTCAAACAAAAACAAACAGCTATATTTGGAGGGGGGGTGGCTTATTTTCTAGTCTAATCAATTATTGATTATACCTTGAAGTATTTAACAAGGACAAATGAAAAATGCTAAAGGCCAAAAGAATATTTTGCTGCATATTTAATTGCATGAACATTAACTAGTGAAATAAGGTGCAGAGGTTTTATGACAATTACAGGAGTAAACTTAGCTTTTTTTTTTTTTTTTTTTTTTTAAGAGATCCTCCCAGTTTGAGAAGGTCATCAAATTTCAGATGCCCAGAGGGTTAGCATTCAATATTATACAGCAGTGGTTCTCTACCCAGACCTTGGTACATACCCAGCTAGTCAGGTTTCATGATCTCTACAGTGAATATGCATGAGACAAAGCTGCATGCACTGCCTCCATTATATGTAAATCTCTCTCATGCCTAGTCATTGTGGAGATTCTGAAAACTCAAATGGGAGGGTGTGTCCTGAGGACTGGGTTGAGAACTCCTGTTATACAGGTTTAAATTTTAGTCAAAACTCCAAGAAGGGACTGTTCTCAGCTAAGATTCATACCTAAACATTTGATTTTAATCAGACAAGGCCAAGAAATGATGCGCCATAAATTTAATATACATCATTTCTTTTCAGCTGTCTTAAAACTATAGTTCAATGATGGAAAAAACTGGGCTTTAAAAGCACATATCCAAATAGCAATACCTGGATAAATGCCACTGGCTGGGACCATCCAGTGATTTTCTGTGTATAGTGCCACTAAAAATCATCATGGACTGCCCCAGCAAAAAAGTTGTCCTAAGTGATCTGGATAGCAGACTGAATATCACCACTCTCCAGATAACACCAGCAGTCACAACTCTATGCCACAGCTGGCATTAAAAAAAAAAAAAAGTGTTGATTGCTGTAGCTGAATATGAACCTGATTTTTTTTTCTCTTTACCTCGGGTTTCTGTTCCACTTGATGTTCACTAGGTTCTTGTTCTGCTTCCTCAAATGTAATTTCCCTCATTGGAGCATCAGTCCCTTGTTGCTGGGAGTTGGTATCTGTACTAGCAACAGAGGCTGGAGTTGGTACCCTGTTATCGTTGCTAGCTGCAGCCTGGGAAAGCTAATATATAAAGAAAGATTGTTAAAAGAAAGAAACTAGAAATTGATTTTCATTAAGGAATAGAAAGAATCACGTAACAGCCCACAAATCAACTCTGCATAGTATAAAAACAGAATACGATAGAAATCAAAAGTGCCAGAAAATACCAGCATACATCTTTTTCTTATAAAACTGTTTATTCCTCCAGATGATTTAGAACTAGGGCTGTGACCTAGCACCAGGAGCTTTCATTCACAACTACTTGGGTAGCACGTTATTGATTGATGCACAAACAAAAACACTTAATTACTATGCAGCAAATAGTTTGAAATTAATGAAATGCAATGGAATGAATATTTTCCATTATTTTATTGCATCTGGTATGCTATACCAGTCATAAGAATGAAGACAATTATAGCTGCACTTATTCTTCACACCCAGGTGCCACTTGCAGCATGCCCCATCACACTTTTTCAGTTTAAATATTCTCTGACATATTCTGCCAATGTTATCTAGTAAGGCCATTTTCTAACACTTCCTTTCATTTAAAAACAAGTTGGACTTAAAAACAAAATTCTAGGGCCATCATTGTGGCTAACACTCTAGCACACTGGTTTGGAATGGGCGATCTGGAGTTCAGTCCCTTATCTGTTGGGCCTGGGTGTACTGTAGCGGTGGCTACACTTAGGCCTACGGACAGAGGGAAGATAATTCCTGCTGTGGTAGCCCTTGATAAGGTGCGATACCAGAGGGAAGATTATTGTTGCTGTGGTAGCCACTGATAAGGTGCGATACCACATGCACCATCTCAGATGCAGCACCCTCCCGTCCCTGGACTGGTGAAGGGCAAGGGGCAACTAAGCTTCTGGATTATGGTAATGATTTCTTTTATATATTGTGCATTAATTAAAATAACATTTTCCTTCAAAATGTATAACTCCAGAGAAAGAAAGATGGCAGAATAAGTCTTCTAACTAGGAGACAGATGTAAGATTAAAAAATAAAGCTTAGGAGCAATAAATTGAGTTTGAAAATCTAAATTTTTATTAGGCTTACTGATATATGTCATCTATGGGGGTACCTCTATTAGAGAGAAGCAATTTCTTTTTCTCCATTAACAAGCAGCATAAATCATCCACACATGTGGGAAAACCTATTTGTTGATGGAGAAACCAGAACTGCTCAACTGTGTACACAAAATAAACTGGCCATTCATATTGACCCACCTTCCCCGGCTCTCCAAAAGACTAAGGGGATTCTGAGGTAGCACCTGCATTGCAAGTATTGAACATACTCAGAAATACCTTCTCTGTTTCTCTGAGCTCACAAGAGTAGTTCCGTGTCAGCACTGTCAGATATCATGAATTTATTTTTATGTGATTTTATGTATGTTCTTTTGTTTGCTGCCCTGGATAAGGGCGGGTTATAAGTAACAAATCCAATCCAATCTACGTATGCAACTGAACACAAATCCTGCTGCCTACTAAGAAGCCCTGCTATGACTCAGATTGAATGCTGTCGGAGACCAAATTCCGGGCTAGATGGATTTATGGTTTGACTCAGCATGATGTATTCTATGTTGAGAGCTGCCACACTTATATTTGAGGAAGGATCTTTATAGAAAAGATAACTTCCAAATAGACAGGTCTTGTAGAACTTCTTATCCAAATTAACTTTCCTATTTAAATTTGCTGCTTACACATTAGTGAAATGTGAAAGTGTGAATGGATGACAATGTTGAAGCCCTATATATTTATACTGCTCTCATTCCCCTGGTGGAATTGATTCAACTGCATTGGTCTGTAGCAGAAAACAGTTCCATTGTAAGTATTCCCTTATGCTGAAAGCTTGATTTTGATGCTCAGTGGGCAATTTGGAGGAAGATCCAGTCATTGAGAACAGTATCATACCCAGACTATTTTGCAAACCCACTATTTTGAGTTACAGGGAGCCATCAGTTTGAAAAAAAAAAAATCATAAGAACATAAAAGAGTAGCCATACTGGGTCAGACCAATGATCCATCTAGCCCAGTATCCTGTTTTCCAAACAGTGGCCAAGCCAGGCCAAACATACCTTGCAGAAACCCAAATCGTGACAACACTCCATACTACAATCCCAGTGTAAGCAGTTGCTTGCCATGTCTGTCTCAACAGCAAACTATGAACTTGTCCTCCAGGAATTTGTCCATACCTTTTTTAAGCCCAGATACACTAACCGTTATTACCACATCCTCCAGCAAAGAGTTCCAGAGCTTAACTATTCGTTGAGTGAAAACATATTTCCTTCTATTTGTTTTAAAAGTATTTCCACTTAACTTCCTCGCGTGTCCCCCAGTCTTTGTACTTTCGGAATGAGTAAAAAAATTTAAAAAAATCAATTTATTTCCACTCACTCTACACCACTCAGGATTTTGTAGACCTTAATCATATCTCCCCACATCTGGAAAGTCATTTGGAATGGATAAAGACACTGAAGCTGTTCTCTTGGAGGCAGTCAAAACCTTGCCATGGTCTTTATTATGTTCCCCTGAACTATTTGGACTTCTCCCTCCTTTATTTGTGGTCAAAGGAAGATATGGTGAAATAATAATGCTTTTCTTTAGTTAATTATGTTTCCACTTGAATTATATGTATTACTCGTATCTGTATTTCTCGTAGCAAGTATAATACTTGTAAAGTTATGAAAATTTTCAATAAATATAAAAAAAAACAAAAAAACCTTGCCCTGGTTTTGGCTACAGAGCTGGTTGGGACGTTTGGGTCTTCTGCTGTCTGGGATAAGAGTGAGAGGGAGGAGGATCCCTACACCTTTGAGAGTACAGTAGGACCTCCATTCCCTGTTAGTCTGACACTTCGTAGAGGCGGTGGCTGGGTTGAAAGTGAGCCTGGAAAGCAACCTGATACAATGAATGGTAATGAGCCACGCAGATTACTGCAATGGAATTTATGCGGGATGTGAAGAACTCACAAAGAAACGCCAGACAGCCCAAAACACGGCAGCCAGGCTGATATTCGGTAAAACACGATTCAAAGGAGCCAAACCCCTCCGAGAAAAACTGCATTGGCTCCCAATCAAGGAACGTATCACCTTCAAAATCTGTACCTTGGTCCACAAGATTATCTACGGCGAAGTCCCAGAATATATGACCGATCTGATAGATCTCCCAACCATTAGATAGGCACATTTCATTTATACATAGTAACATAGTAGATGACAGCAGAAAAAGACCTGTACGGTCCATCCAGTCTGCCCAACAAGACAACTCATGTGTGCTACTTTTGTGTATACTCTACTTTGATTTGTACCTGTGCTCTTCAGGGCACAGACCGTGTAAGTCTGCCCAGCACTAGCCCCGCCTCCCAACCACCGGCTCTGGCATAGACCGTATAAGTCTGCCCAGCACTATCCCCGCCTCCCACCACCGGCTCTGGCACAGACCGTATAAGTCTGCCCAGCGCTATCCCCGCCTCCCAACCACCAGCCCCGCCTCCCACCATCGGCTCTGGCACAGACCGTATAAGTCTGCCCAGCACCATCTCCGTCTCCCGCCACCGGCTTTGCTACCCAATCTCGTCTAAGCTCCTTAGGATCCATTCCTTCTGAGCAGGATTCCTGTATGTTTATCCCACACATGTTTGAATTCCGTTACTGTTTTTGTTTCCACCACCTCCCGCGGGAGGGCATTCCAAGCATCCACTACTCTCTCCGTGAAAAAATACTTCCTGACATTTTTCTTGAGTCTGCTCCCCTTCAATCTCATTTCATATCCTCTCGTTCTACCGCCTTCGCATCTCCGGAAAAGGTTCGTTTGCAGATTAATACCTTTCAAATATTTGAACGTCTGTATCACATCACCCCTGTTTCTCCTTTTCTCCAGAGTATACATGTTCAGGTCCGCAAGTCTCTCCTCATACGTCTTGTAACGCAAATCCCATACCATTCTCGTAGCTTTTCTTTGCACCGCTTCAATTCTTTTTACATCCTTAACAAGATACGGCCTCCAAAACTGAACACAGATTGTGTTGGACACATAACCATAGATTGTATTGGAGACTATATATTCCTTCCTATCCTTGACCCCAATGTACCTGAATATACCAACCTTACCCGACCCTATTATCAAATTATATTTGTTTCCCCTACCGGACTTGGCGATCGCCTTTACGGTACTATGTAAGCCACATTTGAGCCTGCAAATAGGTGGGAAAATGTGGGATACAAATGTAACAAATAAATATTAAGGTTACCACTCTACTGCTCCTTGAGAGGAGCAGCTTCCTGCACTTTAGGATTGAGTTTAAATTATTAGTTCTTACCCACAAAGCACATCACAAACATTTTCCATCCTATTTGATAATAATGGTTATATACCATATGTATCAGAATACATCACTGCAGATCTATTTGATTTTACAATTCAAAGGGAAAAAAAAAGTTTATTTAAAGACAATATTTTTTTTTATTAAAGCATTTGGTGTACAGAACCAGGAGGGATAGAGATAGCTTCTGAAAATTATCTGCAAGTTGTTTTTCTTCTTTTACTTTATTCTCTCTCTTAGTATAGATGATATAGGGTCTTTCCTATTTTATCAATGGCGCTCCTTTCCTTTTGAATTATATTTTATTGTGAACCGTTGTGACATGCTAAAACCTGGCAGTATAACAATTTTTACTGAATTGTAACTGACTTAAGAGATTCTCTCCATGGCATGGCATGCGAGTTCACTTATCCTGCACATCAAACCTTGGGTCTGAGGCCCTTACCCAGGGAAGGCTGCAGGTGCCAATACTCACTGCAGAAGTTCTTGATGCCAGTGAAATAATGGGGCATGCAGATCAGTATTTCCCATGCTCCTTCCCTTTGGCTGCTAACCCACAGAATGTGTCAACCTTTTCTCTATGGAGACTGTAGGCAAACTATTTTACATTGCACACAGTGTCCCACAAGTACATGCTCATGGAAAGTTTGTAACATGCTATGCAGGACATGAGAACAGCATTATGAAAAAAAAAAAAAAAAAAAAAAGATTCCTCCCAAATTACTCAAATGTCTAAATCTCCCTCACAGGCACCACTGAGTGAGTCCTGGAGCTTTTGGTTCTTTTGAGAATAGATTTGACCACCATGGGAGACAAAGATTAAGTATACCAGTGTTTAATCATGAAGAAGTGGAATCTGTACCTAGTGCTAGATTCAACACTGGAAACATTGCTGGGCAGACTGGATGGACTGTGCAGATCTTTATCTTTAAACACGGAATGGTGAGGAGGCCACAAGCTTTTCAAATCCAGGAGCCTTCTGGACTCCACACAGTCAACCTTCTTATTCATAGGAGAGAGGGGGAGGGGTGTCTTCCATATTCTCATTTGAACCTCCTTCAGAATTCTGTGAACTGGCACTGTGACAGCTTCTTTGGGTGGGTTGAGAAATTGGATGATATCCAATGTTTCTTCCTTGGGCTCCTCCTCCACCTCAAACTAAATTGGGAAGGCCTATGCCATCCCCCTCACAAAATCAATGAAAGAGTTCCTTAGATGGAGATTTACACTTCTCATGAAGTAGAGAGGGGTTTTGAAGTGAGACCTGGGGACATCTCCATAAAGACCTCTGGGTGAAGCTAAAGATGATGTACAGATATGGATGTTTAACACTACATAAATCATTAGGCTTGCAATTTTTATGCTATTCTTTGAGGGTATTTCTATAAGAAGTTGCCTAAGTTTAAGAGACAAGAACAAGGGTAAATGACCATTTTCTGGCTACATGGTGTTCTGTGCCAAGATGAGATGGATGGCTTGCAGGTGGATGTTTACATAGGCAAAGCACACATTTACATGTGTAGATTATAAAAATGTATAATCTAAGTACTGTAGGGGTATTTCCCTGTGATCTAGCCTATGCTGGTCTTGGCCTATACAAGCCTATGACATCTTGGTATAATAAGATGGCTGCTGCAACCTCTCTGTGTCAGCAAGATCCAGCTTCAACTTGTGGAAAATCACTGACAGGCTTGCTAAAGCCAAGGACAGTCTGTGTTCTAAACACCCCCTTCTATCACCCTGAGAACGGAGTAGGGAGGCAGACATGGCTCCAGAAGTTACCATTCTCCAAGGTCACAAAACAAAGAACTCTTCTTGCCATGTACTGAACTGGACAAGATCATGATTGGTTCCTACCGTCACCTGACCGAGAGTTACGGAAAAAGCGGGAACAGAACAGAAGTGAGTCGGAGACCCTTGGAAGAGGGGCAACTGGTAAGAGGACCTGAGAGATCCAGCAAGGCTCGGGGGGAGCCAGAGACTTTGTATGATACCAACATCGTGATCTGCATCCTGGTGCAAATACCTGTGGCAGAGATATTGGCTCTGATAACCAAAGGAGTGACGGGAACCTACGTGGGCTAATAAAGACCTGCACTACCTAAGACACCGACAGCTAAAACAGCGTCTGGGGAGATTCTGCTCCGGTCTTATCTGAAGCCGTCATCACGACAGCGTGGTAAGATCACAGTGATATATTTCCTGGTCTGGGGTTAGGCAGTGGTTTTATCTAAGTACGACTGGTTTATGTCAGCTCTTGGTCAGGGAAAGCAGCTAATGTGTATCTTGCATAAGATGTGATAAGTTTCATAAGGATTATTAGGTTATCATTTGTACTGTTCTAATCATTACTGTACTTAGTCTCAGGATAATCAGAGTGTAGTTTAGACAATATATTTTGGTAGTGCTCATATCAGTAAGGGATATTTTTATTGCATAAGCTAGCGCAGAGTATTTCTATTTTCTTATCCATAATAAAGCTAATATATATATCTATCAGCTGTGTCTTTCTTTTTCACTCTACACACCAAAACACCTGGAGAGGTGCCAGAAGCAAGATTCCTGTATCTCACCCTAGACAGAGCTAATGAGTCTGTTAGGCAGACTTATGCATCAGGGAATCTTGGTATAAGTAATCTGTGGGTACCTGTTGCCCTAGGTACTATTTATCTCACCCTACAAATGGGGGCTCGTTGCGGGGTCTCAAAGAGCTGAGGAAAGAATCCGTTTGTGTTTTTCTGTAGAAAGAAAGAAATCCTAGCTGTATAGTTCTGAACTTTAAATTTCTCTCTCTGTGTGTGCACTGGAAAGTGTCTGTGAAGCGTGCTAGACACTGGTAGTCGTAAATCTGCTGCTTCTGCCAGCTTTACGACCTAGCAGTGAGATAAGGTTTTTTTTTCAGTACTAGTTGTGTTACTTGCTAGCAGCTTTCAGTTCTTCAGTATGACGTCACCTAGCAATATGCTCTCCGCGCTAGAAGTCACTGTTTTTGAAGTTTTAATTAGTGCAAGACAGTCTAATAAGGCAGTACCGGAGTATTCTATAAGCTCTCTGTTGAAATTGTTTAGGAAAAACTCGCCTGAAAGTCACAAGGCATATGATTTTGTATTGCATGCAGTGTTGAAGGTTAAAAATAGATTGACTGTGGCAGCACTAGTGGAGCTCGGCTGTACCCTACTAGCTAAGAACGAAAGTGCAGCTTGTAGTACCTTTGACCTCCAAACTGAACTCCAACAACTGCGTGATGAAGTTAATGCTCTGAAAACAGAACGATTGGATTTACAATTGAGGTTAGAGAGCATCACTTCTCAGGCAACGGCTGGAGGAGGGGAGGGTGCTGCAGGTCCACAGGGAAATGTTCCATGTTCCGCTTGTGCAGTGTTGAAAGAAAAGTGTGCCGCCCTAGAGAAAGATAAAGAGCATTGGGAACTGACTGCCCAGTCCTTGGAGAAGGATATGAGGCAGAAAAACGATTCCCTTGCTTCTAAATCTTATCAATTGGAGGAGATGATGCAGACTTTAAGTTTGCGAAAGAAAGAAGCTGATCACTTTCACTCTCGGCAAGAGCAAGTGAGAGAAACATATGAGGATAGGATTACGGCCTTGAGTAGGGAGTTGAAACAGGAAAAAGGGAGTGTCAGCTCTGCCCGGCAGGCTTGGCACAAGGCAGAAGAAGGACAGGTGGAGTTATGGGAGAAGAATAATATGCTTTCACTACAGTTGTCACAGGCTCGGCAGGACAGAGAGATGTGTGTAAAGGCATTAACCCAGTATAGGACAGAACTAGATACGGTCCAGCAGGAGGTATATGACTCTATGGAAGAGGCTACTGCTACACCCATGGAGTCTCAGAATAGGGCTGACTCTAGGTCGCCCAGTCCTATGCTAGAACAGTTCAAACTGCCTGAATGGTCCCCGAGAAATGAAGTAGAGCTGGAGCCTAACCCTTGTCAGTTGACAGCCCCACCCCGGTACAGTAGCCTAGTTCCTGAGACCTTAGACGGCATGCAGGAGCCTAGGCTCCGCCCAGTAAGGCCACAGAACACTGTGCAAATTGATGATGTTAACAGGAGGGCACCGGTACAATTGGGCCTATGCTCCGCCCAGGAAGGGCGCAGCTCACGGCACCTCTTGATGACATCAGCAGCACCACAGCACCACTGTTTAAGTCCCCTACTGGAGAGCAGCGGAACTCCACTCAGAGACACAAAGTCATTCCTTTATCTAGGGACCAGTATTCACAAGTAATGAAAACACTTCGGGCGATGATTACACCTTTTAAAGAGTCTTCTGAGGTGACAATCTACGCACATCTGGATAGCGTGCATGACCTTTTCAATTTCTTACAGGTTCAGGCAGACTCAGATAAAAGAGCTTTACTGCAGTGGACGTTTGCTACTGAGTGCCAAACGTATTTAAAGGCAATTTTGGCTGAGAGTAATGATCTCTCCACCGTGGAACAAGCGTTGAAAAAGCGGTATGGACTGTTTGCGGACCCCACCGAGGCCAAAAGGGCAGCATATAATATGCGCTGCGGGCCGAATGAGAGTCCACATGAATGGTCCTATCGCCTGAGGCGCACATTTTTCGATGGGGGGGCGGACCCAGAGGCCAAAGAGCTTGAGTTTGGGGAATTTAGGAATCTTTTTGTGAAAGGTCTGCCCAATCAAGTGAAAATGTCTCTAGCAGGAAAGAAAAGTGAACCTTTTTCCCTTCTGCTAAAGCGGGCGGAGGAGCTTTTTGATATGTGTCGCGAGCAGCCTGATGCGGCGACCACCCAAGCAGTTCCTAAGAATCGCAGCAAAGGGGCTCCACCTAGTGTTTGTGCTGTTACATCCACGCTTTCTCTGGAAAACAAGATGTCAAGTCCTTCTACACCCGCCCGGGTTGGCAATACCCAATCTTACCAGCAAAAGGGCACCACGCCTCCGACTACGCCGGAGGGCCAACAACAGGACCCGAAAAGGAAGCGTTTTAACAAGAGACAGTGGGCAGCGGAAAAGATCCGGACCCAACAAGCACAGATTGAGCAACTGATGGTGCAACTTCAACGAACAAATCCTGCAGCCGCACCCCACCCATCCTCGTCACCGAACAAAGCAGGCAACTTTCAGAAGCCCAAAGAGAAATCTTCCGGGCCAATTACAGGGCCTAGGCCGAGTGTCAAGTCCGTTGAATTACTGGAAGATCCAGTTTCTTGTGAGGAAGACCTGGCATGACTAGACTCGGACCCTCCTTCACCAACCATCATGTCCACAGTTCAGGTGAATGCTTTGTCGTCCAACAGTGAGGAGTCCTCCGAGACCGATGCTGATGCCCAGCCCTCTAACCCGAAAGGGCCTCTCTTACAGGACTCGAATGAGGAAAACAGGTATTTTCTTGGTAAACTTATTCCTAAAGGGTACAGATATACCTTAGCTCTGTTGATTCAACAGAAATTTTCCTGTCAGGGTCTACTGGATACCGCCTCAGAGGTGACGTTGATCACCCAGGGCATGTTTCAGAAACTTGAGGCTTTTCTGGGGGGAGGTGGGGAGGCGCTGCGTGTCACCCCGTGTGACTTGTCACTGGTGGCCTATGGCAATCAAAGCATCGGTACTGTGGGACGGGTTTGGCTTTCCTTGCAGTTCGGCGAGTTGTTTGTCAAACACCCTGCTATCATTACTACTGGTGCTGGTGAAGAATTCTTAATTGGGAACGATCTTCTGAAGAGATTGCAGACTGATCTGGATTATCGCCATGAAGTCATCTGGGCCCAAGTCGCAAGTCCCCTCCCGTATGGGAAAGTAAAGCATATGAGCAGAGTCAGTGGTTCCAGCTCCGTGGGGCTTAGGGATTCCCCAATTCTAATGAATTTCCGGAAGTCAGAAGACCCTCACACCTGGGAGCTCCAGTTGTGTGGTGCACCAGGGGGGGATGAACAGCGTGGTGAAGTTATCCGCGTCCAAACGGACCGGATAGCTGACATTGTTCTCCAGGATGACAATTTGGAAATTGTTTTGACTGACTCGACTCATACCGGTGACTCCCCAGATGCTGCTGCCGAGATAGCCCACAAGGCCTCTGTTTCCACTTCCAGTTCAGACTCACCGCATCCTCGCAAGTTGACGGACATTCAACAGAAGGATGATGCTTACACCATTCCTGTCCAGATAGCTGACATCCAAACACTTCAGTCCACGTTGCTGTTGCCTAGTGACGTTTCCTTCATCAGTGACACTCTGTTTTATTGTCTTCGCAAGTCTGTGCAACTTCACTTCAGTAAGTGTTCGCCCACTTCTGTGCAGGTACCTGGACAAGGTGCCAAGTCGCTCGTGGGAATGTGTAGCCTTCCTTTGACTGTGGGAAAGAAGTCGTTCACCCACCACTTCTCTGTTGTGAGAGGCCTACCACAGCCCTTATATCTGGGCTCCGATTGCCTTGTGCGACTGGGAGTTTATATGGATCTGGTGAACCTGGTCTTGTGGAGTAGACTTGATGGCAGCCCAGTGGAATCTGAAGTAACGCCTGTTAGCTTGAAGTCTGGACAGACCATACCCCAGGTCTGTGAAGTAGTCTGTGATACAAATGTGACCATTCCAGCTAGAGTGAGGGACTTTTCCATCAAGCTCCGTCTTGCCGAGGGACAGCGTCTGTTGGACAAAGTGGTGTTCTTCAACCCTCATGCTCATTTTCGTGACCTAGGGCTGTCCACCGGTGTTCTGCCATGGTTAGAGGTAATTGGTGAGACTTTTCACCTGTTAGTCACCAATCCACAGTTTGATGAAGTGGAAGTGTCTGCAGGAGACCCTTTTGGATTTCTAGTGGGAGACTCTTTTCCTGATGTCGAGGTAAGTTTGCCCATTGTTGGCAGGCTGCCTTCCTCTTGGAACACCTGCCAGGGGGGGGAGACACCTGAATGTCTGTTCACCTCTCCCAGAGGCCTCATCTCGCTGGAGTTTGTTTGGCCATATGATGCAACGGGTTCGCAAGTGCAGATGGAAGACGACTACTTGATTTTGTCCAGAAAGATGTCTTTACCCCAGAAGTCTAGAGTGGTGAATGCGGTTGAAACTTCATCTCTGCAGGAGGACATTGAAGAGCAGGTGGAAATTCCAACCAACCAGCCTTTCTCAGAGTTTGACGCGATGGTGAAAGACCAAGTGGAACAGGCTGATGCTTGTGCTACTGACACAGAGAAGATGCAGTTGACTGAGTTGCTGTACAAATACAAGGAACTTTTTGCTGTGGACTCATATGACTGTGGCCTTACAGACCTACACGTCACCAAAGTGCCTACGGAACCAAGTAGTAAGCCTGTTTTTGTGCGCCAGTATAAGATCCCATTAGCTTCCTATGAGTCCGTGCAAGAGATTCTCAATACCTTGGAGGCCAGGGGCATCATTAGGCAATGCAACAGCACATACAACTCCCCTCTGTGGCCCATCTTGAAAAAGAACAACAGCTGGAGAATTGCCCTGGACTACCGTCAGCTGAATAAGCGAGTACCGCTGTCCAGGTGGCCAATGGCTCCACTGGATCAGAGTCTTGCTACCATCAAAGGGGCTAAGTATTTCACCAGCCTAGACTTAGCATCAGGGTTTTGGACCGTACCGGTACATCCACATGACCAATATAAACTGGCCTTCACGTTTGGGAAGAAACAGTATACGTGGAACAGAACTCCCTTTGGTTTTCTCAACTCCCCGGCTGAATTCAACATCTTCCTACACAAAGCACTTCCAGATGCTGAAGCTCGAGGGACTGTGGTCTATGTGGATGATATTCTGATCAAAAGCCCTACTTTTCAAGATCACTTGGCAGAGATTGAGCATGTCTTCACACAGTTGACAGATGCTGGAGCTAAATTGACCCTAGCCAAAGGACAATGGTGCAAGAAATCTCTGAATTACCTAGGGTATGAAATTTCTGCTGATGGTCTGCGACCTCAGAAGAAGCGAGTTCAGGCCTTACAACAGCTGAAACATCCCACCAATCTCACAGAACTTCGTTCCTTTCTGGGAATATGCAATTATTCCAGACAGTTCATAGACGAGTATGCGGAGATCACCCGACCCTTGGTCAAGCTATTGAAGAAAGATACACCCTGGACGTGGGGTCCAGAGCAGGAATCTGCTATGCAGGAGCTGAAGGATCAGCTTAGCCGCTTTCCATGCCTCGCGTACCCTGAGGGGGGTCGCGAATTCTACGTTGACCTGGGATACTCCAATCATTCCATGAGTGCTGTCCTGTATCAGAAATATGACTCTGATAAGCGGGTTGTGGCCTATGCTAGCAAAGGCCTATCGGATGTGGAAAAGAAGTATTCTGACTGTGAGAAATCCTTGTGGACCACGGTATGGGCTCTGCAACATTTCCGGAGTTACATCCAAGGGGAGAAGCTAATCGTAGAAACTTGTCATCAAATCGTTAGTTTCCTGGGTAGCGACCGAATCAAATCCGGTCGAGTGTCCAACAGTAGGATAGTCTCCTGGACATTGGCTCTTCAAGGATGGCCTTTAGAGGTAAGGTATGCCCAGAAACATCGTAATGTAGTAGCCCAAGGTATGGCTGAGCTGCATGATTGTGCAGGACATGATGCCCTTGCAGGTATTTCTGAAACAGAGGTTCCCGAGCAGGAGAAAGAACCTCATTGGCACCATCTGTATGATGAGAAGATCTGTGAAACCTTGCCTAAGGTCTATGTGGATGGATGCGCCTACCGCCACGACACAGACCATGAGTTGGTCGCAGGTGTGGGAGTGGTATGGAACCCAAACCTTCCTGAAGAGACTTTGAAGCACAGCTTGGGTTCACAAACAAACCAGTATGCTGAGATAGTGGCAGCCTTGGTGGCGGTACAGTCTGCAGTTCAGAAAGGAATTAGGGAATTGGTCATATGCACTGACTCAGATTATGTGAGGCAGAATTTTGTCTCTCATCTACCCAACTGGAAGCAGAACAACATGCTAAACTCGAAAGGAAAACCGGTACATCATGGAAATTTGATTCTGGCCCTGGATCAACTGGTACAGGACCATGACATGACCATCTATTGGAAGAAGGTAAAGGGTCATGCAAAGGTTGACAGTCCTGACAAGATAGGGAACGATCTGGCAGATCTACTCGCGAAGGAAGGTGCGCTCACAGGAGAACTATGGCGGTTCTCAGAACCTGATACCTTGGCAGTTCATGCTGTCACCCGACGGCAAACAAAACAGCTCTGTGAGACTCCAGTGGTACAGTGGAGCAGTGAAGTCCCATCCTTTGATCTTGTCACGGCTCAGAAATCAGATCCGGTGGTTGGAAGATTTTATGAGTACATCCAGAATCCGCAAGAACATCCATTGACAGAAGAGGAGTGTCAAGCTGAGGAACTGAGGGTACTCTATACCTCCAGAGAGAAGTTCCAGATACGCCAGGACCTGCTTATTCGGACGAGTAAGCATGGCATTGAGCAATGGGTTGTGCCTCAGACGTATCGTGGCATCATGTTGCAACATGCTCATGATGAACCAGGTGCAGGACATAGAGGAGAAGGCATTACCTATGAGACCTTGAAGCAAGTGGCTTATTGGCCCCATATGCGTCAGGATGTGAAGCTGTATACTCGAGGTTGTCTGACCTGTTGTCGTTTCCAGCCATCTTCACCATCCCATCGGGTACCCCTCAGGAAGAAGGGTATTGCTATGCCCTGGTCAGATATCCAGATTGATTGGGTTGGACCTGTGGTTCGATCCACCCGAGGCAACAAGTACATGCTTACTGTCACCTGCATGTTCACCAAGTGGGTGGAGTGCCTACCTGCACCCAATTGCACCGCCGAGACTACGGCTACCTTACTACTGAATCATGTGTTCAGCCGGTGGGGTTTGCCCATGCGAGTGGACTCAGACCAAGGATCTCAGTTTACCGCAGAGGTGATCCAACACATGTGGAAGATGCTAGGCGTGAAGAGTAAACTGCACATTGCCTACCGACCTCAGTCCTCAGGACAAGTGGAAAGAGCTAATCGGACCATCATCACCATTCTGAAGAAGTACGTGTCATCCTCAGGTAAGGATTGGGACATGAAGTTACCATTGGTCCTCATGGCCATACGTGCCACACCCCATCGGTCTACAGGAGTGTCACCTTTTGAGATGATGACAGGTAGGGAAATGATGTTACCAATTCATTTGCTTTACAGGACTAATGATGTGAACTTGTCCAGTGCTACTTCCTCTCATGAGTATGCCACCCATTTGCGTCAACATTTGCAAAGTGCCTTTGCCTTTGCCCAGAAGAACTTGGAAAGTAGCGCTAGAGGTAGAAAAGCCTACTATGATCAAGGGACTACCTCCAAAGAGTACCAAATTGGCGACAAGGTACTCTATTTCAATTTTGCCAGAAACAAGGTTAAAGAAAAGAAGTTTCTACCCAGTTGGCATGGTCCTTTCCCTATAGTGGAAAAAGCTTCACCTGTGGCTTACCAAATTCGCCTCAGAAAAAATTCTCAAGGTGAAGATAACCTTAAGTGGGTCCACATCAATCAGTTGAGACCATGTCATCCAAGTCATTTGGTTCCAGATACATGCATTGTTGAAATGACACAAACTAACCATGAAGCAGAATAGCTTCGCCTTCTTTTGTTTTTCAGCTACAAAGAAAAAAAAACAAAACCTTGAAGATCCGGTGCAGTTGCCTAACAGATTGATCCTGTTTCCGTTCCTGATGTCGTTCTTCAAGATGTTCCTGACGCCCTGCTTCCTAATCCATTGGTGGTTTTCAACATCCCTTCCCCTTGTTCCTCATGATTTCCATTGTTTAGTCATGACTGTTGGAGTTTTTCTTTGGCCAAGAATCATTCTTCGTGTTGGGGGGAATTGTTTGGTTTTATTTTTATTTCAACCGATCCAGTGTTCCTGACAGTGAAGTTTTGGATGTGTGTTTGTTGTTTTTGGGACATTTCATTGACTTTCTTTTTGAACTGTGTCCAATGCTTATGTTTGAAGACTTTCTTCATCATCACCATTACGTGGACCATTTTGTTCCTGTTTGATGTCTTCTTGATGTGAGAAGTTGTCCATTCACACCTCATCATTCATCACGGTCCACCCTATTGACTATGGTTTGGACATTATGTCGTTTTACAGTCTAAAGACTCTCATATCATTGACTTTGATGGACTTCGTGGCGGTCAACCATGAGTAACTCTCCACGATGCAACAGTTTTAGTCTACTATCATATTAAGGACTAATTTGCTTATGCTTTGCCATGCATTTTTTTTAGTATGATAATTGATTGTTGATTCTGTTTTCATATGTTAGGACATAATAGCTAACACCCTATCTTTGTTCTAGTATCAGTGATTTGCTATTTAGTTTTTGGTATACTTTTGAACATTTCTATGATTTCATGAAGTATTTGAATTATTTGCTTCCAGTTATCATTACCAGAGTGTTAGTTTTGAGTTACTGACATTTACAGTTCTTAATTTTTGGTCCTGACCATGAGTCTTGATGTCAACCCGTCTAGCTGTATTATTAGTTAGGTTGGAGAAGGCTTTCACTCCTTTGTAGTAAATTCCATCTCCAAGGGGGGGAATCTGTAGGGGTATTTCCCTGTGATCTAGCCTATGCTGGTCTTGGCCTATACAAGCCTATGACATCTTGGTATAATAAGATGGCTGCTGCAACCTCTCTGTGTCAGCAAGATCCAGCTTCAACTTGTGGAAAATCACTGACAGGCTTGCTAAAGCCAAGGACAGTCTGTGTTCTAAACACCCCCTTCTATCACCCTGAGAACGGAGTAGGGAGGCAGACATGGCTCCAGAAGTTACCATTCTCCAAGATCACAAAACAAAGAACTCTTCTTGCCATGTACTGAACTGGACAAGATCATGATTGGTTCCTACCGTCACCTGACCGAGAGTTACGGAAAAAGCGGGAACAGAACAGAAGTGAGTCGGAGACCCTTGGAAGAGGGGCAACTGGTAAGAGGACCTGAGAGATCCAGCAAGGCTCGGGGGGAGCCAGAGACTTTGTATGATACCAACATCGTGATCTGCATCCTGGTGCAAATACCTGTGGCAGAGATATTGGCTCTGATAACCAAAGGAGTGACGGGAACCTACGTGGGCTAATAAAGACCTGCACTACCTAAGACACCGACAGCTAAAACAGCGTCTGGGGAGATTCTGCTCCGGTCTTATCTGAAGCCGTCATCACGACAGCGTGGTAAGATCACAGTGATATATTTCCTGGTCTGGGGTTAGGCAGTGGTTTTATCTAAGTACGACTGGTTTATGTCAGCTCTTGGTCAGGGAAAGCAGCTAATGTGTATCTTGCATAAGATGTGATAAGTTTCATAAGGATTATTAGGTTATCATTTGTACTGTTCTAATCATTACTGTACTTAGTCTCAGGATAATCAGAGTGTAGTTTAGACAATATATTTTGGTAGTGCTCATATCAGTAAGGGATATTTTTATTGCATAAGCTAGCGCAGAGTATTTCTATTTTCTTATCCATAATAAAGCTAATATATATATCTATCAGCTGTGTCTTTCTTTTTCACTCTACACACCAAAACACCTGGAGAGGTGCCAGAAGCAAGATTCCTGTATCTCACCCTAGACAGAGCTAATGAGTCTGTTAGGCAGACTTATGCATCAGGGAATCTTGGTATAAGTAATCTGTGGGTACCTGTTGCCCTAGGTATTATTTATCTCACCCTACAGTACATTCTTTTAAAATCCAGGTGTGAGCATTTATACCAATGTTTATTGGGATAAAGCAGATAATTTACTGGGACATAACTAGTTGTTAGGATATAGTTGTTAACTGGCAAAAAATAAGTGAGGATGTTTTAAATGAAATTGCTCTCATTAAGATGAGAAGGAAAATCTGTAGAAAGTGATTTATGGTTTTCTAATGAATTATTATTGTTAAAACAGACCTGTTGCTACTAGGAAAGCATGGAGATCAGCGATAAGGACCTATAAATTACAACTGCCAGAGTAGGAAAGATTATTCTTCTAGGTTGGTAGGTGTAGAACATTTAGATTCATTTGTTAAATCATTTGCCCAATGTTGATAATGTAATATCTAGGGAAAGGACATTAGCTCCAGTTTCATCTACACTTGCGGTCTATTTTAAAAATAAGGTAGAATCTCTCAGATGTCAACTATCAAGTTATGATGTACTATATCAGAATGGATAAATGGCCATCTAAGTAAAGAGACCTTCTCTGAGTTGGGAGGTAAAACTGTACAGACACCTATTATGAAGAATAAAAAAGGTGATCCTTTAGATGTTTCAAATTACAGGCCTGTTGCCTCAATCCCCCTACTAACTCATATCATAGAAGGCTGGGTAATGCAGCTACTGGAAGATGGATGGTGTTTTGTCTGAGCCCTGGTGAGTCAATTGTGGGGTTCCCCAGGGCTCGCCGCTCTTCCTAACCTTAATACTTTCATGCAGTCTCTGGGTCAGGCTCTGAAGATCGGTGTGATGTTATTTATTCATGCAGATGACATTACGGTTTGCTTTCCAAGTCCAAAGACTGGCTCAGACATGAGCATTCGTTTGAGGCAGTGTTTGGGTGTTATAGAAAAATGGGTGATTAATCATCAGTTATGCCTAAATAAAAGTAAAACCAAATTACTTCAGATCGGATTTCCTCATGTGCAGAGCTCTGATTTTTCTTTATCTGAGTTTGATTCTGAGTACAGATGGGATGTGTCCTCCCGTATTTTAGGTGTGGAGGTAGATAATCAATATGGAAAAATCATATTGTTGACTTTAAAGAAATTAAGAGCTGTTAAAAGATTCTTTGAACTTCAGCTCTTCCGACTGTGCAATCGTTAGCTCTTTCTTAGATAGATTATAGTAACATAATTTATTTTGGTTGCACGAAGTCTCAGAGGGTCAGGCTTCAACTTATGCAGAATGCAGCTGCTAGATTGATTTTCTCTGTTTTTTTAAGTTTGAAGCCATTACACCTCTTGGTGCAGCTGCACTAGCTGAAAGTTGATTGTTGAATATATTTTAAGCTTTGTATCGTTGTCTTTAAATTTTTGTATGGTGATTTGCCTTCTTATACGCAAGCTCAATTTCAACAGCTGCAGGGTGCATCTTTACAAATGAAAAGGCAAACTTTTTTATTAGGGTTTCCGTCCATTAATTCTATTAAATTTCATGGGGTACACGCTAGTACATTATCAGGAAATATTGATTTGGAAAGCTCTTCCTATCTTTAAGACAGGAGTCTATCTTATTTTGAAAACTATTGAAGACATTTTTATACAGGAAGTCTTTACTGCAAATAATTTGATGTTTTGTACTTTTGTATTATAGAATTCCTACATGTCATCTAGTTACACTTTTATTGTAAGCTGCATGTAACTTTAATTGGTAAATATGAGTTATAAGTTCCCTTTATCGTTAATGTTAATAGCAGCTCTACGGCTGGTGTATATGACCCTACCCGCAAAGTAGTTGCATGTAAGGAGGCTTTTACCACAGCATTCTCTAAAGAAAAGAAGGTGCTTCATATTAAGTACTTTCCTGGCATCTAAATCAAGGCACCCCTTTATAGGATTAACCTCTTTATAATTAAAAACAGAAATACACAGAGATAAACTAACTTTTGGGGTATTTTAGGGCTATGCCTTATCATACACATTTACTATGCTTTCTTGGAGGGGGCAAGGAAATTAAATATCAATGCATATAGAAAGATGCCAATGATCTATGACATCTCATTCTAGATACAAATTCTAGAAATAAGCCTAGACAATGGCATAATTGTGTACTTATTCCTGAAATAAATCTTATTTTGTACGAATGCCATGCCAGAAAAATATCCATGGCAGTAACACACATTTAACAATGTGTTCCTTGGAATATTTAAGATATGCTAGAAGGTAAAATTATGTATCATACCTGATAATTTTCTTTCCATTAATCATAGCTGATCAATCCATAGACTGGTGGGTTGTGTCCATCTACCAGCAGGTGGAGATAGAGAGCAATCCTTTTGCCTCCCTATATGTGGTCATGTGCTGCCGGAAACTCCTCAGTATGTCGATATCCAAGCTTCATCCGCAGGACTCAGCACAGAGAATTACACCCACAAAGGGACACACTGCCCAGCTCACCACCGCCGAAACGGGGGAGGGGAATTAACCCAGCTCATCCCCACACAAGTGGGGGAGGGGAATCCGTCCAGCTCATCCCCGCGGAGTGGGGGAGGGACACCACACCCGCCGATGCGGGGGGATCTGGCTTATCCTGCAACCGCAACCGCGGGAGGAGCTGACTGACCCTAACACCGCCGAAACGGGAGGGGTACAAAGCTGCCCTACAGCCACACGAAGCGGGAGGGAGCGCCGGCAGAATTTAAGTCTCAATCCAGCCCCGTAAAACGGAGGGGAGAGGAATGCAGCAGCTCTGCGTATGCCTTGTAGCGCTATAGAAATGCTAAATAGTAGTAGTAGTAGTAGCTCACTGTAACACAAACTCGTCTCAACTCTTGAAGAATCCAATTGAAAAAACTTGAACACGAAGTCCTCCTGAACAGGAACTGAAGACTAAACTTGAACCTGAAATGCAACCAGAATATAAACAGTACAGATATCTGGGAGGGGCTATGGATTGATCAGCTATGATTAATGGAAAGAAAATTATCAGGTATGATACATAATTTTACCTTCCATACCATCATGCTGATCAATCCATAGACTGGTGGGATGTACCGAAGCAGTACTCACACAGGGCAGGACATTGAAATCCCTGACCGCAACACTGAAGCTCCAAACCGGGCCTCCGCCTGAGCAGCCACAGTCAAGCGGTAATGCCTGGAGAAGGTATGGGCCGATGCCCAAGTTGCCGTCTTGCAAATCTCTTCCAAGGAGACGGACCCGGCCTCTGCCATCGAAGCCGCCTGAGCTCTAGTGGAGTGAGCCTTCAGCTGGATAGGCGGCACCTTCCCCGCGGCCACATAAGCCGCTGCAATGGCATCCTTGACCCATCTTGCCACTGTAGGCTTAGCAGCCTGCAGACCCTTACTAGGACCTGCAAACAGGACAAACAGATGATCCGATTTCCGGAAATCATTGGTCACTTCCAAGTATCTGATGATGACTCGTCTCACATCCAGATATTTGAGAGCAGAGTATTCCTCTGGGTAGTCCTCCCTACGAAAGGAGGGGAGACAGAGCTGCTGATTCACATGGAAGCGAGAAACAATCTTGGGCAGGAAGGAAGGCACTGTGCGAATAGTCACTCCTGCCTCAGTGAACTGCAGAAAAGGCTCTCGACATGAGAGTGCCTGGAGCTCGGAAACTCTTCTGGCTGAAGTGATAGCCACAAAAAAGACTGCTTTCAACTTTAGGTCTTTCAGAGATGCCCTCGACAAGGGTTCAAAAGGCGGCTTCTGCAATGCTCTTAGCACCAGGTTGAGATTCCACGCAGGCACCACTGAGTGCAGAGGAGGGCGCAGGTGATTAACTCCCTTGAGAAAACGTACCACATCTGGCTGCGAAGCCAGGGAAGCACCCTTCAGGCGGCCCCTGAACCAAGCCAGAGCCGCTACCTGGACTTTAAGGGAACTGAGCGACAGGCCTTTCTCCAGACCTTCTTGCAGGAACGCCAGCACTGAAGAAATTGGAGCAGTGAAGGGAGAAAGTGAGCCTGCTTCACACCACGCTGCAAAGGTACGCCAAACCCTGGCGTAAGCAGTAGAAGTAGAGCGCTTCCTCGCTCTCAGCATAGTGGCGATGACCTTGTCTGAGAAGCCCTTCTTCCTCAGACGCTGCCGCTCAATAGCCAGGCCGTAAGACCAAAGGGGGAGGGATCCTCCATCACCACGGGACCCTGATGCAACAGGCCCTGCTCCACTGGCAGCCGCAGAGGGTCGTCCACTGAGAGCCTGATCAAGTCCGCATACCAGGGACGTCTGGGCCAGTCCGGACCCACCAGGATTATCCGGCCCGGATGCTTTGCCACCCGGTCTAGTACCCTGCCCAACATGGGCCAGGGCGGGAACACATAGAGAAGTTCTTGTGTCGGTCACTGTTGGAGAAGAGCATCTACTCCCAGAGATCGAGGGTCCCGTCCTCTGCTGAAAAAGCGCGGCACTTGGCAATTGGCCGATGACGCCATCAGATCTAGGCTCGGCTGGCCCCAGCGCTTCGTGATGTCCAAGAACGCCTGAGCCGATAACTGCCACTCTCCGGGATCCAAGGTATGGCGACTGAGAAAGTCCACCTTGACATTCATGACTCCGGCAATGTGGGCAGCTGACAGCTGTTCCAGGTTCGCTTCCGCCCACTGGCATAGATTCATGGCTTCCTTGGCTAGAGGAGCGCTCTTGGTACCTCCCTGGCGGTTGACATAGGCCACAGCCGTGGCATTGTCCGACAGGACCCGTACTGGCTTCAACGCCAGTACCGGGAGGAACTCCAAAAGCGCCAACCGAATGGCTCTGAGTTCCAGGAGGTTGATAGACCACTTTGCCTCTGCAGGAGACCAGAGCCCCTGCGCTGTCCTTCCCAAGCAGTGGGCTCCCCAGCCCGTCAAAGAGGCGTCCGTCGTGACGACAATCCACTCCGGGGTCACAAGAGGCATCCCTGCAGACAACTTGTCTGTCTTCAGCCACCAGCTCAGCACCTTGCGCACTGCTGGGTCCAAGGGAAGGCGCACAGCATAATCCTCCGACACCGGAGTCCAGCGCTGCAGCAGAGAGTGTTGTAGTGGTCTCATATGAGCCCTGGCCCAGGGCACTACTTCCATCGTGGCTGTCATAGAGCCCAACAGCTGCACATAGTCCCAAGCCCGAAGCGGAGAGGCTACTAGGAACTGGTCCACCTGAGCCTGAAGTTTGACAATCCGATTGTCTGGCAGGAACACTCTGCCCACTTGGGTGTCGAATCGAACTCCCAGATACTCCAGGGACTGAGTCGGGCGCAGCTGGCTTTTCTCCCAGTTGATGATCCACCCCAGGGAGCTCAAAAGAGCAATCACCCGGTCCACAGCTTTGCCGCACTCTGCATAAGAGGGGGCTCGGAGCAACCAGTCGTCCAGATAAGGATGGACTTGTACTCCTTCCTTTTGCAGGAAGGCCGCGATGACCACCATTACTTTGGAGAAGGTCCGCGGAGCAGTAGCCAACCCGAACGGGAGGGCTCTGAACTGGAAGTGTCGGCCCAGGACTGCAAAACGCAGAAAGCGTTGATGAGGAGGCCAGATGGGAATATGCAAGTACGCTTCCTTGATGTCCAAGGATGCCAGGAACTCCCCTGCCTTCACTACCGCTATAACAGAGCGGAGAGTCTCCATGCGAAAGTGCCGAACTTTCAAGGCCCGATTGACCCCTTTGAGGTCGAGGATAGGCCGTACAGAACCTCCTTTCTTTGGTACCACAAAGTAAATGGAGTAACGTCCCTTGCCAAGCTGATTTTCTGGCACCGGAACGACCCCACCCAGGCGGATCAGATTGTCCAAGGTCTGCTGCACTGCCACAGCTTTGACCGTAGACTTGCAGGGAGAGAGTACAAACCCGTCTCTTAAGGGTCGGCAGAACTCTAGCTTGTAGCCGTCTCTGATGACTTCCAGCACCCAAGCGTCTGAAGTTACCCTGGTCCACTCGCCCAGAAACGAGGACAGGCGTCCTCCAATCTGCACTGGGCCATGGACCAGGACCCCGTCATTGGGTACGAGACCCTGGGGGAGGACCGGAGGGCGCACCTCCGGGACGGCGGTCTCTGCGAAAGGAAGGCTGCTTGGGGGAGAAATTCCTCTTGAAGGAAGAGGGGGCAGAGGAACCCGACTTGCCCGGGCGGTACCGACGGGCTTCCTGAAACTGTCCTCTGGAGATACCGGGGCGAGCACTGGCCCGAGCCCTGACCTCTGGTAACCTCTTGCCCTTAGACGTGCCGAGATCGGTCACGATTTTGTCCAGCTCGACCCCAAAGAGCAGCTTGCCTTTAAAAGGCAACTTAGCCAGGCGGGACTTAGAGGCGTGGTCCGCAGACCAATGTTTCAGCCAAAGCCAGCGCCGCGCAGAGACTGTCTGAGCCATACCTTTAGCCGAGGCTCTCAAGACATCATACAGTAAGTCTGCCAAATAAGCCAAGCCCAATTCCAGGGCCGGCCAGTCAGCCCTCAAGGAAGGATCCGAGGGGGAAGCCCGCTGCACCATCGTCAGGCACGCCCTGGCCACATAGGAGCCGCAAACTGAGGCCTGCAAACTTAAGGCAGCCGCCTCGAAGGACGACCTTAAAGCCGCTTCCAATCTTCTGTCTTGGGCGTCCTTTAGGGTCGTGCCACCTTCCACCGGCAACGCCGTTTTCTTAGTCACCGCAGCAATTAAAGAATCCACGGTAGGCCAAATAAAGGCCTCACGTTCACTTTCAGGCAAAGGATAGAGGCGGGACATAGCCCTAGCCACTTTGAGGCTCGCTTCCGGGACATCCCATTGAGCCGAAATTAAGGTGTGCATGGCATCATGCACGTGGAAGGTTCTAGGCGGGCGCTTCGTCCCCAGCATAATGGCAGAGCCAACAGGGGCTGAGGGAGAGACGTCCTCTGGCGAGGAAATCTTCAAAATGCTCATGGCCTGCAGTAACAGGTTGGGCAAATCCTCTGAGCGAAAGATCCGCGCTGCAGAGGGGTCATCCGCTCCATCCGAGCGGGAATCCGTCTCCTCCAAGGAATCCCCAAAGGACCGTTGGGAGAACTCAGATACGCTGCCCTCATCTACATCAGAGGAAACAGCGTCCTCTAAGGCCCGGGAATCCACCCGAGGGCGTTTACTTCCGGGGGCCTCAACCCCGTTATCGGACAAGGGAGAAGGGGCAGCGTTTTGCATAAGAAAAGCCTGATGCAGCAGCAAAATAAACTCGGGGGAGAAACCCCCCAGACTGTGCACTTCAGCAGCTTGGGCACCCTCAACCGGCGCTCGCAAGAGCGGGGGAGAAACATGCTGCGCATCCAAGATGGCGTCCGGCGCGACACTCCGCGGAGCCGCGCGGGAAGAACGGCGCTTAACTTTAGCCGCTTTTTTGCCGTCGCCCAAATCAAGGGCGGCCATGGCATTAACGTCTCCCAGCTCAAGGGCGGCCCAAGAAGAAGCCGTCCGAGCAGAGTGGCCGGCCAAGATGGCGGAGGCGAGCAGCGGGGGATGGGCGTTTATGGCGGGAAAAACCACCGCACCGGAGGAAGACCCGGGACACTGACCGGCCTCCGAACTGACACCCAACAAGGGCGAATCAGACTTTAAGACCCCCGCATCCCCGCTAGAAGCGCACACGCGGTCCAGGGAGCGATTCTTCGTGCCCTCGCCCTCCGACGCCATAGGCCACGTGGAGATCGATCGGGAAACCCCCTGCCCGCTATAAAAAGGTAAAAAATTACCTACTTCTCGCTCCGAGCTGTAACGACCTGGTGTCCCAGTGAGTAGCTGCAATAAACGTTTAAATAAACATCGAAATAAACGCCCTTAAGGACGTCCAAAATGTTTTGGTTTTGTTTTTTTTTAACGGAGCCAGCGGGAGGGGGGAGAAAAGGAGGGACCTGGCGCCACCAGGTTTGCACTTGCTCAAGAAGAGCCCTCAACCCCAGGTACTCAACAAAACCTAAAAATTAGGCTTGGAGACCTAGCCAGAGCTGATGCTGTGTGTGACCACCACCTGCTGAGATAGAGAACATACTGAGGAGTTTCCGGCAGCACATGACCACATATAGGGAGGCAAAAGGATTGCTCTCTATCTCCACTTGCTGGTAGATGGACACAACCCACCAGTCTATGGATTGATCAGCAAGATGATATGGAATGCACACTTTCATTGTTATATACTACTAATCATTTCTATAGCGCAACTAAACGTACGCAGCGCTGTACACTTTGAAGACGGCCAGAGATGGAGCTTGACGTACTGGTTCAGAAAGTCTATTCCAGGAATCTTCACGGATTCCTCCATAAAGTCAGCATAGAGGGTATTAAAGTCAGAAAGATCAATAATCACCGTTCAGTAACTTATTAGCAGCTCTCTAAAACCAACCACTAATCCAAGCCTCAGGTCCCAAAAGACAATTTTATAAATAAAAGTAGGAATCTATTTCTCTTTATAAAATAACACCTCAAAAGAGGAATTTTATAACAGGGCACCTAAGTTAATAGGGAAGGAAGATGCCTCTTTTTTGCTTATCTTAAAGACACGTGGAGGGGCATAATCGAACAGGGACAACCATCTCTAAGGGCATCCATCTCTAAGGACGTTCCGGCGAAGGGGCGAGGAAACCCGTATTACCGTAACAAGATGGACGTCCATCTTTCGTTTCGATAATACGGTCGGGGACGCCAAAATCTCAACATTTAGGTCGACCTTAGAGATTGTTGTCCTTAGAGATGTTCGTCCCTGGTTTTCAGCGATAATGGAAAACTAGGACACCCATCTCAGAAACGACCAAATCCAAGCCATTTGGTCGTGGGAGGAGCCAGCATTCGTAGTGCACTGGTCCTCCTCACATGCCAGGACACCAACGCTCCCAGGTGCAAAGCTCCCTTACCTTGGGTGCTGAGCCCACCAACCCCCCCCAATACCCACTCCCTACAACTGTACACCACTACCATAGCCCTTAGGGATGAAGGGGGGCACCTACATGTGGGTATGGTGGGCTCACATTTACCACAAGTGTAACATACTACCAGCAGTTTGGGGTTCTTAAAGATAGTTCTCCGAAACGTAACCCTACTGAACCTCCCTGCCTTATGAATTCTGAACAGTTATGCAGAGATAAGTGTTCTTATATCAATGTGACCATTTGAATACAGAGAAAATGCCTTTGGTATGCAACTTTGATTTGGGCCTCATGTCGCTAGCACATATTATAGTTGTGTCAGCGATTTATATTTCACGTATTTAATTTTGGTTTGCATTACACAAGTTGTGTTGGGGAGCTATATGATGTTTCAGTGAGCTTTAAAGATTCGCCTAATATAGGCTATATTCATTTGTCTGCTCCTGATGCTGAGGGCGGGTGGCCACGGCTTTTGAAATGAAAGCCCCCACATTTCACCTTTAATTATCTGCAACGTTCATATTTTCATAGGAAAAATTGGTTTTGTTGTACAATTCAAACACACTTTTTTTTTTTAAGTTGTATATATAGAGAAATTTATATTCAGCTAAAAAAAACAAACCCGTGTTACATTGTAAGATACCAATGGTATAGCATCTACTTTGCATCTATATACTGAAGTAGGTGTACAAAAACGTTTTCTGCACTTTGATGTAACAGAAATGACAAAATTCAATAATATGACAGTAATTTTGAAATGTTCACTCTCAGTACTTGAACTGTGACAACTGTAGTTCTCGGTAAGACGGGAGCTTTAAGTTTAAATGAAACAGCCGTAAATCAGCTGACATTCAGCTCCACAATACAGCCTCGAGTGAACCAAACAATAACGTGCAAAGTGCTCTAAATCAAATCATGGTTATACAATAAATATTTTATAACATTTCCATGAATGTCAAATCCTGGAAACTGTCCAAAAATTGAAATATCACATAGACCAATCAGCCAGAATGAACTGCATGACAAATGATGTTGGCAGCTTCTCAAGTGAATGTGAAATCACTTATCTGAATCTCTGTTCATATCTTCACCACCATTTTGAAGCTTGCCAAATGGCATCAGGCTCTTCTTTTAAGACTGGACTGTTTGGGGTCCTAAGGAAGGATTTTTCTTTTTTTTAATCCGAAATGGAGATCTGTAGAACCCATTACATTGAATATATGGACAGAGATTCAGATAAGTGATTTCACATTCATTTGAGAACTGCCAGCGTCATTTGTCATGAAATTCATTCTGGCTGATTGAGCTATGTGATATTTAAATTTTGGGATGTTTCCAAGATTTGAAATTCATGGAAATGTTATAAAATATTTATTGTATTTATCACGATTTGATTTAGTGTACTTTGAACATTATTGTTTTGTTCACTCGAGAATGTGTTTTAGAGCTAAATGTCAGCTGATCTACGGCTGTTTCATTTAAACTTAAAGCTCCTGTCTTACCGAGGACTACAACTGTCACAGTTCAAGTACCGAGTGTGACCATTTCAAATTACTATCATTAAATTATTGAATTTTGTCATTTCTGTTTGTCACATCAAAGTGCAGAAAACTTTTGTTTGCATCTATACATTGGGTGTTTTCTGGTTGGGTTCTTTTAGAGCGGTAATTTTCTACACCTACTTCAAACAGAACGTCAAATTTGTATTTAGAACTTTCAAGTACAGTGAGCTACAATGTAAAAGATGTCTCCAACATTTTATTAAATACACACATCAGGCTCAAAAACAACTGAACACGTTTCTTTAAAAAGCTGAGCTGACTGATGGGCAACAGGACTGAATGCCTGCCAAACTTCCACAAAAATTGAAATATTTTGGTAAAATATTGAACAGCACACCCCCCCTCCCCAATTTAACACAGACATGTCATTTGAACTATTAGTGTTATCATTATAATGATATTTGTGTTTTTTGAAAGTTACTCACCGGAGTGCCAGGAGGCAGTGTCTGCACAGATGCTGGTTGCTGTTGACTAGACTGAGGAGTTGGTACAGACTGAGTCTGAACTGGAGTTTGTGGTTGTGGTATGACTTGAGCCTGTACTGCTGCCTGGACAGTAGGGGTGCTTTGTGTCTGAGTGGCATTTGGTACAGAGCCTGGTGTTGGTGTTGGAGTTTGCGCTGAAGATGACACCGGGGTTGATGGCTGAGCAGGAGCTGCAGGTTGTGGTGTTGTCTTTCCTGGTGGAATTGGGAGCTGGATTGGCGGCATTACAGCTACAGTTGAGGCAGAAGTTGGAGTTTGATGGAGAGGAGACTGGGATACCGGTGGTCGTGGCAACTGTCCACTCTGTGGCCCCAGCAGATTCATGGAGTTAGTGATGGGGAGAGAGGCACTAGGAACTGGATTCTGCTTTAAAAAAAACAAACACACAAAAAAAGCCCATATACTAATAATACTTCTATAATTTAGATGTCTTGAAAAGTGGATTTCATTATGCACAATAGCAATTTATTTTTCATCTTAGTTGATTTGCCCTCTTTTGCATTTAAGTTTCCTTTTACTAAGCTGTGGCAAAAAGTGGCCTTAGTGTGCCCTTGAACAGAACTTTCCCGCATGCTAAGGCCATTTTGGAGGCGGTAAGTGCTCATGTGGTAATCCTGCGCTAACCAGAGAGCACTGTTTAGTTCAGGAATACCCACCCACTCTTCGTACCCTGACATGCCCCTCTCCAAAAAAAAACAATTTTTTTAGTGCCTGGATTAGTGTGTACTAATTTGGAAGTTACTGAGGGTTGCCTGAGCACATCCTGCGGTACGCCATTTTAAGCTGCATTAGTGCCTACCGCAACCTAGTAAAAGGGCTCCTAAAATGGCTAAATGACAACTCTCTGCGATACTAATCTTCTGTAGTCATCACCTCTTGAAATTCACATCTGTATCAGGAAACATTTAGCTATCTTTCATATTAACAACAGAAGAGTAATTCACTTATGTCAGAACTTATTCACTTACGTCTAACTGCTTTGGCTATTTAAAAGAAGTGTTATTTTGTGAGAAAAAGAGGGACAGTTTTATTTCTTTCCACTGTATTACAAGAGACGATGAACTAAGGAAAACTGAAAAAAGCTCAAACAAGGGGCAGAATCACCATTTAAACAAAGACCAAAACTTTCTCAGGAGTGCAAAAAAGTGGCAATACTTGTTCCTGACAATGAAAATAAATGAGGTAAGATGTTTTTTATGGGCTCCATTAAGATATTACTAATTAGCTGTAAAATACAAAATTATCCCTATTTTTAACTAACTTTCAGGACTGAAATGCAACTTACAACTGTGATACAAAAAGCCAACTAGACTGGCTGTCTAAAGATCTTTACCAGAAATTATAACACATGAAATGTAGACATTAAGTGCATGTGAATAACAAATTCTTATGTGAAATTCTATGCGTCTACATTTTATTTCATTAAATTTGTAAATCACCTGTCCATATTCTAGACAATTCATTTCAATATAGTATAAAAGAAAGGGGGTAGTTTCAGTTTTCCCTGTGTGGAAAGCATATTTTACATACAGAAAAGGGCTAAAATTGGGAATGAAATATTAGATGGAGTAACATGACTTCAGGTGACGGCTGCGGAACACCAAATGTAACATGCAGTGTAATCATGTCCAGAATCAGCCTGACACTTGAAATTATCAGAGACTAATTGTTAAATATGATCACACACCTTAGGATTCCAACACAATTTATTATAGCACTGACAAAAATTTTCTTTGCATTCGACGGCAAGTTTTATCAACAAGTGAAGGGTAAAGCAATGGGCGCTGCATTCGCGCTGTCCACAGCTAATTTAAACGTAGCAGATTTTGAAAAGAAACATTTCAAATAATATATATATGGATAAAATATTTGTCTGGAAAAGGTATATAGACGATATTTTCATGATTTGGAAAGGAACAGAGTGACTTGACCGAGTTTTTTTATTTGGTTAAATACTTTAGATGTCAATCTTCAAATGAAACATGGTAGAAAAACTATATCATTCTTAGACATAAATATAAGTATTGGGCAAAGAGATTTTATTACTGACATATCGTAAATTGACAGATATGAATAAATATTTACATTATGAAAGTTGTCATAGTACAAGTCTTAAAGCAAATTTGCCTTACAGCCAATTTCTACGTTTAAGACGTCTCTGTTCAGATTCTAGAACGTACACATTTAGATCTAGACATCACAGACCGGTTTAAAGAAAAAGAATATCCGTTAAGATGCATACAAAAAGGCTTTCAGAAAGCTTCAAGTATTCCAAGAGAAGCACTACTCAAACCGACTCAGAAAACAAATGTAGATAAGATAGGTTTGTACTTTACCTTTCACCAACATGTCCAGTTCCATTGTCAACATTTACATTTAAAAAAAACATTGGTACCTATTACAAAGTCTAGAAATATTTGATAACAAAAAAATTAATTGTTGCTTATAAACAAGAAAAGAATCTTAGGGACTTGTTAGTTTCATCTGCATTACCTAATCCTGTTACACCATTGAGGAACTTATCTATAGGTCATTATCAATGTGGAAATTGTTCTGTCTGCAACGTTAATATGAATAATGTATATATACCACCAGCAAATAAAGAAATTCATTTACAACAATTTTCAAACTGTAAAACAACTAATGTCGTTTATGTAGTTATTTGCCCTTGCAATTTTGTTTATATTGGAAAAACTAAAAGGATATTTAATACAAGAATTATTGAGCACAGGAGTACATTAAAATGTAAGCTTTTGGACAAACCTTTGGTTGAACACTCATTAAATCTAGGACATAAGTTTGAAGACTATCGGTTTTGTGTGATTTTCGTATATACTCAAAAATGGAGAGGTGGTCCTATGGATATTAACTTATTATGTAAAGAGCAACAATTAATTTTCGATTTAAATACTCTTCATCCGAATGGTCTGAATGCAGATACAGACCTCTCTGTTTTTCTTTGAATGTAGTTTTGTTTTCAAACTCATGTGCAAACACATAAGACATCCAACCTATATCAAATACATCTTGTTTTTATTTACATTTTTTATTTGTTCTCATATTTTTCACTCTCTTGAAATGTTTTTCCTTGAATGTAATTTTGTTTTTAAACTCATGTGTAGGGGTCACGTGATGCTTTTAGCAGACGTGGACGAGGAGAGCTCCCGGGCGCCGACCGAAAGAACTGCTATAACAGCTGCAAAAATCGGCAAAGATAGATTTCAGATAGCAGAGATCGGAGGTTGAGACAGAACAACTGCGGGCGTAAGAGATCCGGGTTTCGATGGCATCTAAATCGGTGCGGAAACAAGGAGATAAGCCAAAGGCGGCTGAAACCCACAAAATGGCGGAAGCTGAAGGGGGAGGCCCGAGTTCAGTATGCTCCGCATGGGTGGCCGAAATAGTACCCGAGGTAACTCAGGCATTAAATCTATTCTTGGATCAAAAATTTCAGAGAATTACAGACAAACTTGAAACATGAACAGGAAAATGGAGGCACTAAAAGGCGAATTTGCAGCGTCGTGCCAAAGGCTGTCGGACCTGGAGGACCGAGTGCAGCAAATAAATACAGACAAGGAAATGCTACAAGCGAGGGTAAAGGATCTGGAAAACAAACTTGATGACATTGAAAACAGATCCAGAAGAGAGAACCTTCGCTTAGTGGGTTTACCAGAAACCATCACGGATATCGAATTATGTCCCTTTTTGGAAGTATGGCTCACTAACGCGCTTCAGTTACAATCTACGGCAGGCCCGCTCCGAATTGAGCGGACACATAGACTGGGCCCTAAAAGACAAGGAGACACTAAGCCAAGAGTAGTTATTTTCAAGTTGTTGAATTATGTCCACAAGATGGAGATCCTTAGAGCGATCAGGGCAAAAGGCCCATTGAAGTACAAAAACAAATCGGTACTCTGCTTTCAAGATTTCTCGATGAGAGTTTCGTTGCTTAGAAAAGCATACTCACAGATTTGTTCCACATTGCATCAGCGACACGTGCAGTTCGCACTGTTGTACCCAGCTCGTCTTAAGATATTCTCGGATGGAAAAGCTACATTCTTTGACACACCTGCGGCGGCTCGCGAGTTTCTGAACCAACACGTATCGGCGCAACGGGCTGCCGCTGAGTGAGAAGAGGGGAAAGCGGATAAGGTCAGAACTGGGAAGAGTCACTGGTAAAATGAATCACTTTACTGGATTAAGAACGATTGGTGCAGAGTGGAAGAGGAAGATATTCAGCTCTGTTTGAAAGCTGTAAGACCTCTGAATTGGTTTAAAAGAACACGTTGATTGAGAGCACGACTGGAGAGATATTGTGACATACAGTAGATGGGAGACCGGAGTGCCCGAGGAAACATATCAGAACTGGAAGTAGGGATCTCACTCCTCCGACAGAGACACCCCTATCTCCCCAGACTTGGGTGAAGTTTGTCTGGGCGCTCGGAAAGCTGAGGCTCCGAACCATTTTTGAAACGTTATAATACATCACGAGTTCAGAGGAAAGTACTTGCTTTGTGAGTGGACATGGAAAGTTTGACTGTTATAAATAAGCATGCAATATGAGATTTCTTACTGGTTCGAAAGGGGTCTACCTATGAGAGCACCACTGGATAATTTAAAAAGGGCTGGTAGAATTGGATCAATTAGAAGTAAGGGTGGGATAAATTGGTGTTCACTGGCATTTCCCCTCATACCTGCTACATGACAATGAGTTTCGAGAACATTTAGCGCAACAATGGATGGACTATCAAATGCATAATGCCGCCCATCGAGAAGACCCGATATTATTTTGGGAAATCGCCAAGGCAGTGTTGAGCGGGGTTATTATAGCATACACGAGCTATAAAATGAAGGCGAGAGATAAAGCTATTATTCGTTTAAGCTACCAGGTGGGAGAGGCCAGAAAACAGTGGGCCTGTAGGCCTACCTCCCAGAATAAGGCGAATCTTTTGGCGTTGCAGGCCTCCCTTAATACCTTACTACATGCTCGAGCAATCAAGTCTATGCAATATTATAAATACCAGTTATATCTTTACGGTAATAAACAGGGAAAACTGTTGGCAGGTCTGGTGCGGCGAAAATGGGGAAACAAAAGATACTGCAAATTTTGAGATCCGGGGAGAGATAGTGAGAACTGATGAGGAAAATAGCAGAAACATTTCGACAATACTATCGGGAGCTGTATGTTTGCCTGAAGGAGGATGATCTACAGAGCAGGTCCTATTTAGAGGGGAGGGAATTACCAACTTTACGGGATTCACAGCGAGCTACACTAAATCAACCGATTACAGAAGAGGTGTTGAGAGTGATAGAACAAGGGGCTTTGTTTAAAGCTCCGGGCCCAGATGGCTTTTGCTATGAATTTTACAAGGTGTTAAGCCATCAGATTGTGACACCTCTGGCGGCTTTGTTTAATAAGTTTGTAGAGACAGGGGATATGTCGGACTCTCTGAGTGAAGTCCGGATGGTAGTATTGTTAAAACCGGGCCAGGACCCTGAGCAGCCGTCATCTTATAGACCCATATCTTTATTGAATGTGTAGGCTAAGATGTTTGCCAAAATACTGGCCAATAGACTGGCGGTGATATTACCTTCTCTGATAGAGGATAGTTAGGTTGGGTTTGTGAGGGGGCGGACTATAGCTAAGAATATGCGGAAAATACTAGCTTCAATAGACTGGGTGGAAAGGAAGGGGACGCCTTCTCTGATCAGTTTTGACGCAGAGAAAGCGTTCGATAGAGTTGGGACTTTTTGTTCGCTACTTTAGAGACCTACGATTTTGAGGGATCATGAATTCAGGCGGTGCGAGCATTGTACAAAGCACCGTGGGCAGTAATATGGGTGAATGGGATCTTCTCAGAATAATGAGTGGAATGGATCGGGTGGATGTGAAGCGACTGTTCACGCTATCCAAAAATACTAGGACTAGAGGGCATGAGTTGAAGCTACAGTGTGGTAAATTTAAAACGAATCGGAGAAAATTTTTCTTCACCCAACGTGTAATTAGACTCTGGAATTCATTGCCGGAGAACGTGGTACGGGCGGTTAGCTTGACGGAGTTTAAAAAGGGGTTAGATAGATTCCTAAAGGACAAGTCCATAGACCGCTATTAAATGGACTGGAAAAATTCCTCATTTTTAGGTATAACTTGTCTGGAATGTTTTTACGTTTGGGGAGCGTGCCAGGTGCCCTTGACCTGGATTGGCCACTGTCGGTGACAGGATGCTGGGCTAGATGGACCTTTGGTCTTTCCCAGTATGGCACTACTTATGTACTTATGTACTGACATACAACGGGGGACACAACAAGGGTGCCCGCTATCGCCACTGTTTGTTTTAAGCATAGATCCTTTGATTAGGGAGATATTGTCGAACCCAGATATTCATGGAGAGGAAGTGGGAGGACAAGACTTTAAGGTATCGGCTTTTGACGATGATCTGTTGGTACATTTGACTAACCTCAGAGAATCCCTTCCTGCTTTGATGGATAGCTTCGCCGAATTTGGTGACTTCTCAGGGTTTAAATTAAATTTGGACAAGTCTTTGGCCTTACCAACTAGTAGTTCGGTGAAGCAGCAATGGGAGGGACAATTTCCTTTGAAATGGGCTGTGCGCCACTTTAAATATTTAGGTTATCAAACTCCCCTTATAGGACATTTCTGATACAGGACCTGAACGTGTCTCATCTGTTAGAGCAGACAAGCCAGCTCTGATCACAGTGGTCATCGCTGCCTATCTCAGTGTATGGGCGTATTCAGTTATTTCATATGATCCTGTTTCCCAGGAGTAATACACGCTGCAACTACTACAGATCAAACTCACTAGGAGGGAACTTAATGCTCTATTCAGAATGGTATCACTCTTTTGTTGGCAAGGGAAGAAACCTAGAACTCCATTTAGATACTTGATCGGTACGTGGCAGCAGGGGGGGATTAGGGCTGCCGGATACGCAGAGCTATAAATGGGCATGTCTGCTCCAGCACCTGGGAGACTGGGTATTGGAAAGCCAAACATACACACCTAGGAAGTTGGAGCAGGCCATGTATGGTAAACGGAAAGTTTTCTCCTTGGTCCACTGCCCTGTGGCTAAACTTCCCGAGGAGTTGCGCTCCAACTTTCTCCTGAAATCGATGCGGATGTTTTGGAAGTACTTGATATCTTTGTTAGAAGGGAACCCGCAGCAGTCAGACCAGAAACCCTTGGTGGGCAATGTAGATTTTGAACCAGGGATTGATAATATCTGTTTTAGACGGTGGGAAAGCAGGGGAGTTAAGTATGTTGGAGACCTTTTAGAAGCGGAGGGGAAATTAATGACATGGGAGGCGATGTTGCTGTCAGGGAAGGTGGACGGGCGTGATCTGTTTGCCTATAGACAGGTACAACACTATATTTGCAGTATGGATTTGGAGGACACGTGGTTTCCCCTTAGACAGCGACTATTAAACTTTTTTGAGCCCATTCAAGATAGAGGGGGTCTCGGTGTCCACCCTGGAACGAGCGCTAGAAGCAATTCAGATGAGACAGAAGGGGGAGTTGCAGCGACGATGGAGTCAGGATTTGGGCATACCGGCTGCATCGATAGATCTAAATCAATTAGTAGGGCGAATACCATCGTCAGTGAGTGCGGAGCTTAGAGAATGCAATTTCTGAGTGTTGCACAGAGCTTATTTTACACAGGAACGCCTTTTTAAAGCAGTCGAGGGGTGCCCACGCTTGGAGGGTACAGAGCCGAAGGGGAAGAACGGGAGGAAGGGAAGGGGGGAGGGGGAAAAGGGGGTTTGACACTAAGCACTTGATGAAGAATAGTACTATCGGGACATCAATGAGGGGATTAACCACTTTAACATAGGATGATGGTCCTAAGCAGAGTCACTAGTTATAGGATTGAGTAGTACATGAGAGTGGTTGGGAGGGGGGAAGAGGGGGGGGAAATGGGAGAAAAGATTGATAAAAGATCATATTATTGTTTTGTTGCGGAGGAATACAACAGCTTTGATCTGCATATCTGTTGTTATTTGGAATGTTCTTTTTGAATTATCATCAATAAAAATGTTAAAACCTTAAACTCATGTGTAAACACACAAGACAACCCACCTACACTAATACATCATGTTTTTATTTACAAAATTTGTTCTGATTCTTTGATATTTTATATTCATCCATCTTTTATTTCCATTTTTTCCTTTACAAAATGTTTTAGAGTACAATTATTGATATTTTTTATTTTGATTTTTTATTTTTAATTATTGTTTAAGGATATACATATTTTAAAATATTTAATTTATATCAAATAACATAAATAGTAATTCTTTTGTACACTAAAAGTCATTCATCAATTTTATTTTCATGTTTCATTTTTATATTTATTTTTTTGATTCATTCACTTTTTTGCTTTGACTACACTTGTTATTAATACTTTACCACTATCACATTCGCATATTTTTGAATTTTTATATATTCCTGTCATTTTTAAATAGTTAACTTGCTGACATTTTTAAGGCAATACATATTTTAAGTTTCCTAATATCCCCTATTTTAATCATAACATTGTTTACCAGATTTCTCATTTTTTTCAGGTTTTATTTGTGCAGTTCAGTCATTCATCCTTCATATTTAGCATCTGCAGAAAGTTCATGGGATCATTATTTTTATTTTCTATTATTTTTGATTTTTCATTTATTTGAATTTTTATTGTTATGAAGTTATTTTTGCTTTCTGTTTTATAAAATATTTATTCAATATCAAATACCATAAATAGTATTTATGGTGAATACTGATAGTCATTCATGAATCTTATTTCCATATTTATTATGGATGAATACGTCATATTCAAAGTATTTATGGTCATTTTCATTTTTCAACTATTTTCACTTTTTGTTCATGGTGCACTTATTTATTTGCAAATTTTTTTCATAGTCTATTATTTATTTTTCATAATTCGTCTATAATCATTGCAAAATTAAGAATATTTTCTTTTTTGGTTTTGTTCATTAGTTGATGTCTTCACTTGTGTTTTCATGTTCCGTAATAATGTTTTTCATTTTTTTGATTTTGCCAATCAAGATACCTTCCTATTTTCCTTATCAACCTTTTTTTCTTTATAATTATTTTTATATTTTTTAAATATTTATCATCTGCAGAAAGCTTTTTACATTTTTGGCTTATACGGACCCTGTCAATTCATCTTCAGTGTCTGACATTTTTTACGAACATTTTTAAGACATATTTCAAGCATCTGTTTCTAACATTTTTTAGTTTCACTTTTGAATGACTTCATCATAGTATAGATCCCAAATGGATAGATGTGCGTCATACTATCCTTTTATTAGAATTAATTATCTCTTCAATTTCTCATTACCCTTTCTTATTATCCTTTTATCAGAATTCATTATCTTTTCAATTATTTAGATTGGCTCAATTACAACTACATCCTTAATCAGAATTAATTATCTTTTCAATTATTTAGATTGGCTCAATAACAACAACTACATTTTTAATTGCACACAAATTGGGCAAGCATGATTTACTTCCGGTTCATGACCCTTCTTTCCCTTATTTAAGCTTCTTTTTTGGCCATCTTGTTTTTTCAGCATTTCAGAGTCGTGTGGGTGTAGGATAGACCTCGCGTAAGTCACTTTGTTCTTTTATTGATCTTTTTTCTTATTTGAATTTGGGACCAAAATGTTCAATGAAAGTAATTTAATTCAAATCGTTTGCTATGAGCAAGAAATTGACATATAACATCTATGAGTTTTTTCCACTTCTTTTCACATTTTTTCAACTTTTTCTCTTCAATTTGAACATATAGACTATCATACAAGTCTTTCACTTAGAACAATTTAAAACTAAATTTTATTATTAATCACTGTTTAGGTCGCTACCTTTTGTGACTTATCCGTTATGCTGTTTTTTTCAACAACCCTTTGAAGATATATGCTTCCACAATTTCTGGACATGTGAATTTATGATACTCATTTGTTTTTTTTATATCCATTTTGCATTTTTTAATATCCATTTAAATTTTTGATGTTTATTTGTATTTTTCCAGTTTATACAGCAATACTAATATTTCCTTGACTGTAAAGGAATATTATATAGGTAGGTGTCTTGTTTGTGTATTTAATTCCTTTTAGGTATTTACGCTCATGAATAATGTTTATGTTTCATTTAATCAACTTGATATTGAATCACATTTTTTTTTACTCATTCATCTGGTATTATAAAAGAACAATATATCATATTAACATATTATTTCATTCTTTATGTGGGATATCTATATTTCATTGTTTTTTTATGCGATAATTTATATTTTATAATTTAGTTTTGGTAGCCTTACGTATTATAAAGATTCTATTAAAATTTTATATAAAAATTGTACATAAAAATTTCTACAATAATTTATATATGTTGCTTTTAGAATATATATCATTTTTATTGGTTGTTATTGAGTATATAAATCATTGATTTTTATGGACATCAATACATTTCTATATGTTTTTAATTTTGTATATTTAGACATCTTATTTGTGATTATACAAGTTTTTAAATGTCATGTTATTTGTTTTGTAGCCCCTGACGCAGCCCTGCAGGGCGAAACATGGGCTAGTGTCGGGCTGATTCTGAATATTTTTGTCATATAATAAATTGATATTTTTCTCTCTCATCAATCTGCTCTTTTGTTTTTCCATTTTGGAGTTTGCAGACCGGTTGCCCTGCTGTTTTCTTGGACCCCGTGTAATCATGTCCTCCAGACACTATATGGCAATATTAAACCTACAATATCTGTCATTAAGGATTCCATTGCATAAAAATTCAAAATGCAAAAGTGAGTAGTACCTGTTGCACTCCGGCCTGAGGGGGTGTTTGGCCTATTCCCACATTGTTTACATTCATAGTTCCACTGGATGCTGGGAATGGATTTTGCTGCAGAAACTGGTTCTGCGTTGGTGCCTGTCCCATCATGTTATTAGAATGAGCTCCTATCATACTCTGTGGCTGAGAAGTACGAGAAGGAGACATAGCCATCTACAGAGCAAAAATGAGACAAATAAAACAAAATAACTGTCAAAGTAAAACATAAGAATAACAAAGAATAACTTTTAAAATTCTGCATTTACTTACATGTAAATAGACACTCTGATGAAAGCAGTGCAACGAGCAAAATAGATGGGCCACGTGTCTCCTACCAGGCACACATGGAAAATATTTTCCAGGGCTTGCAGCATGTATTATGATTTCCTTCAGGCCACCCAACTTGTGACTGTTTATGTACAGTCAAACTGGGAGGTGGGTGGGCTGTTTGGATTGTTGGACTGCTGTCATTAGAACACACCTTTTACAGGTAAACACTTTGTATTCACCAATGACAACCATATTCGATAAGCCACAGAAATGGCACTACTGCAATTTAAAAAGGACACAAGGACACTGGAGGAGCTGAATGTGAGAAACAGAAGTGGAATGTTTACTACTTAGGTGATACAGATAGGGAGATACAGTCTACGACAAGGATATAACTATGTGCAGAGAAAGTTGTAAAGCTATAATAAAACTGTAGCACTGACTGCAGTAGCATTTTCAAATTATTAGCTCAGAGAAGTAAATCAGTTGTTTCTGTTTACAAGCAGCTGTGTCCCTTCATTTACTTTAACATAAAGGCTACCTGCAATAGGTAATCGCTAACTAGGAATTGTCTTCAAATTCAAATGGGAAGGTGATCCTAGAATAATGTGCAAGAAATAAAGGTAAACATTTTTATGGAGATGTAATCTATTTGCTTCTCTTTTAAATTTTGTTCTAATATCTATTACAGTATAATAAAAATCTTGAGAGCCAAGCATAAAGAAAAACACCCAGAATAGCAAAGTTACAAGTGCTCTCCGAGAACAGCCGGCCAAGTATTTTCACAGTTGGGCGATGTCATTCGACAGAGCCTGGTGTGGAACTGACTAGCGTGACGGTTGTAGGAGTAGTCAGCCGCCTAGGGGTAAGTGCAGCAGGTTTTGATCTTGGCAACCTGGGTTCGATTCCCACTGCAGCTCCTTGTGAGCTTGGGCAAGTCACTTAACTCTCCATTGCCTCAGGTAGAAAAAGAAAACTTAGATTGTGAGCCCCCTAGGGACAGAGAAAGTACCTGCATATAATGTGTACAGCACTACGTACATCTAGTAGCGCTATAGAAATAATTAGTAGTACAGCACTACGTACATCTAGTAGCGCTATAGAAATAATTAGTAGTAGTATTAAGTTTCTAGACGCATCCCACTGTGCATGCGCTGGTGCCGTCCCTACCTGACACACGAGCGCAGGTCCCTCCACCAGCTAATAAAGCTAAAGAATTCAACTCCAAGGGGAGGTGGGAGAGTTTGTGAGAATACTTGGGCCGCTGTCCTTGGAGAACACCTGCTACAAGTGAGTAACTTCACTTTCTCAGAGGACAAGCAAGCCAGATGTATTCTCACAGCTGGGAATCCCTAGCTACTAGGCTCACCAAAAACAATAATACTAGGACAATAGGGACTCGAAACATCGAGGCCTGGAAGTCAATCAACCCAAAAACTATATACATTCTAGCTGTGGAGGTGCAGCCTGAACAGAACAAAACAAGGCCCGGGGGGGGGGGGGGGGTTAGTGTTGGATTATAGACACTGAACAAATTCTGCAGAACTGTCTGACAAAATCGGCTGTCACATCAGGTATCCTGATCAAGGCACTAATGAGATGTGAATGTGTGGACAAAAGACCACGTCACAGCTTTGCAGATCTCATCTATGGAGGCTGACCTGAAGTGGGTTATTATGGGCCTTGACATGGCCCTCTAGTCAGTCAATTAGAGTAAGCCAATTAGAAACTGTGTGTTTGCTGATGGCTACCCCCATCCGGTTTGGGTCAAAAGAAATAAAAAGCTGGGTGGATTATCTGTGGGCTTTAGTCTGCTCCAGATAGAAGGCTAAGGATCGCTTGCATTCTAAGGTATGCAGTACACTTTCATAAAAGAAGGAACAGGACACTCTGCAGACACACACACGAAACAAAACAAAGCAGAAGCAGTCCAGAGAAGGAGAAGATTAAGTGTAACAAGTCGATTTATTGGAAGTTGAACCAACTTGGCCAAGTTTCAACATACAAGCCTTTGTCAGGGGTCAAACCTAAAAATCTTCCTTGGCACACAAATAAATGGCATGAATATGTAAAACCGGTATCAATACAAGATCAAGTACACACTAGACTGTCAGCATCTCAGCGTATCTAGCAGGATCCTATGTACTCCAATTGCTGAACCAGGAGCAGGTGGGACTTGGGTAGTTTATCACAAACCCTAGCAGCTTTAACACGTGAACAGTTAGGTGCACTGACTCCATTGCTCCCTCCTGTGATGTGCTCCTGACCAGCCAATTGCCAGATAAGGAAACACGTAGACTCCCAGTCTGCGTAAGTATGGTGCTACCACTGCTAGACAGTTTGTAAACACCATGGGAGCTGATGTGAAGCCAAATAGCAGAACATGGTACTAGTAGTGGTGTTTTCCTATGCAAAATCTGAACTACTTCCTGTGACTGGGCAGTATCGAAACGCGAGTATAGGCATTCTTGAAGTCTGGAAAGCATAGCCAATCTTGTTCCTGAATCATGGGGAGAAAGGTGCCCAGGGAAACCATCCTGAACTTTCCTTTGACTAGGAGTTTGTTCAGGGCCCTTAGGTCCAGGATGGGATGAAATCTTCCTGTCTTTTTAGGCACAAGGAACTACCTGGAACAGAATCCATTCCTTTCTTCCCCTGTTGGCATTAGCCTGTAGAAAGGTGGAGATTTCCTCTACAAGTACCTGCTTGTGCCGAGAGCCAATGTAAGATGCTCTCATTGGGCAATTTGGTGGAATCTGACGCAAATGTAGTGTGTAACAGACCTATTTGAAGGACCCACTGATGTGAGGTTATAAGGGGCCACCTTTGATGGAAAAAAAAAAAAAACCAACCCAGCCTCCCCCCTACCGGTAAATCATCCAGGACGGTTACTGGAACTGTGGCTATGCTCTCCTCAAGCAAGTCAAAAGCTCATCCCCTGCTTTGACTAGGGAGACTGCTGGAGCTTCTGTGGCTGGGATTGACAAGGCCAAGATTGCTGGGCCTGGGGTTTCTGGGCAAAGTGGGAAGGTGGAGGAAACCTACATATCTTTGAGAGTTGTAGGGTCGCAGTCTAGGCCTGTTTGAAAGACTCCTAGAAGAGGCTGAAGCTGGAAGCTGCCGTGACAGGGACTTGATGGCTCTCCGTTTTTCTTGAGCCCTCATCCCCATCCCTCATTCTTGGAGACTAACATACACACTGATAACCCATCCGACTCATACACTTCTCAGTTCCTCACTCTAACCTCCTCCTTCAATCTCCAACTGAGCTCCACCACTCCTACTCACCAATCTGGCCACTGTCTTGACCTCGTCCTCTACCTGCTCACCCTCTAATTTCTGTGCCTCAGCTCTTCCTCTCTCTGACCATCACCTGATCACCATCACACTTCATCACCCTCCCCCGCAGCCCCGCCCAACACTAACCACTACTTCCAGGAATCTCCAGGCTGTCGACCCTCCCACCTTATCTTCTAGTACCTCTAATCTCCTCCCTTCCATCATGTCCCCCAAGTCTGTCGACAAGGCGGTCTCCACTTACAATGCCACTCTCTCATCTGCTCTGGACACCCTTGCACCATCCATCTCCCGTCCCACAAGGCGTACTAATCCCCAGCCCTGGCTGACCCCTTGCACCTGATACCTTCACTCCTGCGCCCGATCGGCTGAACGCCTCTGGAGGAAATCTCGCACCCATACTGATTTCATCCATTACAAATTCATGCTATCCTCCTTCCAGTCCTCCCTATTCCTCGCCAAACAGGACTATTACACACAATTGACTAATTCCCTCAGCTCTAACCCTCGTCGTCTCTTCGCCACCCTTAACTCCCTTCTCAAAGTGCCCTCCGCTTCCACCCCCCTCACTCTCTCCTCAATCACTGGCTGACTACCTCCGCGACAAGATGCAGAAGATCAACCTCGAATTCACCACCAAACCATCTCCTCCTCTTCACCCTATAACCCACTCCCTCAACCAACCAACCCAGGCCTCCTTCTCCTCTTTTCCTGATATCACCGAAGAGGAAACCGCCCATCTTCTTTCCTCCTCAAAATGCACCACCTGTTTCTCTGACCCCATCCCCACCAACTCACTTAACATCATCTCTCCTACCGTCACCCCCCCCCCCCCATCTGTCATATCCTCAACCTTTCTCTCTCCACTGCAACTGTCCCTGACACCTTCAAGCATGCTGTAGTCACACCACTCCTCAAAAAACCATCACTTGACCCTACCTGTCCCTCCAACTACCGCCCAATTTCCCTCCTACCCTTCCTCTCCAAGATACCTGAACGTGCCATTCACAGCCGTTGCCTTGATTTTCTCTCCTCTCATGCCATCCTCGATCCGCTTCAATTCGGCTTTCGCCCCCCACACTCGACAGAAACGGCACTATCTAAAGTCTGCAATGACCTGTTCCTTGCATATCCAAAGGTCACTACTCCATCCTCATCCTCCTTGACCTATCCGCCGCTTTTGACACTGTCGATCACAATTTACTTCTTGCCACATTGTCCTCATTTGGGTTCCAGGGCTCTGTCCTCTCCTGGTTCTCCTCTTAACTCTCCCACCGTACCTTCAGAGTACACTCTCATGGTTCTTCCTCCACCCCCATCCCGCTTCTCTGTTGGAGTTCCCCAGGGATCTGTCCTTGGACCCTTCTTTTTTCAATCTACACCTCTTCCCTGGGCTCCCTGATCTCATCTCATGGTTTCCAATATCATCTTTATGCTGACGACACCCAGCTTTATCTCTCCACACCAGACATCACTGTCGAAAACCCAGGCCAAAGTATCGGCTTGCTTATCCAACACTGCTGCCTGGATGTCCAACTGCCACTTGAAACTGAACATGGCCAAGACTGAGCTTATTGTCTTCCCACCCAAACCCACTTCCCCTCTCCCTCCACTCTCTATCTCAGTTGATAACACCCTCACCCTTCCTGTCTCATCTGCCCGCAACCTCGGAGTCATCTTCGACTCTTCCCTCTCCTTCTCTGCGCATATCCAGCAGATAGCCAAGACCTGTCGCTTCTTCCTCTATAACATTAGCAAAATTCGCCCTTTCCTCTCTGAGCACACCACCCGAACTCTTGTCCACTCTCTCATTACCTCTCGCCTTGACTACTGCAACCTACTCCTCACTGGCCTCCCACTTAGCCATCTATCCCCCCCCCCCCCCCCCTTCAGTCTGTTCAGAACTCAGCTGCACGTCTTATCTTCTGCCTGGACCGATATACTCATATCACCCCTCTCCTCAAGTCACTTCACTGGCTTCCGATCAGGTACCGCATACAGTTCAAGCTTCTCCTACTAACCTACAAATGCACTCGATCTGCAGCCCCTCCTTACCTCTCTACCCTCATCTCCCCTTACGTTCCTACCCGTAACCTCTGCTCTCAAGACAAATCCCTCCTCTCAGTACCCTTCTCCACCACCGCCAACTCCAGGCTCCGCCCTTTCTGCCTCGCCTCACCCCATGCTTGGAATAAACTCCCTGAGCCCATATGCCAGGCCCCCTCCCTGCCCATCTTCAAATCCTTGCTCAAAGCCCACCTCTTCAATGTCACCTTCGGCACCTAACCACTACACCTCTACCCAGGAAATCCTGGCTGCCCCAACTTGACATTTCATCCTTTAGATTGTAAGCTCCTTCGAGCAGGGACTGTCCTTCTTTGTTAAACTGTACAGCACTGCGTAACCCTAGTAGCGCTTTAGAAATGTTAAGTAGTAGTAGTATGTGCCTTAATGTCAGTGACTTCCTCCACCTTGTCCCCAAAAAGATAATCTCCTCAGTAAGGTATGTCCGCTAATCTCTCCTGAACCACTGGTTCCAGGTCCGAAAGGCAGCCATGAGAGTCTGCACCAAATAGGCCTATCAAAAATGCAAAACATGTACAAAGATTATTAGAAGCCATTAAAAGGCCCGCAAAACGCTGGAAACTCGTTACCAGAGAATGTGGTAAAGGCAGTTAGTTTAGCAGAGTTTTAAAAATGTTTCGGACGGCTTCCTAAAGAAGTCCATAGACCATTATTAAATGGACTTGGGAAAAATCCACTATTTCTGGGATAAGCAGTATAGAATATTTTGTACTTTTTGGGATCTTGGCAGGTATTTGTGACCTGGATTGGCCACTGTTGGAAACAGGATGCTGGGCTTGATGGACTTTTGGTCTTTCCTAGTATGGCAATACTTACGTACTTATGTAAAAGTGGCGGTTCTTAAGTGTGCAGCCCACACAGGAAGGATGGATCCTGTAAGCCAAGGAAATAAGTTTGCTGATCAAACTGCTAAAGCAGCTGCTCTGGGTGATTCCACTCCTGTATATTTGTTACCTTTATATCCTAAATCCCCTCCTGCCTTGCATAAACAGATCCACGGCAACGCACTGTATGGGCAACCCTGGGGGGGCTGCCCTCACTGCCAAATGGTTATAGAAAAAGGGCTCTGATTATATGCCCTGACAAACAGCTTTATCCTCTAGCAATGTACATGCATACTGGAACACACGTTGCCTCCATGATAAAGACTCTATATTTGGTATCATCCACAATTCGCTGAACATGCTGAAGCGGTAGCCCAACACCCAAGGCAGAGAATCTGGATGCAATATCAAATGAATTGTAAGCGACCAGGCCACATATTTCCTACACTCCAGCTGCTTTTTTGCCAACTAGCGAACCTCTGCAGCCTGCTTCTAAGAATATAAAAACAGCCATACTGGATCAGACCAATGGTCTATCTAAGCCCAGTATCATGCTTCCAACAGTGGCCAATCCAGGTCACAAGTACCTGGCAGAAACTCAATTAGTAGCAACATTCCATGCTACCAATACTGGGGCAAGCAGTTACTTCCCCCCTATCTCAATAACAGACTATGAACTTTTCCTCCAGGAACTTGACCAGTTATGAGTATCAGCCACAGACACGGTCCTACTGAACTGAGTACACTCCTTACACCTGCTGGGAGGTTTCTGTGACATATCTGGGAAAATAGCTGAAGCAAAATCAAACAGCTCAACGGTGAAGGAAAAAAAAAAATTTTTTTTTTTTTAAACCATAACCAGAAGCTCAGGCCATGAGCCATTAAAATGAAAGCAAACTAAAAAAAAAAAAAAAAAAAAAAATGCAAAAACTAAAAATAAACTATGGGGAAGGAATAAAATATTAACAAAAAAAAAAAAGCAAAGATACATATCTGTAGCAGGTATTCTCCAAGGATAGCAGGCTGATTGTTCTCACATGTGGGTCGGTGTCCAAGGCGGCCCAGGAACGGACATCTTCCATAGCAACAAAAAAGTTTGTCAGAGCCTTCCAGCGTGCAGGGCGCGGCCATCTTCCCGCCCGTCGTGCGAGAGCTCCGCTCAGTTAGATAAAGCAATAACAAAGAGAAGGACAACTCCAGAAGGGGAGGTGGGTGGGTTTGAGAATAGCCTGCTGTCCTCGGAGAATACCTGCTACAGGTATGTAAGGCTGCTTGTTCTCACATGTGGGGTATCCCTAGCACCCAGACTCATTCAAAACAACAAAGAAAGGTCAATTTGGCCTCGCAACGGTGAGGACATAACAAGGATTGACCTACGGACTAGAATACCTAACTGAGAGTGCAGCCTGGAACAGAATAAAAATGGGCCTAGGGGGGTGGAGTTGGATTCTAAACCCCAAACAGATTCTGCAGCACCGACTACCCGAACCGACTGTCGCATCGGGTATCCTGCTGAAGGCAGTAATGAGATGTAATGTGTGGATTGATTACCACGTCTCTGCTTTGCAAATCTCTTCTATAGTGGTTGACTTCAAGTGGGCCACCGACGCTGCCATGGCTCTAACACTATGAGCCGTGAAATGACCCTCAAGAGTCAGCCCAGCTTGGGCAAAGTGAAGGAAATGCAATCTGCTAGCCAACTCGAAATGGTGCGTTTCCCGACTGTAACTCCCCTTCTGTTGGAATCAAAAGAAACAAACATTTGGGTGGACTGTCTGAAGGGGCTTGTCCGCTCCACGTAAAAGGCCAGTGCTCAGGCCAATGCTCTCTTGCAGTCCAAGGTGTGCAACTGACGTTCAGCAGGGCGGGTATGAAGATGGGGAAAAAAATGTTGGCAAGACAATTGACTGGTTCAGATGGAACTCCGACACCACCTTCGGCAAGAACTTAGGCTGAGTGCGGAGGACTACTCTGTTATGATGAAACTTGAAATAAGGAGCATGAACTACTAAGGCTTGGAGCTCACTGACTCTACAAGCTGAAGTAACAGCAACCAAGAAAATGACCTTCCAGGTCAAGTACTTCAGATGGCAGGAATTCAGTGGCTCAAAAGGAGGCTTCATCAGCTGAGTGAGGACGACGTTGAGATCCCATGACACTGGTGGAGGTTTGACCGGGGGGGGGGGGGGCTTTGACAAAAGCAAACCTCTCATGAAGCGAACAACTAAAGGCTGCCCAGAGATAGGCTTACCCTCTACATGTTTATAAGCACTAATCGAGTTAAGATGAACTCTTATGTAGTTGGTCTTGAGACCAGACTCTGACAAATGTAGAAGGTATTCAAGCAGGTTCTGTGTAGGACAAGAGCGAGACTCTAGGGCCTTGCTATCACACCAGACAGCAAACCTCCTCCATTTGAAAAAGTAACATCTCTTCATGGAATCTTTGCTGGAAGCAAGCAAAACACAGGAGACACCCTCAGAGAGACCCAAGGAAGCGAATTCTACACTCTCAACATCCAGGCTGTGAGAGCCAGAGACTGGAGGTTGGGATGCAGAAGCGCCCCCTCGTTCTGAGATATGAGGGTTGGAAAACAGTCCAATCTCCACGGTTCTTCGGAGGACAACTCTAGAAGAAGAGGGAACCAAATCTGACGCGGCCAGAAGGGAGCAATCAGAATCATGGTTCCGCGGTCTTGCTTGAGTTTCAGCAAAGTCTTCCCCAGCAGAGGTATGGGAGGATACGCATACAGAAGGCCTGTTCCTCAATGCAGGAGAAAAGCATCTGATGCTAGTCTGTCATGGGCCTGAAGCCTGGAACAGAACTGAGGGACCTTGTGATTGATATGAGTGGCAAAAAGATCCACTGAGGAGGTGCCCCACTCTCGGAAGATCTTGCGTACAATGCCCATGTTGAACGACCACTCGTGAGGTTGCATTATCCTGCTCAGCCTGTCGGCCAGACTGTTGTTTATGCCTGCCAGGTAAGTGGCTTGGAGAAACATGCCGTGACGAGCCCAAAGCCACATCCTGACGGCTTCCAGACACAGGGGGCAAGATCCAGTGCCCCCCTGCTTGTTGACATAGTACATGGCAACCTGATTGTCTGTCTGAATTTGGATAATTTGGTTGGACAGTCTATTTCTGAAAGCCTTTAGAGCGTTCCAGATCGCTCGTAACTCCAGGAGGTTGATCTGAAGACTTTTCCTGGAGGGACCAAACTCCTTGAGTGTGAAAGCCCATTGACATAAGCTCCACACCCCAGGAGGGATGCATCCGTTGTCAGCACTTTTTGTGGCTGAGGAATTTAAAATGGACGCCCCAAGGTCAAATGGGATCGAATTGTCCACCACTGAAGGGAACTGTGAAAATTGGTGGACAGCTGGATTGCATCCTCTAGATCCCCTGCAGCTTGATACCACTGAGAAGCTAGGGTCCATTGTGCTGATCTCATGTGAAGACGGGCCATGGGTGTCACATGGACTGTGGAGGCCATATGGCCTAGAAGTCTCAACATCTGCCGAGCTGTGATCTGCTGAGAGACCCTGACCTTGGAAACTAGAGACAGAAGATTGTCTGCTCTCGCTTCTGGAAGATAGGCACGAGCCATCTGTGAATCTAGCAGAGCTCCTATAAATTCCAGTTTCTGAACGGGAAAAAGATGGGACTTGGGGTAATTTATTACAAACCAGAGTAGCTGCAGCAGTTGAATAGTCATCTGCATGGACTGAAGAGCTCCTGTCTCTGAGGTGTTCTTCACCAGCCAATCGTCGAGGTAACGGAACACATGCACTCCCAGTCTGCATAACTGTGACGTCTGTGGCTGTGACACCTCTCAGGCTTACCTTATTTCTGGCGGTCAGCTTCTAAGCTGGCTTCTGTCTGGTCTTTCTACGTTAGCTCTGTCTCTGTGTGCTGGCTGCTTCCAGCATGGCTCTGATTTCTCCACTACACTGCACCTGTGTGTGTTAAGCCTCTCTGTGCTTCAGTATGCTTTCTGCCTGTGTCTTGGTTTGTGCTCCCCTCGCCCTCTGGTGGCCAGAACCGGTGGCTTGCTGTCCCTACCCGTTCCAGACTTCAGCCCGGTCCGGTCTGGATCTTTCTCATAGACACGCGCAGCCTTGGACTTTTCTCTCTCTCTCTAAATTGCGGGTGGTTGTTGAGTACTAATTTGGGAGGTGATACAAGCAGCCTTCATACTTTAAAAGCAACGGAGTATAATTATTCATTCATGGAGCATTTCCAGATCAACCAACAAATCCCAACACGAAGTACATAGCAGAAAGAGAATGTTTCACTTTACAACATGTCAGATCAGTGATAGCAACACAAACTCCCTCCACTACCAGACATCTCCCACCTCCCTCCTTATCCCACAGCCCCAGCATCAGCCTGGTCTCATCGCCTCTTTCTCCTATCTGCCCAGCACCACTAAATCTACTGCAGAGAAAGGAGCTTAGTAGTGATTAGATGGCAACACCAGTAATAGGGAAGCAAAGCCAGTGTAGGGCAGAATTCTACGGTCTGGGCCCTAATCGTGGCTGGACAGATTTGGATGGGCTGCAGAGTGACTTCAATAACAACTTCAGAAAGCCGGGCAGACTTCTACGGCCTATGCCCTGAAAATGGCGAGGACAAAATCGAGGTCAGGTATACATATGAAATATCACATCATACCTTATGCTATGAGTTTATCTTGCTGGACAGATTGGATATACCGTACAGGTCTTTATCTGCTATCATCTACTATGTTCTTAGCTTAAGCCATTCTATCTGCTAGCCCCACCAGGAATTGAAAGTAGAGAATGAATACTTCCTGTACCACATATGAAAAAGTAGATTCTCTCTGATTTTAGCAGCTGTGTGATGCTGGCACCAGACCAAGGAGGTAATACAAAGGAGCCACTAGCACGAGTTTTGGTGGAACCAAAAAAGGCTAGTGTAGCACAATATGAAAAGGGTAGCCCATCCCAAAGACAGACATTTCCCACCAAAATGACTATTGAAGACAATGAGACATTTTCTACCGGTGCATCTGGGGTATAAATTTGAAAGATCTGCATGTTTTGCTTTCTAAATGCTGCAGAGTCTTTATGGCAATGATTCTCAATCTTCTTTCAGTTAAGACATACCAGGTGAATGCTGCTCATATATGTGGCACTGCATATATGACCCTCAGGGACCTTTGGTTCAACACAATATAGTAGTTCTTATGAGTTAAATGTATCCATGCTCTGTATTTACAGAAGTCCTACCTCCCCCCCCCCCCCCCCCCCCCAGCAAATGCAGATCATAACTAGGACACTTCTCCGTGGTCTGGCATCTCCCCTCTTCCTTCCTCAACCCCCTTCCCCGAGTCTATCTTCCTTGTTTTCCAGAAGTCAGCAGCAGCAATTCCCATATGCTGCCCTGCTGCTGGCACCAGCCTCTTCTTTCTAAAGCGGCCTGTCTCTCTGACGGAACTTCCTGTTTCCTCAGAGGTGGTCTGCAATAGAGAACTGAGAGAAGACGCCAATGCCAGCAGGGCACCATATGGGAATTGCTGCTGCTGCTGCCACAGCCTTTTAGAAAACTAGACACAGACTTGGGGAAGGGGGTTGAGGAATGAAGGGGGGAGATGCCAGACCACAGTTTGGGGGTGAGGGGGGGGGGGGTGGGAATGCAACCACTAGGCCAGCTGGCAGAAATCCTGCTTGAGGTCCCCACCTCAACTGGCCTAATAGGACTGCCCCTGCCTAGGTATTTGTAGTATTCAAAGTGATGTAATATGAAGGACATCTCTCCAAGCTCCTGTCTTGCTTCTTGGCCGTGGTGGAAGAAAAAAAAAAAAGAATTAAAAGCTGAAAGCAATTTCCTCTTTAGAGAAACATGCATGCGTTAAGAAATGAACAGCAAATCTAGTAATACAAGGGAAACCAAAGAAGCTTTAATAGAAAAGTTTTCCTGTACCATCATAAGGGAGTTGTATCACTTTACAAGTATTACGCCTGCTTGTCATTAAAGAAGCAATTATTTCAAATGAAACAAATCACATAAAGGGATAGTATAGTTATTTAAGAAAAATGTTAGATCAACTTATTTTGTTTATATAAACTGATGATACAACTGAAGGGAACTCAGCATATTATGTTACTGCTACTATACTCAACAGGACGGAGCAATACAAAGTAGGTTTATAACCAAACATTTCCTTTTTAAGTGCCTTAAATTCAGCGTAATAGCCCTTGTGATTGACAACTTAGCAGTCTTCTAATTTATCTGCATATTACTCCTGGAGTATTTCTGTGCTCTCTGCCATGCAGAATTTGTGCAGAATTCTGTTTTTCTGCACAGATTTCTGTGCAATCTGCTGAATACACTCTGTTTCTAGCTGTCTCCTGCCCTCTCCTCTCTCTTTGTCTGCCAGCAAACACACCACTACACACGGAAAAGAGAGGAGCTGCACATCGGGCTACTTCCACCTTGGTCCCCAGTAGCTCAAAGGAACAGTCGGGCCCAGGATGGCAGAGGTGGAAAAGCAGCCCAATGTGTGGCTGTGCAGCTCCGCTCTCTCTGTGTGCTGTAGTCATTAAAGTGCAGGTACGCAGAGGAAGATAGGAGGGGAGTGGCTGAAAAAAAGGTGGATAGGGTGGTACATGCCACGGAGGGGGAGGGGAGAAGGGAGGCTGAAACAAGATGGATGGGGTGGGGTGCTGAAGAAAGATGGATGGGGCTGTGTAAGTCATTGGGGGGAGGGAACTGAAACAAGATGGATGTGGAAGGGGACGACATCGAAGCAAGATGGATGGGGTGAAGTATGCCATGGGGGCAAGGGAGGCTGAAGCAAGATAGATGGGACAGTGTATGCCATGGGGGGGGGGGGGGGGGGGGGCAGATGCTAAAGTAAAATGGATGGGGTGGGAGGCTGAAACAAGATAGATGGGTTAGTGTATGCCATTTGGAGGGGGAGAGATGCTAAAGCAAAATGGATGGGGCGGGAGGGAGGCTGAAACAAGATAGATGGGGTAATGTATGCCATTTGGGGGGGGGGCAGATGCTAAAGTAAAATGGATGGGGTGGGAGGCTGAAACAAGATAGATGGGTTAGTGTATGCCATTTGGAGGGGGAGAGATGCTAAAGCAAAATGGATGGGGCGGGAGGCTGAAACAAGATAGATGGGGTAATGTATGCCATTTGGGGGGGGGGGGGGCAGATGCTAAAGTAAAATGGATGGGGTGGGAGGCTGAAACAAGATAGATGGGTTAGTGTATGCCATTTGGAGGGGGAGAGATGCTAAAGCAAAATGGATGGGGCGGGAGGCTGAAACAAGATAGATGGGGTAGTGTATGCCATTTGGGGGGGGGGGGGACAGATGCTAAAGTAAAATGGATGGGGTGGGAGGCTGAAACAAGATAGATGGGTTAGTGTATGCCATTTGGAGGGGGAGAGATGCTAAAGCAAAATGGATGGGGCGGGAGGCTGAAACAAGATAGATGGGGTAGTGTATGCCATTTGGGGGGGGGGGGGGGACAGATGCTAAAGTAAAATGGATGGGGTGGGAGGCTGAAACAAGATAGATGGGGTAATGTATGCCATTTGGGGGGGGGGGGGCAGATGCTAAAGTAAAATGGATTGGGTGGGAGGCTGAAACAAGATAGATGGGTTAGTGTATGCCATTTGGGGGGGGGGGAGATGCTAAAGCAAAATGGATGGGGCGGGAGGCTGAAACAAGATAGATGGGACAGTGTATGCCATGTGGGGGGGGTATGGGGGCTGAAACAAGATGGATGGTGCAGTGTATACCATATGGGGGGGGGGGGGGCGCATGGAAGATAGATGGGATAGTGTATGCAATGGGGGGAGGGGGCTAAAACAAGATGGATGAGATGGTGTTAGGATTGCCAACTAGATCCAGATTCGCCCGACAGGGTTGATCCAGTTGTGGGTTTACTCCAAAGCATGCAGGGATTTGTGGTTCTGATTTCCCCATTAGATTCCCTAAGAAAAACAAGGCTACAAGTTCCTGCATGCAATGGGATAAGGCCAGCCTTTATAATACGGGAATTCTGCACAAGAAAATTACAAATAGTGTGCAGAATTTTGCTGAATTTTCAAATATTCTACACAGAATTACCCTAGGGGTAGTATATGGTGTCTAATGGAATTTTAACTTAAAACAAAGAATCAAAACTTAATCTGGAGAAGGGGTCCTAAAACTGAATGAACATTAACAATGTAACAGTAAAACAAAGGTTTAGTACTCATACCCTATGAGTACAGACATAACAACTGGTACATACTGATGGAACAGAGCCCAGGTTGTTCATTTGTGCGGGATGGTTCATCGGAGCAGCTGTGCGTGGTCCCATGGGTGCCTGTGGCATCTGTACATTCCCTATGGACATAGGGTTAAATTGATTCATTCCTGCAAAATGCACCCCAAAACAATTTATTAGGAACAGTTACCTCTCTCTCAGCTATTTTAACTGAAATCATGAGGTGTGGTGGGAAGGGTGTCAAAACAATGCTGCTGCTTAATTTTAAATACTACTGTATGTAAACAGTTCTGTACAATGGTGATAACAATTCAAATGAAAGCTTTTGGCCCACAGAGCATACAATCAAGTGGGCACCTGAGGTAACAAAAGGTAAAAGTGACATGTCTAAAGTCACAAGCTTATCAGTTACAGAAACTGCATTTGAATTCTCACTGTTAAGTTCTGGAACAGAGGATGTGGTAAAAGCAGTTAGTGTACCTAGGTTTAAAAAATATTTGGACAAGCTCCTGGAGGAAAAGTCCATAAACGGCTACTAAGGTACATACAGGGAAAACCATTTATCCCTGGGATCGGTAGCATGGAAACTTGCTACTCGACCTGAATTGAACACTATTGGAAGAAGGATACTGCACTAGATGTATGGCAATTCTTACGCTCTAGCGCTCTGATCACAAAGCCATATTTAACTCCATCACTATACACACAACACCCAAGCTGGTTAATCATGGAAAAGCACTAATTTTGTGATCAAGAACCACAGGTCTCCATTAACAGCTTTAATATCTACTTAAGATTAATCCCTTGGTCACTTAAATGGCAGTACAAGACACTGCATGATTTCATTTCCATTGTCTCAGGTATAAACAGATTTTTAAGTCCCCAGAGGATAGTAAAATTATATAGTGCACCTGAATATAATTCACCTTCAGCTGAAAATGTATATGCTTAAAAATTTTTTTTTTGGGGGGGGGGGGTTACCTTCACCCCTGAAGAAGTTAACATAGGGGGGGGGGGGGTGCACAATACTATTCCAAGAATGTATAAGTCATGTTAAAGTCAACTATAACTCTGAAGATTCAAGTATCTTTTGGTGTTGAAAATTAAAAACAAAACAACACTTTTTTGCTTTTATTTCTTTTAAAAACTTGTACCCTGCTTAAACCTAAGCGGCTAGCAAGACAAAAAATAAATTATAGTCAAAATAATCACAAACACACATATCTGCTAGTTATGCTATTTTGTTAATTGAAGACCTAAGGCAGGTGGTGAAGGCAACTGTTCTTACCCAAATAGACTGTTTTAATTTGTTTTAACTGGAACTTCCAAAAAAATCTTTGTCCACCTTCAGCTAACTTTTCAGTATAGGCAGGGTCCAGCAACTCCCCTCATGCACATTACATTGGCTGCTTGTCCAGTTTTGAATTGATTACTAACTAGCAGATATGTTGAAAATCAGAAGCCTTGAGCCCCTTATCTAAGTTCATATCTCACTGTCTTCATTCCACTTTGGATACCCAACCTTACACTCAGCTATGATTGACACAACTACACATACTCGAACATTTTGGCATAGGAGGAAATGTCCTGAACTGGTTCAAGGGGTTCCTAACCCTACGTTCGTATCAAGTCACATCTAATTCAACCACGTCCAAGGCATGGACACCTGTATGTGGAGTCCCACAAGGATCACCTCTTTCACCAACCATTTTCAACCTAATGATGATCCCTTTAGCAAAACTCTTATCAAACCATAAGCTCAACCCGTATATATACGCCGATGATGTAACAATATACATCCCATTCAAACAAGACACCAAAGAGATCTCCAACGAAATCAATCAAAGTCTACACGTCATGAACACATGGGCAGACGCATTCCGCCTGAAACTAAACGCAGAAAAAACCCGATGCCTGATACTCACCTCCCAATACAACACAAATGAATTCAGCGCTATAAACACACCAACCCTAAACCTCCCAGTCTCAGAAACACTAAAAATCCTCGGAGTCACTATCGATCGCCACCTAACACTCGAAACCCACGCAAACAATACAACCAAGAAGATGTTCTACGGCATGTGGAAATTGAAAAGGATAAGACCATTCTTCCCAAGATTCGTCTTCCGCAGCCTAGTGCAATCCCTCGTCCTCAGCCACCTGGATTACTGCAACTCACTATACGCGGGCTGCAAAGAGCAAATAATGAAGAAACTTCAAACAGCCCAGAACACAGCAGCCAGGCTCATCCTCGGAAAACCAAGATACGAAAGGGCGAAACCACTACGAGAGAAATTACATTGGCTTCCACTTAAGGAACGCGTTACTTTCAAAGTTTGCACACTAGTCCATAAAATCATCTACGGCGAAGCCCCAGCGTACATGTCTGATCTAATAGATCTACCACCCAGAAACGCTAAAAGGTCATCCCGAACATACCTCAACCTCCACTTCCCCACTTGCAAGGGCCTGAAATACAAGACGCTACACGCGTCAACCTTTTCCCACATGAGCACGCAGGCCTGGAATACACTACCGCGCAACCTAAGAACGATTAACGAACAAGCTTCCTTCCGAAAACTACTGAAGACGTATCTGTTTGAACAAACTTACGGAAAGAACCAAAACACATAGAGTCCATACTCACTGTTCACCAATGCAACATACATCCACTTCAGATCCCTCATCCTGTAATCAACTGTCCCAATGTCTCCTCCCAATGTTTCTATGTTGATGTCCCATTGTTATATTCCTAATGATAATCGAATGTCTCACACAACTCTGTACAATGTACTCCATATTCAAGCTATTACAAATGTATTTCTATTATTCATATCTTATTGTAAGCCACACTGAGCCCGCAAAAAGGTGGGAAAATGTGGGATACAAATGCAATAAATAAATAAATAAATACTCTGGAACCAGTTGCCAAGGAGATTTGAAGCAGAAAAACAGTCTACATGACATTTAGAATGGATTAAGATGGCTGATTTTCAGTTATTTATGACAAGTTTTGAAAGAAATTTTCTTTTGATTTTAAGAGGTATGATTGTAAATTATTTCAACTTTGTATATTGCATATTGTGATTTTAACGTTAATTGTACTCTATGGAATATGCTGCTTTATTTTTTTCCTTTTTATAATTAAATGCCCAAGATTATATCCAAAATATATAATGAATCAGTAATACCATAAAATCCTAAAATCAACAAAGCAAAATATATGGGTCAAAAATGATACAACACAATCAAATTTTACAATTTCAAGATAAAAAATAAAAAAGTAGTATAATTCTTTTTTAAAAATAAAACTAAAATTCTCTTCCAATTCTGTCTAACAGGTTGGTATACTCTTGATACCACCCTGGTGCTCGTAACAAGTTTCATGACCTGTTAATGTAATTATTAATCAATTAATTCATTCTGTAATCATTCCTGCTTTGTACTGGGGTTTCACAATAGATATATTTACAAATTTATAACATAGAACTATGTCATCTGATTAGTGATATTGCTGTATAGTTATTTTACAACTACTATAACAAAAATATTGTTAAACAGAAGCAGAAAGATGTCTAAGTTGTTTAGAAAAAAGAACATGCTGCCTTGTTTGATATTATGGGGCAATTCTACAAGGTCATCCAAATATAAATGCTAAAATGCAGAGCTCTAAGCATAAATTCTAAGATAATTCGTATATCGGTATTTACACGCCAATATTTGGGTGCTATCACTTGCACCATAAAAAAGGCAGGAATAAAATGTAGCACTTTAGCACATAATTTAATTTATAGCATATGAGCAGTTATGCATCTAGATATGGGACCTGCTGTGCCCTGCCCACATATACACTCCCCCTTGTAGTTGTTCATTTTGTGGGTTGCACACTAAGGGCCTTGTTTACTAAGGTGCACTAGCATTTTTAGCGCATTCTAATGCTAGACAAACCCATATATTCCTATGGGTGTCTCTAATGTTAGTTCGCACTAAAAATACTAGCGCACTTTAGTTAAACATAGTAAACATAGTAGATCACGGCAGAAAAAGACCTGCACGGTCCATCCAGTCTGCCCAAGAAGATAAATTCATATGTGCTACTTTTTTATTTGTACTGTCCTCTTCAGTGGACAGACCGTATAAGTCTGGCCAGCCCTATCCCCGCCTCCCAACCACCAACCCCGCCTCCCAACCACCAGCTCTGGCACAGACCATATAAGTCTGTCCAGCACTATCCTCGCCTCCCAACTACCAGTCTCACCTCCCACCACCAGCTCTGGCACAGACCCTATAAGTCTGCCCAGCACTATCCTCACCTCCCAACTACCAGTCCCGCCTCCCACCACCAGCTCTGGCACAGACCGTATAAGTCTGCCCAGCACTATCCCTGCCTCCCACCACCGGCTCTGGCACAGACCGTATAAGTCTGCCCAGCACTATCCCCGCCGCCCAACCACCAGCCCCGGCACAGACCGTATAAGTCTGCCCAGCACTAGTCCTGCCTCCCAACCACCAGCCCCGGCACAGACCGTATAAGTCTGCCCAGCACTAGCCCCGCCTCCCAACCACCAGCTCTGCCACCCATTCTAGGCTAAGTTACTGAGGATCCGTTCCTTCTGCACAGGATTCCTTTATGTTTATCCCACGCATGTTAACAAGGCCCTTAGCTTGTAGAATACCATTTAATGCCAAACGGCACTCACTTTGCTTCTCAACCAGTGAAGTTTTTATTACTTAATGTGCAAGTGTTACATTTTTAGCCTTTTTTCAATACAGTGTGTGTCCTGCTTTTATTTGGTTTGGTTTTGATTTTGGTTCCATATGTATTTCCATTTCTTAAACTACAAGTGTTTTTTCTGTTTTTATAACCACCACTTATGTTTCTTTCTCCAGAACCTTGGTTCTGCATATCATTTTTTAGTTTAAAGATCATGTGGCTCATTTTTAAAATTTTGTCTTACTTTTTCTTTTCTAATTTGTAGAGATCTTTATTAAAACCCAAACACAAAGAACAAGAAAATAAGGAGCAGTACACAGCACATCAAACATGGAAGTAAACATAGTAATAGTCCACAAGGACACAACACAAACAGTTGCAAAATACCACAGGGGAAAACATGGTCAACAGAGCAGAAAAGACCTCCTCCAATCATTTAATGTTTTAACCCCTTAACACCCCTACCCTAGCTCATCCACTTCCCAAACCACCCTTCATCCAATGCAGGAACAAACATGGGAGAAAAACTGTGGTAAAACAGGGGATTTTCATGCCTGTGATTTGTATTACTATTTTTATGACATATCTCTTATTTGGCCAGCAGGTGGTGTCTGTCCTCAGCTTTAAAGCTGTTACAGAGGTGACTGTTTTCCTTTCAGCTTAAGCCCTGAGAGAAAATAACCTGCACTGCTACTGGCCAAATGCCCCTCAGTGCTAATGCTCTAGGGCTCTAATTGGCCCTGAAGTACAAAATCTACCCAGAATGTGATGGATTCCTCCAGTATCAGAGTGGGAGTGTGGAGATCTCTGCACCGAGACCCTGTTCAAATCCTGTGAGCAGTTATTTTTCCTGAACTCTCCAGGTACTGCTAGGGTAGAACAAAAGTATTTAGTTTTAATGTTGATACCTCTTAATTTGCCTGCCACTGTTTGCCGTTTACACCTATTTTTCCCCACTGTTCACTGTTCCACTTTTCTGATAATAAACCTATTAGTTTATTAGCTCTGCTGTCCTGATGGTTTGTGTTCTCAGTCTATGAACTGTGGGGACCCCCTAGGATTGTGACTCCAGTGTCCTTAGAAACCACAGGGGAAATAACTCGCGGGTATTCGCCCACAGGCCAGCGGAACCCAGTGTGGTGGGTGGAGGGTATGCCAGTGTAGATCACATGCATAGCTTCAGGCAGGCCTAAGCAACACTGGGACAGACCCCTTAGATGGCCGCTAGGCATTTCTTGACAAAGGCCACAAGCAACCATCCCATAACTGAAACACAGGCAAAAATACAAAATAAGATCAACAGAAGCAGTGAGCCACAAAAGGAGACCATATTCAGTCCCATTTCAGTAAAGGTGTGCTTCCACTCGGCCAGTTGATGCTCCACATGACAGATATACTGAAGCTTAGTAAGTCACTGAGTTAAGGAAGGCAGAGACAGCACCTTCCACTGACTAATCAAAGTTAGGTGAGCAGCATTCAAAGCATATTTAACCAATTTAGACTAAGTTAAACCCAAAGGAGTTTTGTTAAATAGAAAAATATCAGGGACCCACTGCAATCTCTCTTAATCTAACACTGCAACCAACCAACAGCTCACAAAAAGGCCTGGCCTTTCCTGCATGACCACCAAATATGGCCTACTGTATTGATCCCCCTGCATCTCCGCCAATAAGCAGAGGAGAATGTTGGGAAGATAAGGTGACGCTGTGCAGGAGTAAGGTACCAGTGATGCAAAACCCTTATCACCCCCTCCCCCACGGACAATAACGGCCAAGGAATTCTAGCTGCATGATCATACCCTTACATGATCAGGATACTGAATCCCCAGTTCCCTCTCCCAATTCAAACGACAAAGTATAGGGCAGAAAACTCTCTCTCAAGTAGTGATAAAGACAAGAACTAAGACCCTAGGTATCTCTATAATCCTCACAGAGATACTCCAAATAGGACTCTTTGAAATAACTTCAAATGAATATACTTATAAGAAAAAGTTTAATCTGAAGATAGACATAAAAAACTTTGCCCAGTAGGTGATACTCATCTGCCAAAGGCATCAAAAGAAACAAGAGTATCATCATGAAACATCTGTCCCAGGTAGATAAACCCAGAGAGTCCCAGCAATGGAAAACTCCCGCATGCATACCCAGGGGGGGGGGGGGGGGGGGAAAAAAAAAAAAAAAAGAGTGTTATTCGTAATCAGCATGTGGTGGGAAAGATGAGTCAGCGGCCAAAAAAAGGGAATCCAAATAACAAAAAGTGGTCCCAACAGAGGAACACAGGCTAGGGGGCAATCCCCACAGATGATGAAAAAGCCACAACAGGTGATTTAATTTTCCAGTGCCCAAGTAAAGACTGTTCAAGCTGAATCCAAAGCTTAGATGGAGAATTCTGTAACTACTCAACAGCAGCCTTAGCTTACGCAGAGCAATAGTATTAAAAAAAAGATTTGGAACCCCAAAACCCCCAAACCATCTATCCAGGTAAAGGAGATGCCGAGGCAATCGAGGATGCTTATTAATCCAAATAAAACAATCCGTCCTGAAAAGACAGGTACAAATCAAGGTAAGGTATACACATATGAATTTATCTTGTTGGGCAGACTGGATGGACCATGCAGGTCTTTTTCTGCCGTCATCTACTATGTTACTATATTACTATGTTTACGCATTTCATAGTCTAATATTTTATAGTACCTATGATAAAAAAGTACACTGTTTTGAAATCTTCTATTAACAGGTACCTTTTGCAAGGCTCGTTCAATAATAAAGCAGTTGATTATGTGTAGATGTATTATATTGATTTTTTGAGTAGTCATCTGTCATCATCTTGTTTCTTCTGCTCAAGAACCTGCTTTCTGATGATGACTTTTAGTAATTTAAATATAGTAACATAGTAAATGTCGGCCAACAAGATGGCCATAGTTGAATCTGGCATTCTGCACAGGTTTCTCTTCTTCATATTTAAACACTGATATATTTAATTTCTGTCTCTCCATGCCAATTTTGGGGCACAGACCGTAGAACTTTGCCCAGCACTGGTCTTACTTGATCCTGATCTGTTTTTGCCATTTATGGGGTCCAGACTGTAGAAGTCTGCCTGACATTGTATTTATTTCTCAATCTCTGAAGTGGAAATCAAACTCATTTCAGTTATGAGGTCACTTAAGTTTTGCTTTAATTAGATTCCATCCTTTTTCTATATAGTGTTCCTCCACAGCCCCTGTGCTGAGGAGGAGTAGCCTAGTGGTTAGTGCAGCAGATTTTGATCCTGGGGAACTGGGTTTGATTTCCACTGCAGCTCTTTGTGACTCTGGGCAAGTCTTTTATCCCTCCATTGCCCCAGGAACAAATAAGTACCTGTATATACTATGTAAACCGCTTTGAATGTAGTTGCAAAAAAACACAAAAAACAGTATATCAAGTCCCATTCCCTTTCCCCTTCCTCTGTGTTCATAGTCAGCCATTCTTGAATTTCATCACTATTTTTGTCTTCACAACCTCCGATGGAAGGGCATTCTTGGCATCCACCTCCCTTTCAGTGAAAATATATTTCCTGACATTACGCCTAATTCTCCCACCCTCTAGTTCTATGGCTTCCCCATCTCTGAAAAAGATTAGTTTGCATATTAATATCTTTTAAGTATTTAAATATCTGCATCATATCCCTCCTTTAAAACTATCATGTATTCCTTGCTGCTTTAGCAACTTCCAGTTTGAACGTTAAAAAAAAAATCTCAAAATATTTCTTGAAAATCCATTGTAAATATTTTCAACAGTTTTATTTCATATTTTATCTATTAAAAATGTTAATCTAAATAAGCAGTCCTTTAGAATGTTTATTTCAATTGATCAATATTGTTTATCAGAGTTGCTGTGTATACTGTCAAAAAACATTTTGAATTATAAGTGATTTATTGGCATTAACACTTTGTAAAATGTGTATTTTGCTTTTGTGCATATAGGTCAAAATTCTATATATGGCACTGAAAAATGTAAGCACTATTCTATAAATGGAGTAGCAAGTTGGGCGCCATTTACAGAATAGCACCTAGTGCCGGGATCCATGACTAACTTTTAGGTGCAAGGATTTACACCAACTGAAAACCTGTTGTAAATCCTCATGCCTAAATTAGGTGTGGATCAGGTGTATTCTGTAACAGTGCGCACTAATTCTTAGAACGCCCATGATCTGCTGAAGCCCGTCCCATGGCCATTCCCCCTTTTTCAGAGCTACGCACTAGGATTTATTCTTTGTAGAATATGCCTAGCAAGATCAGCACATAAATTCAAATTGTCAATTAGCATTGATAATTATTAGACCCAATTATCGCCGTCAATTAGTTTGTTAGTCAATTAAATTGTGCAGAGAAACTGGGCACATGCTCAAATTTCTACACAATTTTGAGTGTCACGTAGAAAAACCAGGGGATAGTGGATCTGGCTAATACTGGTAATTAGAAGTACACAGGTGCTGGTTTTCACTTTTTGAATTTGAAATCATATTTATCATAACCACTGTATTTAAGGTTCATTTGTGCAAGTCTTATTTTGAATCATGTCAGTTTTACTTTTTAAAAATTGAATTATTCATAAAGCAAATTTAAGCTGATCTTTTATATATATGTTGCCTTGTTTTACTTTTGACATAGACCCCTGACACAGGCACTGATTCTGAAGAAACAGGCACCGATTCTGAAAACACAGGCCATGTCAGGTCCTATCTTTATAAACTTACTGCGGTTCATCAATGTTCATCCTGGCCTGTCGCCTTTCTGCTCCTTGATTCTTGGCTGGACATTTGCCCTCTCTTGTGTTACATTTGAGCTAAAGTCTGTAAATACTTCATGCATATTTATTATAGCTATTCTGAAAAAGAGACCTGTCTTGTTCTTAAGGACCCAACTGGCCACCTCTGAGCAGATCCAACTTACAGTTTATTTTGTATTTAAGCTATCATTTTGCACTGGCCTGATGGAGAGTATAAACCTAGAAAGTCGGTAAAAAATACATTAGTCTCACAAAATATAAGTCGCCTACAAATTCTCTGCAGACCTTTATTTCTACTTATATAAATTAACTAAAATGGTAAGCACACTACATAACAACATCAAATGGGAAAGAATAAAAAAAATATATACTGTGATTATTCTGACATCTCATTTCATACCTGGAGAGAGCTGCATACGGTTTATACTAGGCACATTTGGCATAGACATGGGCCCCATCTGAAATATAAATCACAAAAGGACTATTAAGTGAAACTCCTCTTAACTGTTACTTTATTGCAACAGAGAGTGCAACAGTTAACACAGATAAAGATGCTCTGACACATCTAGAGAAGTGCACATTCTAAAAGCGTGACTTAGAATAAATTTTTAGTTTAAAGATCATGAAACAAAATTTATTATATCGTAGCATATAATAAAAAATCAACTCGGTTTACAATCTAAAAATATAAATACAAAAAATAGCACTAAAATAATAGGAGAGATAAAAGAAAAGTACACACAAAGTCTCTCAGCATAGCAAATCAATTAGTCAGGGAACCTCACATTAACTCCAGGGAAAGCCAGAGCAAAGAAACATGCCTTCAATAAACGTTTGGCAGGGCGATCGGTGAGCCCACTTCATGCTCAATAGAGGGCGGCCATCTTGGGGAGGGCAGAGCAAATTGCATAGCTAGAGCTGAGAATTGGGGAAGGAGGCGGCCATATTGGAGAGGGCAGGAAGTTGGCTGACCCGATAGCCCATAGCATGCTATAGAGGGCGGCCATTTCGGTGAGGGCAGATGCATTACAGAGATAGAGCAGAGGTTGGGGGATAAGAGGCGGCCATATTGGAGATGGCAGGAATTTAGCAGTAGGCCCAAGAAAAGTGGCGGCCATTAAAAAAAAAAAAAAGATATATTCATATATAGAATATATCATATCATTGTGTGTGTATATATATATATATATATATATATATATATATGTATGTATGTATATATATATATATATATATGTATGTATGTATGTTTGTGTTTAATTAAGTATATATATATATATATATATATAAAAGGGGGGGGGGGGGGGTCATTGCATTTGTGCATCTCCGCCGGCAAGGCAGATATTAACTTATTATCTTTTAAGTCTATTTAGATCCTTGTCTGTCGACAACATTGCCATACCCTCCCCCACCAGAATGGAAGCAGCTGCAAATACAGGTGCGGTCGAAACCTGCCCCACCCAAGAAATCACAGTGGAGGACGGATGCAGCGCATCACCCATGCAGGCTGAAGAGACGTGACCACCGCAGACAAAAAGAAAGGACAAAGAAAACAAGCAAACAAGAAAGCCGTCCCCACAGACACCATATCGGCCAAGAAAGTTAAAAAGAAAGCCACGGGACGTCAGGATGCAGCCGACGTATCAGAAAGCCTCCCCGTACAAACGGGGCCGGGCACATCAGGATGTTGGTAGAACCCGCCGGCATTCTCCGGATGGACAATGCCACAGAGTGCAGTAACTCAGGCGACGGACAGTCAGGGGCCAGGGGCGGGGCAAGGGCAGCACTCATTCGCGCCGCCGTGGCCGTATGGAATTGGATGGGGCTACCCCCAACAACCTCCACACTACGGGGTGTGGCCAGAATTTGCCCCCCCCCTTACCAGCCATGGCAAGCGACAGGTGCCGCCCAACACCCGGCACACACAGTGGCCTCAGGCAACCCAGACCCTAGTTACGGGAACCCTAAACCAGCTACCCCGGTACAAAAACCGGCTCAAAGAGACACTACGCAGATGCCGAACACTGCAGGTACGTCCAGTGGCATAAACAGACAAGAGAATGTAAATGTTGATACGAGTGTGGGGGAGAGAGCGGGCGTTTCGGAAGGGAGCAATGCAGCGATTGGTGAAGAGCAGGGCCCACACATAGAGAGAGGGCACCAACGCGTGTCAAAGCACGCCAGCCAGTGAGGCTAAGCCCACAAAAGACAAGAAGGGGAAAAAGAAAGGGAAAGGAAAGAGAAAGAGTAGGCGTAGAGACTCCGACACAGAGCGCAGTACAGATTCGTCGTCCTCATCTTCCTCTTCATCGGATGAGGATGACGAAACACGGAATGCGGAAGTAGAGGCAGCGGGCACCAGGGACAAACGTCCCCCGCCTCTGGCAGCCTTGCCGCGCATCTGGAGGCTAGTTCCCAAATCCACCCGAAAAAAGATAAAGAACAAAAAATACTTTGACATGTTTCAGGTGTTAGAGAGGAGGAAGAAGAGTAAAAAAAAAAAAAGGAGTAAAGACGCAAAAGAAAATACAATTACACGGGCCAAAAGCATACCTAGATCGTTATTTAACTGGTTATGGGCCTTCCTAAGGGTGATAGATGCCGCTGGCCATGCTGACCCCACTCAATATAGCCCGATGCTGGCTTATGCCCACAGCATAATGCAAGCATACAGGGATTATGAGGGATACAGATGGTTGAAATACGATGAGGAATATAGGGACAGGATGGACGAGGACCCCGCATTGGGATGGGGATGGAAAGATGTGGACCTTTGGCTGTACACTATGACAAACAGAGGGGCAACAGCAGGCAACCAGGGTAGGTCCTTTCGGCCCGGGGGGTTACACGGTGCTGGGAAGGCATTTGGGCCACAAGAGGGAATTTATTGGCGATTCAACAGAGCCACATGTACTTTACCGAGCTGTAAGTTCAAGCATGCTTGTTCCATGTGTGGAGCCCCACACCCGGCCAGCAAATGCACTAAGAAAGCCCCTGACAGAACCGCCGCCCAACTATGATACCCATCACAGGGCGAAAGCTCCTTCCCCGGTCAACCTAGCGGCTATGCTGCCTTGGTTAGCAAATTACCCACGCAGGAAGGATGCAGTTTCAATTGAAGATGGTTTTGCACACGGTTTCAGAATCCCATACTACGGCACACAACGTGGGAGAATAGCTAGAAACTCCCCCTCAGTGACGCGCTTGAGGCTGGAAGCTAAGAAGTGCATCACTAAGGAATTAAGCTTAGGGAGAGTGGCGGGCCCTTTCCGCTACCAGCCGTTCGAAAGGTTTATCGTCTCCCCATTAGCAATCATTCCCAAGTAAGAACCCGGGAAATACAGGCTTATACACAATCTATCCTACCCGGCAGGCGGATCAGTGAATGATTTCCTTCCTCCTGAGGCTAGCTCAGTGCAATATGCTACATTCGACATGGCAGTACAGTTACTGAGGCGAGCAGGACATTGAGCACTCATGGCCAAAGCGGACATCGAGTCGGCATTCTGACTCTTACCGGTACACCCAGACAATTTCCTCATACTAGGTTTTAAGTTTGAGGGTCAATATTATTATGATAATTGCATGCCCATGGGTTGTTCGGTGTCCTGCTCTATATTCAAATGTTTCAGCACATTCTTGCACTGGGTAGTAGAAAGAGCTTCGGGGAGGAAGAATATCATACATTACTTAGACAACTTCCTTTTTGTCGGACCAGCGGCCAGTACAGCTTGCCAGTCCACACTTACCCAATTTCGTGCGATAGCACAGTCCTTCGGTATTCCTTTAGTAAAAGAGAAAACATGCGATCCAACTACACGTTTACAGTTCTTAGGCATTGAGCTGGATTCCTGCGACATGGTGTCTCGACTCCCCAGGGATAAGATTGAAAAGCTGAAGACACTAATAGCAGGTGCCTTGACGTCAGAAAAGATCACGCTGTGTGAAATGCAGTCATTGGTTGGCTGCCTCAACTTTGCGTGCAGAGTTATCAACATGGGTCGGACGTTCCTGCGCAGGCTATCCAGCTCAATGTCAAGAGTGCGTAAGCCTTCCCACTATATCAGGATGAAAAAGGCCATGAAAGATGATCTCAGAGTGTGGGACATGTTACTGAGCGATTTCAACTGCAGAGTAGTATGGCTAGACGCCCCAATATTCAATACCAACTTGCAGCTGTATACAGACGCAGCCGGCAGCATCGGCTTTGGGATCTACTTTCAAGGGGAATGGTGCCCGGACGTATGGCCGCCGTGTTGGAAAGAACAGCCCATCACTAGAAATATCACATTCCTGGAATTATTCCCGATAGTAGTAGCAGTTGCTATTTGGAGAGTGAGACTAAGCAACAAGAGGGTAGTTTTTTTGGTCGGACAACAGGGCAGTGGTAGACATTATAAATAGGCAAAATGCGCGATGTCCACGGGTAGTTGATTTGGCGCACGAGCTAGTCTTGCTGTGCATATTTAACAATATTCTGTTGGCCGCAAAGCATGTTCCCGGCGCAAGCAACCCAACTGCTGACGCTCTTTCTCGTTCAAAGTGGGAAGAGTTCCGGAAATTGGCACCGCAAGCCGCGGAGGAAGGAGAGACGGTGCCCAGCTACCTATGGAGGTTCGGATCCCCGAGGCCTGTAAATTGCTGAAACAATCGCTGGCGCCGCGAACATGGGCAACTTACACAGCGGGCTACCGGAGAGTCAGTTCCTTCCTGTATATGCAGGGAAGGCAGGAAGGCCCAGTATCAGACAACGCGATTGCAGACTACATCATACATGCAAAACAGGAGGGAGGGTCTCACAGCTCTGTATCCAGGCATCTGACCGCATTCTCATTTTTCACAAAGATTGCGGGATGGGGGATCCCAGAAACAGGTTTCTTGTCAGAAAATTGTTAGAAGGTTGGCGGCGCGAACGCGGATTGGAGACTACCTATCACGCATGACGTATTGCTGGAAATCTGGCATGCACTGGAGTCCGTGTGTGCATCAGAATTCGAGACTCGGCTTTTCCGAGCAGCATTCACATTGGCCTTCTTTGGGGCGTTTAGGGTATGCGAATTGGTAGCTCCATCCAAGAAAAACTCTGCAAGAGTGGGCCTTCAGCTAAATGGGGTCAAGTTGTCAGATAATACACTACGGATTGTAATCCACAGATCTAAGACTGACCAACTTGGCAAGGGGCAGTCAGTCACCTTAACTCAGGTAGGTTCTTTGCAGACGTGTCCCGTAGAAAATGTCAGAAAGTACATATCGCTGAGACCCTCAGGTTGCGAAGCCCTTCTAGTACACCTGGATAGATCCCCCCTAACCCTATTCCAATTCTCCGCGATATTGCGTAAATGATTGTTGAAGGTAGGACGCAACCCAAAGAGCTTTGGAACACATTCATTTAAGGATAGGAGCCGCCACATGCGCGGCAGCTTTAGGCTTCCCACCACCATCCATTAAAAAATTAGGTAGATGGAGGTCTGATGCGAACAGGGGATACATCAGGGATAAGTCACTAGGCAAGCAGGGCCCTCAGCTTACTATGTAATGTGCTCATTATTGCAGGGTCTCCATCTGTGTGGATCGTCGGCCACTCGTTCGTTAAGTGGGCGGCACGCAGAGCTGAGACAAGACCAGGTGGCGCACATTTAGGCATGGCTAAAAGAGGAGTGAGGATACATTGGACAGGTGTGGCAGGCATGAAATGGCCCCAGCTGGTCCCATTACTCCGCCGCCAGGCAGACATCTTAGCCACCCCCGTAGCCATTATAATTCACCTGGGAGGAAACGACATCGGAACACTCCCCTGCATTGACAAAGTCCGTGCTGCCGAGCGAAAACTGTCACTAATTTCACAACTTTTCCCCAATACCCACATAGTCTGGTCCGACATACTCCCGAGATGGCGACACAGACACCGGAAGATATGGGGCAGGCCCAGAAAGAAAGTGAACAGGCAAATCGCAGCTGGGGTGATGGTGAGGGGCGGATGGCAAATCACACACTCTTGGGCGGATGAAATGTGTGAAGGTCTATTCTGGAAAGATGGTTCACACCTATCCGACATTGGAAATGACCTATTTAACAACGATCTACAGAATGTGATAGAGGAGGTAATTTTGGCTAAACAGGCCGCAGCTATTAGAGTGGGAGGCCCGGGGCAAGCTGTGTACCCCGGCCTGGTGGCGGGGTACCCAAGCCTGATGGTGTAAGCTAGGCAGCTGGTGCAGCTGCGCTTACGGTTGAGCTCCCTTGCTGGGCGGCGGAGAGCTCAGTTACGAGTGTCAGTCTTGCTATGACGGCGGACTGGGTTGGACAATGAGCCAGAGGCTGGATCAGCTTGGGTATGCCCATGGTTAAAATGTGTTGTATATAAATAAAGCTGCGGCCGTGTTATGCCATATTAAAATACCATGTGTCGTGTCCTTATTGTTTTCGTGTGCTGTTGTGAATTTTGAAACCGAGGTGTCTCGGCTGCCTATGTTATCAATTAGTCAGGTAACCTCACATTAACCCCAGGGAAAGCCAGAGCAAAGAAACATGCCTTCAATAAATGTTTGAATAGGGGTAAAGATATTTCTCCTCTCAGAACAACTGAAAGGAAACCAGAGCTCCAGGCCTACTACAAAAAATACCCACCACCTAGATCTACTTAAATGGGAATCTTTCATTCCCGGGACCTCCAGATGAAACATGTCCCTAGAGCATGAATTCCTCTTAGGAACATAAGGTCTAACCAATGATACAAGTACAGCAGGAAGTTGCTCATAATACACCTTATGTCTAAGATCTTAAATTCAATCCAAAATTCCACTGGTATCCAATGGTAGCATATATAAAGTGGAATAACATTACGGAACAATGTAAGCCACATTGAGCCTGCAAATATGTGGGAAAATGTGGGATACAAAAGCAACAAATAAATAAATAAAATCCATCTTCCATAATCCTCCCAACAGCCGAATAGCAGTATTCTACATAGTATGCAATTTCTTTAGGCCACTTTGAGAAAAACCAATCAGAAATGTATTTACATAATCAAGTTGAGAAACAAATGCATTAACAGCACAAAACGTTTCTCATCAACATATTCATGAATAGCCCGCAATCTACATAAAATCATATAACCACATCTGACCATTGCATTCACCTGATTCTTGAAACATTTATAATTTTCACTTTTTAGAGAGTAACATTTTTTTCACTTAAGTTAATTAAAAAAATTTTTCCACCCTGTGTGACGTGGTATTAAAAGCAGAGCCTTTTGAGAGCACAGCTTTTCATCCGTTTGGATACAGAAAGTGAAAGTGCCTTGGTGCTTTGTAGCTTTTACTATATGAGAAGTGGGGACCCCTGACGCAGGTGCTAGTCACCGAAACACGGCCCGTGTCGGGTCTTTTTGTCAAGGCTCATTCATTAAAGAACTGTGTTCCATTTTTAAAGGCCCGTGGTGCTGTTTTTTCTGTTTGGACTTTAGTTTGTACTTTGTTCCCTCTCTTTTGTTATATCCACTTTTTAGAGAGTAACATTTTAAGAGATTTGGAAAACTTTTAAGCATATTTTTATAGCAATAGTTGATATTTGTTGAGGTAATGTGAGTTTTAGCAAGAGCCTTTTTCAGCTACAGCCAGGAGTATATGAGGGAGTATAACAGTGAATAGTTTACCTGCCCTGAATTATTCTGCTTTGTGCTAGAGAGTTGCACGGGGACAGAAATCTTACCCATCCCCGCCCGTCCCTGCTGGAATCTTACCCATCCCCATCCGTCCCCGCAAAAATGTAACCCATCCCCACCCGTCCCCGCAAAAATGTAACCCATCCCCGCAAGAATTTAACCCATCCCCACCCATCACTGTAAGAATTTAGTACATAAAAGAAAATTCCAGTCAGCTCCCTCAGTCTCTCTCTGGATTTGAGCCACAGCACTGTAGGCAAGGAAGGAATGGAAGCTGAAACTTGGAACACTCTGATGTGTACATGTAAGATTTGTCTCTGATTTACTGGCACTGTGTGCTGAGAAGGTCACCACATGCAAGCGTGAGTAGGTCAGGTGACATCCAATGCTCATCAGCCCGGTAGTAAAGAGGATTAATTATAACATAGTAAGTGACAGTAAATAAAGACCTGAATGGTCCATCCAGGCTGCCCAATAGTCACACTCATTATCAATTCATGATTAAATCAACGAATGTTGATTTGATTATTTTTTTTTCTATTAGATTGTAAGCTCTTTGAGCAGGGACTCTTTCTTCTATGTTTGTGCAGCGCTGCGTATGCCTTGTAGCGCTATAGAAATGCTAAATAATAGTAGTAGTAGTAATATTATATACTTGATTATGGTCTTTCTTTTGTGTTTCTGGAACATAAGACCATAGAAGTCTATCTGGCCCTATCCTTATGTTCCAACTGCTGGAGTTGTCATTGAAGCCCACTCCAGTCTATGCGACTTCTCATTTGTGGGACACAGATCATACAGAACTGTCCTTATGTTCCAGCCACTGAAGTTGCTGTCTAAGCCCTTTCCAGTCCATCCTAAACCAGAATTCCATATATTAGACACAGACCATACAAGTCTGCCCGGTATTGGCACTAGTTAATCACAGCCAGAGTCGCCATCTAAGCATTACTTCACACATCCACATACATGCAGCCATTTAAGGTTAGGTTTTTTATAACTTCCATTTTCTAATTAGAGATCCTCTGTGTTCATCCCACGCCTTTTTGAATTCCATCATCATTTGTGTCTCTACTACCTCCTTAATGGAAGACGTTCCATATTTGTGCTGTTAAAGCAAGGAGGAAGAGGAGGAGGAGACGGTACTCGGTAGATGAGAGGCTGGTGCAGGTGTAGCTTACACTTCCACGGGAACCCTGCAGAACTGCTTCCATCCCCGCGGGAATCCCACAGGAACTGCTTCCGTCCCCACGGGAACCCCACAGAACTGCTTCCGTCCCCGCGGGATTCCCGCAAACCCCGTTCCCGTGCAGCTCTCTACTTTGTGCCCTTAAGATTTACTGTCACTTTAACACTGTATATCCCTCATTTTTATTTTTTTGTGTTTTTTGGGGGATTTTTTTTACCAGCTCTGGTGCAAATTTGCTTTTTACATCTTATTGGGTATGCAAGTCTTAGCATGCTGTCCTTGCACTGCCTAACTATAGTAGATGTCACTATTCACTCTCTATGCTTGTGTTGCACAGAAGATTTACGTATAAAAGCACACACTGCTTTTTAAACCACTTGCTGATTTTGTATTTCAAAGTGTAGAAGTTTGGTTCTTTGGCGTAGGCAAAACTAGATCCTCACTACAATTGGAAAAACTTTCATGTTCATGCTTTGTATTTATGCTCATTATTGGAGATTCTGATGACATTCTGATGCAGGCAGTTTTGTTGAAATTGGCCAAGTCGGGTCTTTCACCATGACACTTTTGGATATCCACAGTTGCTCATAGTAACACAGTAGATGGTGCCAGAGAATGTGGTAATGTTGCTAGAGAATGTAGTAAAAGCAGTTAGCTTAGCGGGGTTTAAAAAAAGGTTTGGATAGCTTCCTAAAAGAAAAGTCCATAAGCCATTATTAAAATGGACTTGGGAAAATCCACTGCTTATTTCAGCTATAAGCAACATAAAATGTATTGTACTGTTTTGGGATCTTGCCAGGTACTTATGACCTGGATTGGCCACTGCAGGAAACAGGATACTGGGCTTGATGGACCTTTGGTCTGTCCCAGTATGGCAACACTTATGCACATATGTCTACTATGGTTTATCCAGTCTGCCCAAAACGTTAAACTCATTACATATATGATGTGATACATCATATTTATTTATTTGTTACATTTGTATCCCACATTTTCCCACATATTTGCAGGCTCAATGTGGCTTACATAATACCGTGAAGGCATTCACCAAGTCCGGTACGGGATAAGTACAAAATGTTGTAGTGGGATAGGGAAGATAAGATTCAATCAAGTTGGGTTTGAGGTATAAGGGTTTGTTAATGTCCAATACGATCTTTGATAGTGAAGTGGTGAAGGGTTGAGTCATTTAAGTTGGTTCAGTCAGATATGCCTTTCCGAATAGGTGAGTCTAATAATTTTCTGAATTTTAGGTGATCGTTTGTAACTGATCTCGATCTAGCCATTGCCTGTTTTAGGGCATAGACCATAGAAGTCTGCCCGGCACGGCCTTGTTCTAAAATTTCTGAAATTGTCGTCAGAGCCCCTGAAAACCTCCACTCCAGGCCATCCAAGTCTGCTCAGCCTCGATCAGGGCACAGACCACAGAATTGGCTTTCCTACCTAATCTCTCCTAAGCTTCTTTGATCCAATCCTTCTAACAGGATTCCTTTGCGTTTGTCCCAGACATTTTTGAATTCAGTTACAATTTTCATCTCTACTACTTCCCATGGGAAGGCATTCCAGGTATCTACCACCCTTCTCAGTGAAAAAATACTTTGACATTATTCCTTTCAACTTCAATTCATGCCCTCTAGTTCTACCACCTTCCCATCTCTGGAAAAGGTTTGTTTCTGGATGAATACTTTTCAAATATTTAAACATCTCTATCATATACCCCTGTTTCTCCTTTCCTCCAGGGTATACATTTAGGTCAGCAAGTTTCTCCATGTATGTCTTGCTACGTAACCCCCCTACCATTTTCGTCATTCTTCTCTGTTTCAAGTCTTTTTACATCCTTAGCAAAGTAAGGCCTCCAAAACTGAACGCAATACTCCAAGTGGAGTCTCACCAACGACTTGTAGAGGGGTGTCAACACCTCTTTTCTTCTGCTGGTTATACTCTCTCTATGCAGCCTAGTATCCTTCTGGCCACAGCCACTGTCTTGTCGCACTGTTTCGTCACCTTGAAATCTTCGGACACCATCGCCCCAAGGTCCCACTCCTGAGCCGAGCTTACCAAGCTCTCTTCACCTATCCAGTACGTCTCTTCTGTATTTTTGCATCCCAAATGCATCACTCTGCACTTTTTGGCATTAAATTTTAACTTTTGTTTCCAAAATCAGAATAACCTGGGTTTATATAAATTTTCGGTTTCCCAAACTTTGAAAATCATAAACTCTAAAAGAAACTTCTAATCATTCTATAACATTTTTATATAAATTATTTAAATTAGATAATGTGAATTGTGCTCAGTGTTCGGTGCATTACACAAGACTGTAGTCAAGAGTCAAAGTTTGTAATGTCACCATCCTGCCATTCTTGTACTACGATGGCAGGATGGTGACATTACAAACTTTATGACTCTTGACTATGGTCATGTGTAATGCGCCGAACACTGAGCACAATTCACATTAATTAAAATAAGAATTTATATAAAAATATTATAGAATGATTAGAGGTTTCTTTTAGAGTTTAAGATTAAATTTTAACTGCCAGACCTCTGACCACTCTTCAAGCATTTGGAGATTCCTTCTCAAGGTTTCTACTTCCTCCAGGGTATCCATTCTATTGGCTTTGTGCCAGCTGCAAAAAGGCAAACTTTTCTTTCTATCCCCCCAGCAATGTCTAGCACAAATATATTAAGCAGAATCGGCCCCAGCACTGATTTCTGAGGCACTCCACTACTCATCTTCCTTTTCTCAGATTCCATTTACCACCACCCTCTGCCGCCTGTTGGCCAAACTGTTTCCAATCCACTTCACCACTTTGGGTCCTAAGTTCAGCCCTCTCAGCTTACTCACGAGTCTTCTCTGAGGGACCGTATCAAAGGCTTTGTTGAAATCCAAGTAGATTACATTTAGCGCACGTCCTTCATCCAGTTCTTTGGTCAACCAGTCAATGAAGTCAATAAGGTTCGTTTGGCAGGATTTTCATTTTGTAAATCCACGATGCTTGTAACCTGTTGGCTTCTAGAAAGTCAACTATCCATTCCTTCAGCAGAGAATCCATTATTTTTCCTACCACCAACGTGTGGCTTACTGGCCTGTAGTTTCTCACTTCTTCCCCTGTCTCCACTTAAGAGGGACCACATCAACTCATCTCCAATCCCTCAAGAACTATTAAATAAATCTTTAAGAGGTCCCGCCAGGACTTCTCTGAGCTCTCTCGGTATCCTGGGATGTATCTCATCCGGCCCCATAGCTTTGTCCAATTTTAGATTTTCAAGCTGTTTATAAACACTTTCTTCCATGAACAGAGCAATATCCACTCAATTCCCAGATATTCCTTGGCAACCAACCGCGGTCCTTCTCCCGGATTTTCTCCTGTGACCACCGAAGACACATATATGTTTAGGATGTTCACCTTAACCTCATCACTCTCCACATAGCTATTCTCAGTATCTTTCAGTCTTGCAGCTCCATTCCTATTTTTTCTTCTTTCGCCAATACATTTAGAAAAGGTCTTGCCACCTTTCTTTACATCTTTAGCCATTTTTTCTTCCACCCATGCTTTCGCTAGTCATATTTCCCTATTCACTTAATCTGGAAATCTTTTCCGTGATCCTCTCATTGCGTTATTCTGTATTTCTTGAATGATGCTTCTTTTGCTCTTATTTTTTCAGTCACTTGTTTGAAGAAACATATAAGTTCCTGTTTTTTGTTTTTGTTTACTTTCCTTGTGTAAAGATCAGTTGCCATATTTAAGCAGTTTTCAGCTTGGATCACTGCATTTAAATGTCTCCAATTCCTACCAGTTTACCAAAATCAGTACATTTGAAATCCAGTACTTTGAGTTTTGTGCATCCTCACTCCGTTTTTGCTCTTACATCAAACCGTATCATGTGATGATCACTATTACCTAGGTGGCACCCATATGGACATTGGAAATACTTTCTCCATTTGTGATAACTAGATCCAACATCAACTCTTCCCTAATGGTTTCCATCACCAGTTGTCTGAGCAAGGCACTTTGACAGGCATCCACGATCTCTCTACTGCTTTCCAATTTCTGCTGACGGTGCGTTCCAATCCACATCAGACAAGTTGAAATCTCCCAACAATAGCACCCTCCCCTTCATATCAAGCTTATGAATATCTTCTATTAGGTCCATGTCCAGCTTCTACATTTGTGCCGGAGGTCTGTAGATAACACATGTGTGGATACAGCTTCCATCTTCTCTTTCCAGGACGATCCACATAGCTTCTTCCTTTCCCCAGTTACCCCAACATTTCAGCTGCTCTGACATTGTTTTCCACATAAGCTGCCACTCCTTCACCTCTACGGCCCTCCCTATCCTTTCTAAAAAGATTATAGTCCAGTATGGTCACATCCCATTCATGGGAATCACTGAACAATGTCTCTGTAATAGCAACAATATCTAAGTTTTCCTCAAACATTAGGGCTTGCAGATCGTGAACCTTTCTAATTAGACTATGAGCATTTGTGCTCATTGCTTTCCATGTGCTAATTAAGTTAGGATGGTTATTATTTACATGATCTTTCCCTCTGCCATGTGTTTTCTGGGGGTGACTTTCTGAATTCCTTTGTTTCTTTTTGTCACCCCCCACCCTCTTGTTTAAATATCTAGAAACCCCCGTTATGTCTCAATGTCCTACAATAAGCCGTTAATCTCTCCATACATATTAACTGGCCCAATTTACATTTCCAGTCCCCCAATGTAAGAGGGTCTGTCCTCTTCCAATACTGTGCTATGAGGCATTTGGCTGCTGCAAACCCCCACCTCAACCACTTCCGTTCCTCCCAAGAGTCTCTCTCCTTATTAAACCCAACAGGCATATCACAGGACTGCACACCAAATATGATCCCATCACTTTTACTAAAGCCTTCATAACCTCTTGCCAAAAAGGCACCATCCTGGGACATGTCCACCACATAGGCAGAACAGTACCCTTTTGTGAATTACACCTCCAAGATCGATCCGATTTACCCGGGTACATCCGCTTCAGTCTCTCCGGTGTGTAATACCATCTTGATAAAAACTTTATATGCATTCTCCTGCACCAAAACACACACCGAAGCTTTGTATACCTCTCCACAAATAACTTCCCACTCTTCATCTGAAAAACTGCAATTTAAATCTTCCTCCCAAGCTTCCTGAAAACCATTACAGTCTGTAATCGTAGCCTTTAAAAAATTTATATATCACTGATATTGGTCGGGGAACTTTCCTCAACAAAAGCCACAAATTTTCCAAACTTTCCCACTCCTGAGGACCCTCCCCCTTCCACCCCATTGCCCCTACAAAATGCTGAATTTGTATATAGGGAAATCTGTCACCCTCCGACACAGGGTTTCAAAACTCTTCACCCTCCCCCCCCTGCAGCACCCCTAATACCCACTTGCTCCCACCTCACAAAACTAGCATTTACCCTCCCTGCCCCAAATTTTGGCTCCATTACAAACACGCCAGTGTCAATACCCCCCCCCCCCCCAAACTGCCTCCAATTCCTCCTCAATCTCCCACACACTTCCCCCAAATGCCTCACATACGGATTCCGTATCCCTGCCAGGATCCCTCCTTCAGTAGTCCATAAATATGAACTCAACGATCTATGTGGGCTATATGATTGTTCCAATAGTCTAGCCGGCTTAATTATCCCCTCTCCCTATCCATAATCATCCGCAATTGAGCAGCAACATAATATCACTCAATATTAGGCACTGCTCTACCCCCCCCCCCTCTCAGGGGATCCCATAACACCCTTCGGGCTAATCGGGGATGTCTGCCCCCCCATATAAATTAGGCCACCAAACCCTGCAATTGTTTAAATACCTGTTTTGGAACTGCCAGTGGGAGCGCCTGAAACAAAAACAACAATCTAGGTAGCACATTCATTTTCACTACTGCCATGCGCCCCCACCACGACAACCACAATCCCTTCCACCGAGACAACTCTCCCCTAATTTTATCTATGATCTTCCCATAATTAAGACTATATACCCCACTCAGATCCCTAGGGATCTGAATCCCCAAATACCAAATGTGCTGTTTAGCCCACCTAAAAGCAAAGCCCTCAATTACTCCCCCCCCCCCCCCCCCCCCCGTTTCAAAGAAATCCCCAAAATCTCACTTTTATCCATATTAATCCTTAGGCCAGAACACAGTTCAAAGTTCCTAAGTATCTCTAACACCCCCCGGTAATGTCTTTTCCGGCTTTACCATGTAGAGCAACACATCATCTGCAAATAATGCAATACGGTGTTCCAACCCCCCTACCTTAATACCCTGAAATCTGGATCCTGCCGTATCATTACTGCCAGCGGTTCAATGTACAGCGCAAAAAGAAGTGGCGACAATGGGCAGCCTTGCCTAGACCCTCTACCAATGGGGGAAAAAAGACATATATCCCCCATTATTATTAAGACATGCCGTAGGAGGTGTATACAATGCATCTAGACAAGCCCCCAAATTCTCTCCCAAACCCATGCGCTTAATCACTGCTCAAAGAAACCCCCAACTCACCCGATCAAAAGCCATCTCTACATCTAACGCCACCAACACTGCACTAGACCCGGGATCTTTGTGCCTCCCACTTTAAATGCAAAGTATGCCTTATATTATCTCCCACCTGCCTCCTTGGGATAAACCCAGACTGGTCTACATGGACCAACTTCGGCAATACCCTAAGCTAACCTGTTCGCCAAAACCTTAGCTATTATTTTAGCATCTACATTCAAAAGTAAAATCGGCCTATAAGCGCCACACATCTTAGGATCTTTCCTGGGCTTAGGTAAAACCGTTATACCCGTCTCAGACAATGATCTTGAGAGCTCATTCCCCTTCAATACTCCATTTCCCACCCTCACCAAAAGACCACCCAACTCCTCCACAAAACATTTATAGAACCGCGCTGAATAGCCATCTAACCCCGGTGCTTTACCATTAGGTAATCTTTTTATCACCCCCTGTATCTCTCCTAATCTAATGGGCTCCCCTAGCTGAGCTCTATCCAACTCCTCCAAGCATGTTAGGGGAATTCGATCCAGGAACTGAGTTCTCTCTGACGTCTGCGGTTCCTCATCAGCACTATATAACTCTTGATAATATCATACAAAACAATTCCCAATGTCTAAATCATTACAATACCAGCTTCCCCTCTCATCCTTCAGCCTCTGGATAAAGGTGCGCTCTCTCCATGCCCGTAAATAACGGGCCAACATTGCACTTGATTTATTGGCAAACTCAAAATATTGTTGCTTAAGCTTAGTTCTCATAAAATCCACCTCAATCATCTGTAATTGCGCTATTTCTCCCCTCACTTGCTTGAGTTCTGCCCATATCTGCGGTGTAGGATTTCTCTTATGTCTTTGCTCTAAGTATGATAACCACATCCGCAAAGCCAGCGCCTTCTGCCCTCTTTCCCGTTTCTTTCGCGCACCCAGTCTCCAACGTCCCTCCTCCCTCCTGGACCCGCCCTCGTCTGGTTACGTCAGAGGAGGGCGGGCCCAGAAGGGAGGAGGGACGTCTGAGACTGTAGAGGAGACGATCAGCTGTTCTTCCCCGTGCAGCGCCCTCACACAGAGGTGAGAGGCGCTGCACAGCCCGGTAACAAGGAGGGGGGCACCGGTGGAGGGGGGGGAACGGCGGCGACGACTTCAGGAAGGGCAGCGGGGGTGGGGCACGGGGCAGAGAATAGCGGGAGGCGGAACTGGGAAGATAGAGAAGAGAGGAAGGGAGGGGCGAGCCGGGGCAGCTTAAACTTTGGATTTTTGGCAAGCGGGGGGCAGCGGCGACCTCAGGCGGTGGGGGGGGGGGGGGGGGGGGCAAGGACGCTCATAAAGGACGATCCTGATGAGCGCCTTTTCCCCCTCCCGAAACACACGTGTTTTGGTTTTTTTTTGTTTTGTTTTGACGTTTTGGGACATGTGCAGAGCAGCCAGCATAACACTTGGCTGCTCTACGCATGCCTTACGGGCCGATTACGGACGTTTTTACTGAACAGTTAGTGAATGCAAGTGAGCTGCAACGAACAGCTCATTTGCATTCCCTATCCTTCGTGCATTCTTCGTTTTTTTACATTTGGTAACTTCTTTAACGTTTTAGAATTTTTTACGTACGGTTGATGCATCTGGGCCTCAATGCAAAAGACTGGATAGCACCCCTCTCGCTGCTGGACTGCTGACTCCATTTTAGTGTTTTTTTCAATAATTTAAAACTTGCTACAGTATTAAGGATATTAGCCTAATATAAAAGTGTCTTTTAGTTTATATAATATAGTGTATTATTTATTGTTTCCTTCTTAGATGGTAATGAAATGTGTTTAAAACTCTAAGAGCACTCTGTGCTTGTTACCCTAATTACAATAACTGACTATAAATGAAGAGGTGTACCAGGGGTGGGTGGGAAGACTGAACTAGATGCTACAGTGTCTGCTAGATTCTGTTAATGCTGTGGAACAAAGTTTTTAAAACTGAGTGGAAAGACTATGGAGATTAGTTGATAAAATTAGCTTTTAATATTTTTATTTTGCCTAACACTAACCTACAATTCCTCCTTTAAACCCCAATCTTTAAGTTCCCAAAGCACAAAGCAAAATAGCCTTCACTTACCAGAGAAATGTCCTCTTCTCTCGGAACGTCTCAGAAAGAAAGTTTAGTGGGACCTTTCCTCTTCATATAGTTTTGAATCTAAGGAGCCTTTTTTAAACAGACTGTTTGAAGCTGACTCAGCAACCTATGCAAGTATTCTACTTCCCCACACCTTAATTAACACTTAACTGAGGTCGCTGGATGAGCTACCTCTCCAGCAGCCAAGGATCAGAAAATAACTGCCTTTTAGAACAAAAGTTTTAGGCTGTTTAGTTTCTACCTCTAGAAAAGATTTCAGTTTAAAACTATGGGGAAAGGGTTTGTACACTATGGCAATTACTTAATGATGCTTGCTTTTCTCTCTCTCTCTTCTATTCCCCCCTTAATACTAAACTAGGTCCTGCTTGCTTTTCCCTCTCTCTCTCTCTTTTTTTATTCCTCTTTAATACTAAACTAGATCCTACTTGCTTTTCCCCCTCTCTCTCTCTTTTTATTCCCCCTTAATACTAAACTAGATCCTGCAGTGTCTACTAAATTATATCTGTTAATGCTATGGTACAAAGTTTTTAAAACTCTTTTCTTCCTGGCAAAGACTGGAGGCAAAACCAGTACACACTAAAAGAAATGAGCTCCTGGGCCAATCAGAACCCCGAACAACAAAATTCAAAAGTATACTGCTTCTTACTGCCTATCTGGGTGCTAAAACTAAACATAGTAACATAGTAGATGACGGCAGAAAAAGACCTGCACGGTCCACCCAGTCTGCCCAACAAGATAAACTCACATGTGCCATTTTTTGTGTATACCTTACCTTGATTTGTACCTGTCTTTCTCAGGGCACAGACCGTATAAGTCTGCCCAGCACTATCCCCGCCTCCCAACCACCAGCCCCGCCTCCCACCATCGGCTCTGGCACAGACCGTATAAGTCTGCCCAGCACAATCCTCACCTCCCAACCACCAGCTCTGCCTCCCACCACTGGCTAAGCTTCTGGGGATCCCTTCCTTCTGAGCAGGATTCCTTTATGTTTATCCCACGCATGTTTGAATTCCGTTACCGTTTTCATCTCCACCACCTCCCACGGGAGGGCATTCCAAGCATCCAACACTCTCTCCGTGAAAAAATACTTCCTGACATTTTTCTTGAGTCTGCCCCCCTTCAATCTCATTTCATGTCCTCTCGTTCTACCACCTTCCCATCTCCCGAAAAGGTTAGTTTGCGGATTCATACCTTTCAAATATTTGAACGTCTGTATCATATCACCCGTTTCTCCTTTCCTCCAGGGTATACATGTTCAGGTCAACAAGTCTCTCCTCATACGTCTTGTAACGCAAATCCCATACCATTCTCGTAGCTTTTCTTTGCACCGCTTCCATTTTTTTTTAACATCCTTCACAAGATACGGCCTCCAAAACTGAACACAATACTCCAGGTGGGGCCTCACCAACGTCTTATACAGGGGTATTAAAACCTCTTTCTTCTGCTGGTCACACCTCTCTCTATACAGCCTAGCAATCTTCTAGCTACGGCCACCGCCTTGTCACACTGTTTCGTCGCCTTCAGGTCCTCAGATACTATCACCCCAAGATCCCTCTCCCCGTCCGTACCTATCAGACTCTCACCGCCTAACACATACATCTCCCGTGGATTTCTACTCCCTAAGTGCATCCTTTGCATTTCTTCGCATTGAATTTTAATTGCCAAACGTTAGACCATTCTTCTAGCTTCCGCAGATCTTTTTTCATGCTTTCCACTCCCTCCGGAGTGTCCACTCTGTTGCAAATCTTGGTGTCATTCGCAAAAAGGCAAACTTTACCTTCTAACCCTTCGGCAATATCACTCACAAATATATTGAATAGAATCGGCCCCAGCACTGATCCCTGAGGCACTCCACTACTCACCTTTCTCTCCTCCGAGCGAACTCCATTTACCACCAACCTCTGGCGTCTGCCCGTCAACCAGTTCCTAATCCAGTTCACCACTTCGGGTCCTATCTTCAGCCCATCTAGTTTATTCAAAAGCCTCCTGTGGGGAACCGTGTCAAAAGCTTTACTGAAATCTAAGTAGATTACGTCCATAGCACGTCCTTGATTTAATTCTCTGGTCACCCAATTAAAGAATTCAATGAGATTCATTTGGCACGATTTCCCTTTGGTAAAACCATGTTATCGTAGATCTTGCAACTTATTTGCTTCCAAGAAATTCACTATCCTTTCCTTCAACATCGCTTCCATTACTTTTCCAATAATTGAAGTGAGGCTTACCGGCCTGTAGTTTCCAGCTTCTTCCCTATCACCACTTTTGTGAAGAGGGACCACCTCCGCCGTTCTCCAATCCCACGGAACCTCTCACGTCTGCAAGGATTTATTAAACAAATCTTTAAGAGGACCCGCCAGAACCTCTCGGAGCTACCTCAATATCCTGGGGTGGATCCCATCTGGTCCCACTGCTTTGTCCACCTTTAGATTTTTAAGTTGTTCATACACACTCTCTTCCATGAATGGTGCTATATCCACTCCATTCTCACATGTACTTTTGCCAGTCCATTGCGGTCCTGCTCCAGGATTTTCTTCTGTTAAAACAGAACAAAAGTATCTATTTAGCAAATTTGCTTTTTCTTCATCATTATCTATATAGTGGTTCTCAGCATCTTTCAGTCTCACAATTCCCTTTTTAGTCTTCCTCCTTTCACTAATATACCTGAAGAAAGTTTTGCCATTTCTAGCCATTTGTTCTTCCGCTTTCGCCAGACGTACAGTGGTGGAAATAAGTATTTGATCCCTTGCTGATTTTGTAAGTTTGCCCACTGACAAAGACATGAGCAGCCCATAATTGAAGGGTAGGTTATTGGTAACAGTGAGAGATAGCACATCACAAATTAAATCCGGAAAATCACATTGTGGAAAGTATATGAATTTATTTGCATTCTGCAGAGGGAAATAAGTATTTAATCCCTCTGGTAAACAAGACCTAATACTTGGTGGCAAAACCCTTGTTGGCAAGCACAGCGGTCAGACGTCTTCTGTAGTTGATGATGAGGTTTGCACACATCAGGAGGAATTTTGGTCCACTCCTCTTTGCAGATCATCTCTAAATCATTAAGAGTTCTGGGCTGTCGCTTGGCAACTCGCAGCTTCAGCTCCCTCCATAAGTTTTCAATGGGATTAAGGTCTGGTGATTGGCTAGGCCCACTCCATGACCCTAATGTGCTTCTTCCTGAGCCACTCCTTTGTTGCCTTGGCTGTATGTTTTGGGTCATTGTCGTGCTGGAAGACCCAGCCACGACCCATTTTTAAGGCCCTGGCGGAGGGAAGGAGGTTGTCACTCAGAATTGTACGGTACATGGCCCCATCCATTCTCCCATTGATGCGGTGAAGTAGTCCTGTGCCCTTAGCAGAGAAACACCCCCAAAACATAACATTTCCACCTCCATGCTTGACAGTGGGGATGGTGTTCTTTGGGTCATAGGCAGCATTTCTCTTCCTCCAAACACGGCGAGTTGAGTTCATGCCAAAGAGCTCAATTTTTGTCTCATCTGACCACAGCACCTTCTCCCAATCACTCTCGGCATCATCCAGGTGTTCACTGGCAAACTTCAGACGGGCCGTCACATGTGCCTTCCGGAGCAGGGGGACCTTGCGGGCACTGCAGGATTGCAAATCCGTTATGTCGTAATGTGTTACCAATGGTTTTCGTGGTGACAGTGGTCCCAGCTGCCTTGAGATCATTGACAAGTTCCCCCCTTGTAGTTGTAGGCTGATTTCTAACCTTCCTCATGATCAAGGATACCCCACGAGGTGAGATTTTGCGTGGAGCCCCAGATCTTTGTCGATTGACAGTCATTTTGTACTTCTTCCATTTTCTTACTATGGCACCAACAGTTGTCTCCTTCTCGCCCAGCGTCTTACTGATGGTTTTGTAGCCCATTCCAGCCTTGTGCAGGTGTATGATCTTGTCCCTGACATCCTTAGACAGCTCCTTGCTCTTGGCCATTTTGTAGAGGTTAGAGTCTGACTGATTCACTGAGTCTGTGGACAGGTGTCTTTCATACAGGTGACCATTGCCGACAGCTGTCTGTCATGCAGGTAACGAGTTGATTTGGAGCATCTACCTGGTCTGTAGGGGCCAGATCTCTTACTGGTTGGTGGGGGATCAAATACTTATTTCCCTCTGCAGAATGCAAATAAATTCATATACTTTCCACAATGTGATTTTCCGGATTTAATTTGTGATGTGCTATCTCTCACTGTTACCAATAACCTACCCTTCAATTATGGGCTGCTCATGTCTTTGTCAGTGGGCAAACTTACAAAATCAGCAAGGGATCAAATACTTATTTCCACCACTGTATCTCTCTCTTGGCTTCTTCAGTTTCCTCCGGTATTCCTGTGTTCCTCTTCTTGAGTCTTTCTGTATTTCAGGAACGCCAACTCTTTAGCCTTTATTTTCTCAGCCACTTGTTTGGAGAACCATATCGGTTTCCTTTTTCTCTTGCTTTTATTTACTCTCTTTACATAAAGATTTGTGGCCCTATTTATAGCTTCTTTCAGCTTGGACCACTGTCCTTCCACTTCTCGTTCATCCTCCCATCCCATCAGCTCCTTCCTCAGGTATTCCCCCATTTTACTAAAGTCAGCACGCTTGAAATCCAGGACTTTGATTTTTGAGTGGCCGCCCTCCACTTCAGCCGTCATATCAAACCAAACTGTTCGATGGTCACTGCCGTCCAGGTGGGCACCCACTCGGACATTTGACACACTATCCCCATTTGTGAGCACCAGATCCAGCGTCACTCCCTCCCTAGTGGGTTCTATCACCATTTGTCTGAGCAGAGCACTTTGAAAAGCATCCACGATCTCTCTACTTCTTTCCGATTCCGCAGACAGAACCTTCCAGTCTACATCCGGCAGATTGAAATCTCCCAGCAACAGCACCTCTCTCTCTTCTTTCCCAACTTATGGATATCTGCGACCAGATCTTTATCTAGATCCTCCAATTGCGTCGGAGGTCTGTAGACAACACCGACGTGTACAGAGGTTTATCATCTCTTTTTAAGGTGATCCATATCGCTTCTTCCTTTCCCCAGGTCCCTGACATTTCAGTTGCCTCGATGTCATTTCTCACATACAGAGCTACTCCTCCACCTTTAGGACCCTCTCTATCCTTCCTAAATAGATTATAGCCCGTATGTTTGCATCCCATTCCTGGGAACCATTTAGCCACGTCTCCTTGATTGCAACAATGTCTAAGTCTGCCTCCAACATCAGGCTTGAAGGTCATGAACTGTATTGCTTAGACTGCGAGCATTTGTGGTCATCGCTTTCCATGTACATTTTCTGGTATGTGTTTCAAACATTTATGATTTGGGGTTGGTTTTGTCTTTGGGTACCTTCATATCTTTTGTTTCACCTCCATTGCTTGTTCTTCGCATCAGTTCTATTTTGAGGAACATCACAGTGCTGTAATGGAGCAAAAGAATTCTGTAGGGGCAACACTTGTGAGGGTGGATGCCTCAGTGTCACATAACGAAGTCTCTGTAATAGCTTTACAGGAAAGGAACACCACCTGCTGGCCAAATAGGATAAATACACTTCAAGAAATAATTAATGCAGGAAAATATCCAACACATTTTACAGGCTTAAAACACACTGTGGTGGATACGTAGAATGCCCTCCCGCAGAGGTGGTGATGATGAAAATGGTAATGGAATTCAAACATGCGTGGGATAAACACAAAGAAATCATGTTTAGAAGGAATGGATCTACGGAATTTTAGCAGAGATTGGGTGGCAAGCCTGGTAATTGGAGACTAAAAACCAGTGCTGGTGTGGACTTCTACGGTGTGCACCTGATCAGAAATTTTAAGGGGCTTCAACGTTAGCTTCAGAACTTTTAGTACAGGCACAGTGATGGGGCAGACTTTAATGGTCTGTGCCCTAAGAAGGGCAGGGACAAATCAAACTCGGGTATACATATAAAATGAGTTTATCTTGTTGGGCAGACTGGATGGACCGTTCAGGTCTTTATGTGCCATCATTTACTATATAACTATGTAATTGACTGCCTTAAAACAGCAGCATGTGAAACATAGTCCCAGTGCCGTAGCGAGGGCGGTTGACACCCGGGGCGGTTCGCTGCTGCGCACCCCCCCCCCCCCCCCCCGGAGCGCATTCTTACCACTAGAGTAGGAAAGGCAGCGGGCGGGAGTGCACGTCGCTGGGAGCTGCATTGGCTCCGCTGGTTCTCTTCCTCTCTCTGCCCCCGAAAAGGAAGTAACCTGTTCCGGGGCAGAGAAAGCAGGAAACCAGCGGAGCCGACACCCCCCCCCCCCCCCCCCCCCCCCCAGCAGCGTGCATCCGGGTCAGGCCACCCCCCCCTTTCCTACGCCACTGCATAGTCCATGTCGGGACTCAGGAACCTTTCTAAAGATAAGTCTTTTTCACTTTGGACTTTCAATATAAGCACTTTGAAAAAGAAAAAAAATATTCCATAAAACAGAATGTGCAATGATTAGAAGTTAAAGAACGATGCTGAAGGCCCGATCGGTCGGTCCTAGTCCTGCAAGCTACATGAGCACACAATACAATCTTTATTAATAAATGTCTGCACTGGATTTCAAAAGTTTGATTGCTATGAAGGATTAATTTTGGTTTTTTTTTTAAATTTCCTCATCCAGGGGGGTTTGACACAGGCAGCAGCAAGTTGCATGAAGGTGAGGCTAAAATCCCACAGAGGAGGTGGGTCTCAGGCAGGGGGCTGTGTGTTCTTAAGTTCCTACATAAATCTGGATAGTAGTGTGTGCAGGGGCGCTAGTTCTTCTATTTGGTCATGATAGGCTTCAAAGGCTGCCAAATTGAAGATGGAACATAGTTCTGTGGCCATAATTGGAAAGGTGTTAAGAGAAAACAAAATTGGGATTGTACAGCAGAGGGGGTCCTGACTACTGGCTGGGCACCAGTGCACGAACTGAAACCATTTGAGCTGGTAACACTTTCTAGTTGGAGACTTTCCTGGAGATGGTAATAATGGCCTGGATTTCTTCCGATACTAAGAGATCAAATTATTAGCCTCTAAATATCTACACTGATAGTGGAAGCAATTTGAGGTTGGGATGGAGCCTAAACCCCTTAGGGCAAGGAGATACAGTTGCATGCCAAAGACAAGCTCACAGACTTCTGCACTAGTAGTAGTAATCTTTTCCTACTTCAAAGTGGTTGCTGAGGCAAAGTGATCTTTACAGGCACTAGGAAACATACAAGCACAATGCTTGCAATTACTGTAGTGATGAACTGAATCCAAGCAGAATTTAAATACTTGGAATAAGTGCTCACGTTCTGATTTTTTTTTTTTTGCCACTTTTGGGCAAGGTCTTAATCCCGATTTTAATGAGATACTGAAAGGAAGAAAGAAAAAGAAATAATTTGACATATAAACGGCGAGTGACCGACTCACTCGCAAATGCGCAGTAGAGACTTCCCTCTCTGTCCTGCCCCCCGCGTCAATACGTGATGACGAGGGCGGGACAGAGAGGGAAACTGCGCCGCCGAGGTTGATACCGCTCCCCCCCCCCACCCGCCCACCCGAGGTCGCCGCTACCGTTACCCCCCCCCCACCCCACACCCGGCCCCTCTCTCTCCGCTACTAAACTTACACATCCATTCGCCGGAACGCAGCACGCACATCAGCTGAGCTGCCGTCGGCCTTCCTTCCCTGCCTTTGTCCCGCCCTCCGCTGACGTTACATCACAGGAGGGCGGGACCACAGGCAGAAAAGGAAGGCCGACGGCAGCTCAGCTGATGTGCGTGCTGGGTTCCGGCGAATGGATGTGTAAGTTTAGTAGCGGGAGAGCGAGAGGGCCCAGGCTGGGTGGAGGGATGGCGGCGGCGGCGAACGGTTAGCGGTGGCGACCTCAAGGGGGGGGGGGGGGGGGGGGGGGGGGGAAGAAGGAAGGAAGGAAGGAAGGAAGAAAACTCCAATACCAGCCCGTTTTTACGGGCTCAACAGCTAGTTGACATAAAACATGAGTAGTAGTAGTAGTAGTTCAGACAATACTAAAGACAACCCCCGATGTAATGTGCACATTGTATTATTCACATTTAGCAGGCCAAATCCAGAAAGTGATTCGGACACATTGGCATATTTTAGAGGACATTCTTGTTTCAGAGATCTAGTTGCAGATTATTTAAGGGGTAAAAATATGCAAATAGATTGGTTCCTTCTGCCCTGCCTGACATCACAGTTCAGATAGGGATTCTTCGGTATCTAGTTTTTTTCAATAAATCAACACCTGAAGTGTCCTTTGTTTGGTTGACCTACATCCTTTCCCTACTTTGTCTCAACATTTCCATAGGAAATCCCTCCATGATTTGTCAGGCTCAAACTTGAACCACTGTTATAGCGGACTCTGATGTACTCCAAATGCAGTAAAGGGAGGCAGGTAGGACTTGGGTAGTTGATAATTAGCCCTAGTAGCTCCAACCCCTGAATAGCTCTCTGCACAGATTCTTGAACACCTTCCCCAGCCAATCGTCCAGATAGGGAAACATATGCATGCCCAGTCTGTGTCTAGGGTAAGGCATTTTGTAAACACTCTAGGAGTGGATGCGATGCCAACAGCAGAACGCCAATATGATGGTGGTGGTTCCACACCTGAAATCTAATATACTTCCTGTGACTGGGATGTATCTGAATGTAAGCGTAAGCATCCTTTAAGTCCAGGGAGCATAGCCAATCATTTTCAGAACCATGGGAAGGGCCACCAGGGAAATTATCATGAACTTCTGTTTGACCAGATATGTAAATCACTTTTTATTACTTACAAGGAAAGGTGGAATATGTAGTCAATAAGCATAAATATATTTGGTTCAGAGCCCTCAGGTCTAGGATGGATGAAATCCCGCTGTCTTTTTTGGGGTACCAAGGAAGAATAGAACCCCTTCCTTACTTTCCTCTAGTAGAACAGGTTCAAATGACTGGGCATTTAAAAGGAAAATGTTTCTCTGTGAGCCACTTTTTGATATTGAGAGCGGAGATTAGAAGGCTCTTGCTGAGCAATCTTAGAGGGAGCCGACGTCAAATGAGAGTGCAAAACACTTGGAATATTTCAATTACCTACTGGTATGAGGTTACAGGTGCCACTTTCTTGGAAAAATTCAGCCTCCCTCTGGCCAGCAGGTCATCAGGTCAGGTACTTTTATGACCAGCTATGCTCTACTGGAGCAAGTCAAAAGCTGGGGAGATGGCTGGGATCCGAATCCCTTGCTGCCTGGGTCATGAGAGGAAGGTCTAAAGCTGCTAGGTAGAGCAAGTCAGTGAGTAAGCCTACGCCTTGAGGGTAGTAGGAACCCTGCCAACTACCACACAAAAACCATCCAAGAAGTGGAGGCCTCATAAGGAAAAAGGTGGAGACAGGGACTTCATGGTATCAGTCTGTTTCTTCATGAGATCAACGACCTTCCTCTACCCTGTCAGCATAAAGGATTGCTGCCATGGCAATGGCATTCACTAACTTTACCTGAGGAGTCTGCACAATGTCAATACCTATGCCAGAAGTCTGGATGCCATGTCAAAGGCATAAAAATTTACCCCAGCTATGTGCTTCTGATACTCCTTCTGCTAAGTTTCTAGCTGGCAAAGTTATGTGGCCTCCCTCAAGCTTCTGGCTCATTTGAGAGCAGATCTGACCACCATAGAATGGAGCAGAAGTTGTAGCTTCTTGAATCTAGGAGCCTTCTGGATTCTATACACAGAATGCATCTTCTTTGAAACAACCTGCACAGATTGGGGTCTCCAATTCTTCATCTATGCAGTCTTAAGAATGTTAAGACTGCACATGGAGTGGCATTGTCACAGCTTCCTTAGGAGGGGGATTAAACAAGGACATCCAACATCTTAGCCTTGGGCTCCTTCTCAATCTCCAACTTAAATGGAAAGACCTCCTCCATTTCCCTCTAAAAACTGATGAAAAAGAGATCCTCTGGGGAAAATTGATGAAAAGGAGATCCTCTGGAGAAAACTGATAAGAGATCCTCCTCCTTTCCTATGCTGGAGAGGGGTCTGAAGGTAGGCCAAAGGATCCCTACCTCCAAGACCACCTCTGGCTCTACAGACTTCCAGGAGTGGTCCGACTCATTAGAAGTATTCCTCATGGGATGTCTGAATCTGCATCTGACCTCTGGATGGGTGAGAGCAGGACCTGGGTGAGGAGCACTAAAGTATGGGTCCCTTCCTGGACCCAGGGCCCTAGATGATCGAGGGACAAAAGGGCTGCGATCAGGGAAGACAAAGCCATAGCAGAGAGATTAAATGAATTCTTTGCTTCAGTCTCATCGAGGAAGATTTGAGAACGATACCGGTGCCAGAAATGGTATTCGAAGCTGATGAATTGGAGAAACTGAATGAAATCTCTATAAACCATAGAGGATGTAATGAGGCAATTTGACAAGTTGAAGAGTAGCAGCTCTCCTGGATCAGATGATATTCATCCCAGAGTACTGATAGAATTGAAAAATGAACTTGCGGAACTATTGTTAGTAATATGTAAATTCTATTTAAAATCAAGCGTGGGTACGGAAGATTGGAGGGTAACCCAGTAACGCTGATATTTTAACAGGTTCCAGAAGGGATCCGGTAAATTACGATGAGCCTGATGCCGGTGCCGGGAAAACAGTAGAGATATTATAAAGAACGAAATACACATCATATTCAAAAGCATGGATTAATGAGACAAAGCCAACATGGATTTAGTGACGGGAAACTTGCCTCCACCCCTCATCTGTTCACCCATTCAAGAAAATGTAATAAGCATGTGGATAAAGGCAAGCCGGTTGATATTGTGTCTATGGATTTTCAAAGGCGTTGACAGTACCTCATGAACGACGCCCGAGGAAATTAGAAATCACGGGATAGGATGTAGTTGTCTATTGTGGATTAAAAACTGGTTAAAGGATAGAAGGAACTATGGCATCTTAGCAGACATTAGGTCGGCAACATCGGTATTTGGAGAATACAACCGGTGCAGGGCTGACTTCTACAGTCTGCACCCTAAGAAAGGCAGGGGCAAATCAAACTCGAAAATACATATAAAGTATTACATACCATGTAAAATGAGTTTATCTTGTTGGGCAGACTGGATGGACCGTTCAGGTCTTTATCTGCCGTCATTTACTATATTACTATAGACAGTAGGGTTAAATGGTCAGTATTCCCAATGGAGAAAGGTAGATAGTGGGGTTCCTAGGGGGTCTGTGCTGGGACCACTGCTTTTTAACATATTTATAAATGATGTAGAGCGGGAGTAGTAACTAGTGAGGTAATTAAGTTGCTGACGACACAAAGTTATTCAAAGTGTTAAATCGCGAGCGGCGTGTGAACCAATATACAGAGGACCTTACGAAGACCTGGGCGTCTAAATGGCAGATGACGCATAATGTGAGCAAGTAAAACTGCTGCATGTGGGAAAGAGGAACCCGAATTATAGCTACGTAATGCAAGGTTCCACGTTAGGAGTCACCGACCAAGACAGGGATATCGACATCGTTGTTGATACGTTGAAATGCTCTGCTCAGTGTGCTGCGACAGCTAAGAAAGCAAATAGAATGTTAGGTATTATTAGGAAAAGAATGGAGAACAAAAAGTGAGGATGTTATAATGCCTTTGTATCGCTCCATAGTGCAACCGCATCTCGAATATGTTCAATTCTGGTCGCCGCAACTCAAAAAAGATATAGTGGAATTAGAAAAGGTACAGAGAACGGCAACAAAAATGATAAAGGGGATGGGACAACTTCCCTATGAGGAAAGGCTGAAGCATCGAGAGCTCTTCAGCTTGGAGAACAGACAGATGAGGGGAGATATGACAGAGGTCTATAAAATAACAAGTGGAGTGGAACAGGTAGATGTGAATTGTTTGTTTACTCTTTCCAAAAATACTAGGACTAGGGGGTATGCAGTGAAGTTACAAAGTAGTAAATTTAATATGAAATCGGATCGTTTGTTTACTCTTTCCAAAAATACTAGGACTAGGGGGTATGCAATGAAGTTACAAAGTAGTAAATTTAATATGAATCGCAGAAAAGCTTTCTTCACTCAACTTGTAAATAAACTCTGGAATTCGCTGCCAGATGTGGTAAAGGCGGTTAGCTTAGCGGGGTTTAAAAAGGGTCTGGACGACTTCTTAAAGGAAAAGTCCATAAACCATTATTAAATTGACATGGGAAAATCCACTGCTTATTTCTGGGATAAGCATCATAAAATGTATTGAGCTTTTCTGGGATCATGCCAGTTATTTGTGACCTGAACTGGCCACTGTTTGAAACAGGATGGACCTTTGGTCTGTCCCAGTGTGCAATACTTATGTACTAACAGGCTGGAAAGGAGAACCACATCAGGTGTTGCCAACTCCAATGCCTTACAAGGCACTGGCATCAATGAACACTCGACAGACAATGGGTCTCCAGGATGGAGTAGAACCATAGTTGGTATTGGCACACTTAATGCCTCGGTGTCATGCCAGCTAAGGATGCACCCCAACTCCTCCTATAACATGGCTTTGACCCATTCCTTGAGGGTAGCCATCGGTAAAGGTAGGGCCAGCACAGAGACTGTCAATTAGATGTAGGAGCCGAATTGAAGGCAGGGGGGTCCTGGCTTTTGGGTGACTGATGCATCAGCACCCCTTCCACTGATGGGGAGCTGTCCTCACAGTGCTGACAATTCTCAGTTACCGGTAATCCCAGTGTCTTGAAGCTCCTAGGACTGTGCTTCTTAAAGGACTAATGTTGATGCTTCTTCGCCTTCACTTGATGGTCAGCATTGGGGTCCCTTGGTGCCAACGAGGATGATGCTGAATCCTCACAAGACCTCGGTTTCTGTTCCAATGATGGTTCAGCCCCAAGGGGTGCTACTTGCATCCAACATGGCATGGGAAGTCCTTCTTGATGTCAAAGTCTCTAGTGTCTGGTGCGGCTCCATGGGGACCGATGCTTTCAATGCCAATGTTGATGTACTGGACTTCAGCATGTCAGAGTCTCACAAAGGACCTCAACTCTTCTATTTTGCATTTGAGCACAGAGAGAACAGTTAGAGGACTTATGCTCAAGACCCAGACAAGGTTAGGCACATATCATGTAGGTCAATCATCACAGTTATGGTCCTAGCACTGTCTGTGAACTGCTTGAACCCACTGAAAGGCTTTGGGACATTGTGGTTAAAAAAAAAAAAGTTGAAGTACAATCAAATGGCTCAATTGTAAAAAAAAAAAAAAAAGGGGGGGGAGGGGGGTTGTTTGTTTTTTTAAACGAAGACCTGACCAGGAATTCAGGCCTAAGGGGACTGTGAGCCGTGGAAACACAAAATCTCTAAAAACTTAAAACAGCTGACAAAAATAAAGGGGAAAAATAATAAAAGAAAGAAAATAGGTCCCATATTTACAAAGAAGAATGGAGAGGAAAACAATTCTTTGATGAAAAGCAGTGTGAAATTGACAGAAGACGCATCTTCACTGCTCTGCTGAGAAAAGAAAAACGCAGGTCCTACGTGTGTCAGGCAGGCGGGAAGGCATGCACGCATGTGTGATCAAGCCTGCCAAAAATTTCAAGACTTCTGAACCCTGGCCATCCGTGCTGGGGCTCCACTGCGGACACCACCCAAATGGGAGGGCAAACTGTCCTGCTTCTCCTCAGAGAACCAGAATATACTGTATTCCCAGCTTTATCAGCATTCTACTTCGAATAACAGCAAATGTTTCTTCAGTGTCAGTATACCACCAACATTTGGTGTAGCTCCAGGGGCCTTTGATACTGATGCTACCAATAAGCAATTGAACTCATCTCTGAGCAAAAAAGCTTGTTCATAAAATTCATCTCTTACAAAGGATTCTGGGAGACAACCAGGCAAAACAAACATGCATCCTAGAGGCCAGCAAAAAGTCTATTTATATACACATCACCTTAAATTCTAAGTTGTTCACAACACATGACCATAACCATCATAGAACTCACAAAGACCAACCACAAATGCTTCAAAATTGAGTCAGTAATTAAGTCACTGCTCTTAAGAGTTAAAAAAAAAAACCTGAGTAAAAAGGATTTCCTACATCTATGGAAAACTTAAAAAAATAAATCTGATTCAAGTTGAAGCTCAACTGGTAAAGTATTTGGAAACACAGGACCTAACACCAAAAAGAAATGTGAAATACAATAGACCACCACCAGTCTGTTTAACGGTACTGCCAGTAAACCCTGGTCAGCAGAACATAATCAAAGTGTAAGTTGATAACATGTCAAAGCTCATTTAAGGTTATGAGGAAGCAACTTTATGTAAGGCCTTAAAAACGCAAAACTACAATTCAAAATTCACATGCTCAATAAGAAGCCACTGCAGTAAGCAAACAGTAGTGTCACGGTTGTGACTAGGTTCCTGGCTTGCAGTCACCTCGGGCCCCGGGGGGTTAGACCCGGGGAATGCTGCGAATTGATGGTTTACCGTTTCCCATGTTCCAGAAGATATGCTGGTCTGGTCCGGATCTTCCAGCCCTCCATATTGTTTTGGGAGTTTTTTTGGAACTAAGCAGTACCCGTACCCGGTAAACTCCCTTGTGGGCTGCCTTTATTAACCACCTGGAAAGGTTCCTAGTTGCCTTGCAACAGAGGTCCTCAGAGAAAAGTTTCCTTTGGTGGAAGTCGTTTGCAGTGCTGCTGAGTTTTTCCTGTTTTAGGTGTTGACCCTGCTTGTTTACTGACTTATTCTACTGACTGCTGCCTGCCCAGACCCGGCTTGTCTTCTGATTTACTTTTCTGACTACTGCCTGCCCAGACCCGGCTTGTCTCCTGGCTTACTCTGCTGCCGGCTGCCTGCCCTGCTCCAGCCGGGTTCCTGGTTCCTTTAGCCTGCTGGTCCCTGCAGCTCTGTTTTCCTGCCCTGTCTGGTAAGTCCTGCCGACCGCCCGCACTCTGGGGCTCCACCCCTGAGGAACGGTGATTAAGTGCAGGTGAAGTTTGGGCAATTTCCGGTCCAGTTGGTGTCAGCCTGAGCTGCCTCGGAGGCAGCCTTTGTCTTAGAGCTCCAGCCCAGGGTACCGGGAAGTCTGTTCTGCCTGTCCTGTGTTTGGGTGATTCTCCTGCCACTGCCGCTCCTCGGCAGTGGCCCAAGGGCTCACTAACCTAAAAGTACTGTTAGAAGCATGACAGATTGCAAGGCCATGAGCTCGGAGGGATCACCCGTATTGCGGACGCTCCAGGAGCACGCTCAGAACTTTGCACAGATCAGCGACGCCCTCCGTACCATGGAGGTCCGTTTAGGCCAACTGGAGGGCCTTATGGCGTCATCTTCAAAAGCAGCCCTTTCTTCAGCTTCGAGTCCAGATTCAGCACCGGCAAGAGCTGCTGTCACGTCAGGTACCCGACTTAAGTCACCCCCGAGATATAACGGTAATCCCAGAGACTGTAGAGGGTTTCTCAATCAGTGTGAAATTATTTTTGAACTCTAGTCCCAAGATTTCCCCACAGAGAGAACTCAAATAGATTATGTCTCTGTTGTCCGGTCAAGCCTTAGCTTGGGCTTCCCCGCTTTGGGAGAAGAACGATCCGGTGCTACATGATCTCCAGGGGTTTCTGGAGCAATTCAGACGAGTGTTTGAAGAACCAGGGAAGGTTACTTCCGCAACTGCGGCACTCTTGAGACTCAAGCAAGGGACACAGACCCTGGGGGACTATGCGATCAGGTTCCGCACCATGGCTTCTGAGTTGGCTTGGAACAAAGAAAGGCTAATCGCAACCTTTTGGCAGGGATTGGCACCGCAGATTAAGGATGAGCTGGCTGGACGTGAACTTCCCACCAGGTTGGATGAGCTAATCGAGATCTGTACTATGATTGATATTCGCTTCCAGGAGCGTGGCCGAGAACGGCGTTCCACAGAAAAGATAGGTATTAAGACCACTAGCCATCCAGTTTTACCACAGACTCCTCGTCCGCGGGAAGTACCCCCTCAACCATCAGCAGAACCTATGCAATTAGGTCATACCCCTCTCACGATTCAAGAGAAACAGAGACGTCGGACCCTCAACCTTCTGCCTGTATTGTGGTGAGACGGGGCACTACGCGGTCAACTGCCCACAGAAACCTGGATCCTTGGGGCCAGGTCTGACTGCAGTAATAAGCCAATCTTCTAACCTCCTGTGTACCCAGTTCTTAATGCCAGCAGTGCTCGACCTAGGTCACCGGCAAGAGCATACTGAGGTCTTTCTGGACTCCGGGGTGGGTGGAAGCTTTATAACCGCGTCTCTGGTCCAGCAACTTAGCATTCCAACACAAGAACTACCTAAGACCATCCCGCTTTTTTCAGTGTATGGAAGTATTCAAGGATATGTAAACACTCAAATGGTTCCCGTGAGCTTACAGATTGGCGATCACCGGGAGGACATCTCTCTATATGTCCTTCCCTCAGCGGTGCAGTCCATTGTGTTGGGTCTTCCCTGGCTACAGAGAAGCAATCCGGTCCTGGACTGGGGAAAGGGTGAGATCGTGGACTGAGGCGAGTCGTGCCGGAAACTTTGTTTTATCCCTGACACCGATAGTGTGGTCAGTGAACAGTTGGACCAGGATTCAGATGCATGGACGGATATTAGTGACTCCCAGGACTCTAAGATGTTAACAAGGGAGATGACCTGCGCATGTGCCTTACCCCCGATCAATCAGTGCCAAGTGGAATCCGGTACCGTGCCCAGGCCCCAAAGTCCGGGCAACAGGACTGCTAATACGCCTCCTCGGGGCCAGTGGTCCCGCACCTTACGTAAGAAGCCAACCCCGGGACCTAAGCTTCAGGACAATCCGGAGATCCAAGAATCGAAAGGCCAGGTACTCAACCCTGCTCGGGTAACAGTCTCGCCTTCAACCGGCCAGTTCCCGTCCCGTGCCTAAGGATATGGATGTTGGGAAACCGCCTAATCGTGTCAGTCGAGTTCACCAAGAAGATCCAGGGAGACCCAGATCTCCAGAGAGCCCGGAAGGCCTTGAGGGAGGGATACTGTCACGGTTGTGACCAGGATCCTGGCATGCAGTCACCTCGGGCCCCGGGGGTTAGACCCGGGGAATGCTGCGAATTGATGGTTTACCGTTTCCCATGTTCCAGAAGATATGCTGGTCTGGTCTGGATCTTCCACCCTCCAGATTGTTTTGGGAGTTTTTTTGGAACTACCAAGTAGAACCCGTACCCGGTGAACTCCCTTGTGGGCTGCCTTTATTAACCACCTGGAAAGGTCCCTAGTTGCCTTGCAACAGAGCTCCTCAGAGGAGTTTCTCTTGGTGGAATTCGTTTGCAGTGACATAGTAACATAGTAACATAGTAAATGACGGCAGAAAAAGACCTGCATGGTCCATCCAGTCTGCCCAACAAGATAAACTCATATGTGCTACTTTTTGTGTATACCCTACTTTGATTTGTACCTGTTCTCTTCAGGGCACAGACCGTATAAGTCTGCCCAGCACTATCCCCGCCTTCCAACCACCAGCCCCGCCTCCCACCACCGGCTCTTGCACAGACTGTATAAGTCTGCCCAGCACTATCCCCGCCTCCCGCCACCGCTCTGCCACCCAATCTCAGCTAAGCTCCTTAGGATCCATTCATTCTGAACAGGATTCCTTTATGTTTATCCCACGCGTGTTTGAATTCTGTTACCGTTTTCATTTCCACCACCTCCCGCGGGAGGGCATTCCAAGCATCCACTACTCTCTCCGTGAAAAAATACTTCCTGACATTTTTCTTGAGTCTGCCCCCCTTCAATCTCATTTCATGTCCTCTCGTTCTACCGCCTTCGCACCTCCGGAAAAGGTTCGTTTGCGGATTAATACTTTTCAAATATTTAAACGTCTGTATCATATCATCCCCTGTTTCTCCTTTCTTCCAGAGTATACATGTTCAGGTCATCAAGTCTCTCCTCATACGTTGTAACGCAAATCCTTACCATTCTCGTAGCTTTTCTTTGCACCACTTCAATTCTTTTTACATCCTTCGCAAGGTACGGCCTCCAAAACTGAACACAATACTCTAGGTGGGGCCTCACCAACGACTTATACAGAGGCATCAACACCTCCTTTCTTCTGCTGGTCACATCTCTCTCTATACAGCCTAACAACCTTCTAGCTACGGCCACCGCCTTGTCACACTGTTTCGTCGCCTTCAGGTGTCCACTCTGTTACAGATCTTAGTATCATCCGCAAATAGGCAAACTTTACCTTCTAACCCTTCGGCAATGTCACTCACAAATATACTGAACAGAATCGGTCCCAGCACCGATCCCTGAGGCACACCACTACTCACTTTTTCCTCCTCCGAGCGAATTCCATTCGCCACCACCCTCTGGCTTCTGTCCGTCAACCAGTTCCTAATCCAGTTCACCACTTCGGGTCCTATCTTCAGCCCATCCAGTTTATTTAAGAGCCTCCTGTAGGGAACTGTGTCAAAAGCTTTGCTGAAAGCTAAGTAGACTACGTCCATAGCTCGTCCCCGATTCAATTCTCCTATCACCCAAAGAACTCAATGAGATTCGTTTGGCACAATTTCCCTGAGTTTTTCCTGTTTTAGGTGTTGACCCTGCTTGTTTACTGACTTGTTCTACTGACTGCTGCCTGCCCAGACCAGGCTTGTCTTCTGACTTACTTTTCTGACTGCTGCCTGCCCAAACCAGGCTTGTCTCCTGGCTTACTCTGCTGCCTGCCCTTCTCCAGCCGGGTTCCTGGTTCCTTTAGCCTGCAGCTCTGTTTTCCTGCCCTGTCTGGTAAGACCTGCCGACCGCCCGCACTCTGGGGCTCAACCCCTGAGGAACAGTGGTTAAGTGCATGTGAAGTTTGGGCTATTTCTGGTCCAGTTGGTGTCAGCCTGAGCTGCCTCAGCGGCAGCCTTTGTCTAACAGTTCCGGCCCAGGGTACCGGGAAGTCTGTTCTGCCTGTCCTGTGTTTGGGTGATTCTCCTGCCGCTGCCGCTCCTCGGTAGTGGCCGAAGGGCTCACTAACCTAGAAGTACCGCTAGAAGCGTGACAAGTAGGTACTACATGGTCTACACATGCAACCAATTAAAATGGGTAAACAGCAACTATTAGGCCTCCAAGATAGCAGCCCTTCTCTATAGCAGCAATAGGAATCCAACCTAGCTATACACCTTAAGAAATCAGATAGCAACTCTGTGTAAAACCACCTTAACAAGGCGAAGAAACTGTAAATATTGACTGAGCCTTTACCAAAGTTACCCAGGGTGACATGTCCTTCCCTACTGCTTTCTTCCAGCTTTGGTTTCAGCAACTTTTGAGATGGAGAGATTCTACAGGGGGAGGGGTCTTGAGGCTTTCTCTCAGCACCTTAAGGGCATGGATGTCGCTTCACTATCAAAAATCTGAGATACTTCATGGGACTTTAATGAAACATTTGCAACAAACTTTGCGATACTCTAGTTCAGCCTTCTTCTATTTTCAGTTTGTCTACTTTGGCCACTATGAGGAAAACAAACAAACAAAAAAAAAAAAGGCAAAAATCAAAGGACAAAATTTTCCCTTTGTTAGAAGGCCTAATGATTTTAAAAAAATGATTTCTTACAAAAACCAGGAAAACAATTTCCCCCAAGTGGTATGTTACTTCAATAGCTGCTTGATTAAGAAGCACCCTCAGTTAATCCCACGGTGACAGACACACAATAATTCTCTGTGGCCCAGTGGTGCAGCACCTCATTCATCGGGTTGCTCCTATGTTTCTGTTCTTTTAAAAACGCTATATCCCAATACAAGTGCTGACAGACTGGTATTATTTTATGTGTATTTTTTTGTTTCTATGTTGAATGAGGTGCTGCACCACTGGACCACAGAGAATTATTGTGTGTCACTCACCGTGGGATTATCTGAGGGTGCTTCTTAATCAAGCAGCTATTGAAGTAACATACCACTTGGGGGTAATTGTTTATCTGATTTTTGTAAGAAATAGTTGATATATACTTACCAGAGACTAATAGATACAATTTTGTGACTCTGTTAAAAAATGATAACATGGCCTGCTAGCAATAGCTATATTAAAAGAAACAGCTTAACACAATCACTGGCAAAGCTTAAGTGCCAAAATTCCTAACTAGGGTAATTTGATAGTACTGTATTGTGGAGGAGTAGCCTAATGGTTAGTACAGTGGCTTGAGAAAGCCAGAAGAAAAAAAAAAAAAGTAACTCTTTCAACACTCAGTGGAAAAATAGGAACAGATGGGGTCACCGCAGCACAGGAAGCACACACGCAGAGATGAACTTCTGCTTTTCCAATGTCATGCACAGTCATGTAACTTTTTTAAATTTTATATTTCTAAATTTTTGCAAAAGAATAAACCACCAGCAGTATATCTTGTTTAAAAAAAGGAGGAAATTCAGAAAAGAAGAAATAAAACAGAAAGGTTATAGAAATTCTCCACTGGTAGTCAAAGACAATCACACATTATGCAAAAGAAATGTTCTCCAAAGCAAATAAACCAACAGTGATAACATTAAATTCACATTGGCTTCAACTCCTATGATGGTAATAGAAATCCAGTCTTAACAACTACAGATGAAACCTGACATTTAGCTAATCTAGTATTTAGGAAAACTACATATGTTGGGGCTCAAAAGAATACATATCTATTCTCAAACATGACATTTACCAGCAATTGTAATAGCAGCCTCCCCAACTGTAAGAAATCACCAACGAAATCAAGCTTGGTCTGAACACTATGGACTCATGGGCAAACATTTCAACTGAAACTGAACACTGACAAAACACACTGCCTCATCCTCTCATCTCAACACAATACGTACAAACCCACAACCATAAACACCCCAGACCACACCCTCCCTATCTCAGATAGCCTGAAAATACTCGGCATTACAATCGACCGCAACCTTACACTTGACAGCGCTTGCTGGGATAAAATGGAGAACATGCACGTCTTGGGGATCTCAAGACATTAACCTGTGGTTGGTGCACATGGCTCCGCGATCGGGAACGGGCGCGACGGAGGGGCAGAACCGAGGAGGGTCGGTGACGACAGCCCCGAGGGGCTGGGGCGGGGGGGAGTAGTGGTGCAGGGTCGCCGAACGACGTGTGCTGGCGTTTCAATAGAGCGGAGTGTCCCTTCCCGGATTGCAAGTTCCGGCATGTGTGTTCCGCCTGCGGCCAAAACCATTCTGCCACCAAGTGCCCCAAGAATGAAGGGGAGGGGCGGCTTCTGGAAAGCAGCAATAGTTTTGGCAGGGCACCAACGCCGGTGCAAGTCGATGCGATGCTGCCATGGCTCAATCGATATCTGCGAAGAAGGGCAGCTGCCACACTTGAGCAAGGGTTTACGTGGGGATTTATTGTGCCATACCGGGGCTGCGTAGAGGATAACTGGGTTCGGAATTCTGAGTCGGTGACACGACTACAGGAAGTGGTGCGTGGCAAGTTGCAGGAGGAACTCCAGCTGGGCAGGATCGCAGGTCCGTTTGCAGAGCGGCCGTTTTCACCGTTCATGTTGTCCCCATTGGCGATGATTCCCAAAAAAGTGCTGGGAAAATTCCGACTCATACACAACCTCTCGTTTCCAGATGGCAGGTCAGTGAATGCAGCATTCCCAGGGAATATTGCACAGTGCAATATCATCATTTGACTGTGCGGTGAGGATGGTACACCGATGGGGGGTGGGGCGCGGCTAGCAAAAGTGGATATAGAGGCAGCCTTCCGACTGTTACCCGTGCATCCATCGGCTTTTCCGGTGCTGGGTTTTCACTTTGATGGGGGTTACTACTTTGACTGATGTATGCCCATGGGTTGTGCCATATCATGTGCTTATTTCGAATGCTTTAGTTCGTTTGTGCACTGGGTGACGGTACAGCGGGCTGGGCTGGATAGTGTCGTACATTATTTGGACGATTTTCTATTCATTGGTGCCGCGGATGGCCAGGAGTGTACGCGGTTGTTGGAGACCTTTTACGCAGTAGCTAAGGAATCGGCATCCCACTGGCAGAGGAGAAAACGGAAGGGCCGACTCAGGTTATCACGTTCCTTGGTATCGAGATCAACACCGTGCTTATGGTCACTAGGCTACCGGTAGACAAGGTGGCACAGTTGGAGAGCCGGATAGTTGCGGTTTTGCAGGTAAAGAAAGCGCCCTGCAGACTATACAGGCCTTGTTGGTAGCCTTAACTTTGCCTGCAAAGTCTTACCGATGGGGACAGCGTTCTCGCGACGCTTGGGGCGGCGACGGCAAATGTGGCGTGTCCGCACCATTACGTTCAGATAATGGCAGGGGTGCGCAAAGACCTGCGCATGTGGTTAGACTTCCTGTCAACATGTAATGGTATGTTGGCAATAAGGGGACAGGAAGTGTCCACGATTGACCTGGAGTTGTTCTTGGATGCGGCTGGGGGGCTGGGTTTTGGGGGGGCCTGGTGTGCGGCCCAGTGGCCTGACAGCTGGGTCAGGGCCGGGACCATCCAGAACATAACTTTCTTGGAATGTTTCCTTTAGTGGTAGCCTGTGAGTTGTGGCCAGAGAGATTGCGCAATCGTAATATTGTAGCCTGGTGTGACAATCAAGGAGTGGTAGAAGTGGTTAATAAACAGGTGGCCAAGTGTCTGCGGGTAAACACTCTGATGCGTGAGCTAGTACTGCGATGTCTCCGTTTAAATACGCATTTGAGAGCCAGACATGTTCCCGGAGTTCAGATAAGCTAGCTGATGCCTTGTTCCGTTTCCAATTCCAGACCTTTCGAACACTGGCCCTGGAGGCGGACGCAGAGGGGCAGCAGATGCCAGTTCAGCTCTGGCACTTCGGAGACCCGAAGTATGGGAGCTGTTGAAGGCGTCAGTGACGCCAACCACATGGGCAGCTTATATGCGGGGTTTCAAGCTGTGCAGGAGTTCTTACAAAGCCAAGGTGGGTCATCGGGGGGAGTACTGACATATGATCGGGCGGGAGTATGTGGCATATGATAAGGCACGGGGGAGTTCCCGGAGCGCAGTTAGTTAGTAGGCGGCAAGCGGGATTTACCTTTTTCAGTAAGGCCATGGGCTGGACCCAACCGCAATCGCGTTTTTTGGTGCACAGTGCGCTAAAGGGCTGAGCTCGGTCCACACCGCGGGTGGACGGGCGCAAGCCAATTACACGCTTCTGCTGGGTATTCTGCGCACTTTGGACCAGATCACATCCACAGATTACGAAGCAAAATTATTTCGGGCAGCATATGCCTTAGCTTTTTACGGGGCTTTTCGGGTGGGGGAATTAGTGGAAAAGAGACAGTCGGTGGTGGCGGTGACCGGAATGTTGCAGCAAGGTGTGACTATTGTGGAAGGCGAGCTCCGCAAACGGTTGCTGCGGTCCAAAACGGACCAGATAGGGAAGGGAAACACTATAGTGTTGAAGCAAGTGAGGGGCTTGCAGGCATGTCCGGTGGGGTTGTTAGAGGACTATCTCAGGGAACGCCGGAGGGCTCCCCCTCGTTGTTCGTGCTTGCGGATGGGTCGGTACTGACGAGGTACCAGTTCGCTGCCATCCTGCGTAGGTGTTTGGTCAGTTTAGGTGAGGATCCCACGAGGTTTGGCACGCATTTCTTTCGCATTGGCGCGGCGACGAGTGCGAGTTGGGCAGGGCTAGGAGCGGCAGACATTCAGGGCATTGGCAGGTGGTCCTCTGGGCTTACAAGGCATACATTCGGCCTTAATGAGGGGGGGGGGGTTGTGGTGCGGGGGGGGGGGGGCAGTTGGAAGCGGAACTGGGTCTACCCCATCTGTGTAGTGTCTTTCCACCTATGGTATGCTTTTCTGTCTGTCTGGTTGTTGGGGGTTGTGAGCTTGTGTGTGCATCCCCAACTTGTGGCTGCCCATCTCCCCTAGATGTCGGTGGTGAGACATCCAGGGCATTCTTCAAACATTGGGCGAGCAGCAGAGCGGCCCAGAGGCCGGGCGGAATTCATTTAAGCTTGGCGCAATGAGGGATCCGGATTTCCTGGTGGGGACAGCATGGCATGCGATGGCATCAATTGGTGCCCTTGCTGTATCGCCTGCGTGACAGGACCCTGCTGCTAATGCTTCTGGGTGGTAATGAAGTGGACAGTTGGACTGGCAAGCAACTTATAGATTCAGTTAAGGACAATTTGAGACTTGTGATGGCCTGGTTTCCGACGTGGGTGGCGTGGTCGGACATCATACCACGGGCCAGCCCGGTTGCCGGCGCGCAAGTGGCAGCGGGGTTTGCACAAAGTAAATAGGCAGATCGGAGTGTGGGTACTGGCTATGGGGGGTTGTCAGTAAGCACCCATGGGTGGACACGCGGTGTGCAGGTTTATTTGCTACAGACGGAGTGCATTTGTCAGCGGTGGGGTTGGATCTTTTCTTAAATGATTTGCAGGAATGTATCGAAGCCACCAGTGTGGAGGGATATCACTAGGGTGCAGCTTGTGGGGGGGAGGGGGCTTTGCGATGCAAGAGCCCTCCCCCGGTGGCAAAAACCCGAGCTACAAGGACTAGGCTCAGGGGTGAGCCGGTGCAGAAGTGGGTTGGGGGACCCGGTGGAATGTGTGGAGGTCCACACAGGCCTTGGCTCTTGCTGAAGTGGCGGAGTCGGAAGAGGCCGGCTGGAAAAAGAGGTCACTTGCTGTCAGGGCAAGTGGCGGGGGGGGGGGGGGGGGGGCAGTGGTTGCTGCGATGTGTCTGTAAAATTGTAGCTCGGGCAAAAGGGGGGTTGTTATGATTTAAGTAATAAGTAATGTTAATAAAGCAAGCTGCGGCCTGTGTTATCCCACACTGGTGTGTTGTGTTATTGAGAAAAAAAGGAGTACGGGGGGGTCAATTAGCCTGAAGAAGCAGGAGTACGGGGGGGGGGGGGGGAAGGGGGGTCAATTAGCCTGAACCAGGGGTACCGGCTCCAAGGATTATGTAGGGGCCGAAAGCTTGTCTCGACGGGCCCCGTTACTCGAGGGCCGGGACCCGTCGAGAAGGTTCGGGACGATAGGGGGCAGGCGGTGTGAGCACGACGCCTCATAGGGCTCTGTAGATGTCGAGGGAGGCAGGCGATTGGCCGAGAGGGAAAAGGGGGCGGGGCATAGCGGGCTTGGAGACACCCGATAGGCAGGGGGAAAAAGAGGCGGACCAAGGGCGAAGGTAGAAGGAGGGGGGGGGGTGGTCACTCGTAGATCAGGGCATTGTTTTTTCCCTGATCCTCGGAGGTGGTTACCCGCCCTCCCATCCTTCTTTGTTTTTCTTAAGGGTTAGTCAAGTGCAAAGAGTTGTTGCTGTTTGTCTAATTTGTTTCAGGAGGAGGAGGATTTTGTCGCAGCGGAAGCAAAAACCCGAGCTACAGGGACTAGGCTCAGGGGTGAGCCGGTGCAGAAGTGGGTCGGGTGACCCGGTGGAATGTGTGGAGGTCCACACAGGCCTTGGCTCTTGCTGAAGTGGCGGAGTCAGAAGAGGCCGGCTGGAGGAAGAGGCCACTTGCTGTCAGAGCTAGAAATGGTCCAGTGGGGTTTTTTTGAAAATTTCCCACTGGTAAGGTCTTCGGAGGTGATGCTGGAGTCCATTTGGTTGGCTCGAGACTTGTTTTACAAGGTTTGTTCTTTGACCCTACCAATTACAAGGGAGAAAACGCTGTGAAGATTCATAATCTTGAAGAAACAATGGTCTCATGAAAGAAAATGTGAGGAAACTACAACTCGGTTGCAAAAGATAAACCAAAAGCAAGCTTCTACTTTACAAGATAGAATATTGTTCCAACATAAAGAACTGAGATAGTCTGGACGTGACAAACCATCTTGAAAAATCTACTGAAGAGGTGGTGGTAAGAACAACCTTGCTAGTGACTTTTCTCTTTCACCAAGACCTGGGTGCTTTACTTTACCTTTTCTTTAAAGTTAAAGACTCTACATTTCTCAGTGGAAAGGTTTTAATATTTCCTGATGTTTCTAGATCAACACAGACCAGATGCAACCAATTCCTCAATCTTCATCAAAAGGTTCTTGATATAGGAGCAAAATTCAGTTAAAATATCCATATCTGGAGGAAGTGACGTCACGAAACTGAATGGCTGCTTAGTCCCGGAGCTCCGTTCCTACCTCTGCGAAAAAGGCACTATTCGCTATAAATTAATCTCTCACAACATTCGCATGAAAGGCGAACTGGTGCTGAATTAATTGAATCCAGAAAAATGAGTAAAAGAAGCGGCGCGCTGCATCGGGAGAGCGAGCGTCTGTCGTCGAAGCAACCGGATCGAGGCCTAGCGCACCCCGCCTCCCCCAAGGTATGCAGACTCCCAGAAGTTAGCCAGATTTCGCCTCGCGAAGTGCGCTGCGAGCCCATCCCCGCTCAGGCTCCCTCACAGGAACTGACTCAATGCTTGGAGGCACTCAGGGCTGAAATTGTTGCGTCAAAAGACGAAATCCTGGAGCATGTGGATGCTCTGAGCGCCGAAATGAGGGAGCTGGGGGGGAGGGTTGAAGCTTTGGAAGAGCGCGCAGACGAGCTGGGGGAGAGACACGACGAGACAGACAAACGCTTGCAAAAATTGACAGACCAGGCGGAGGATCTGCGTTTGAAATTAGATGACCTTGAAAACAGGGGGCGCAGGCAAAATCTTCGCTTTCGAGGAGTTCAGGAAAATGGAGACCAGGAAGATGTCCAGACAGTGGTGCGATCTATATGTGCACAGTTGATGGGCCCAGATTTTGATACCAGTGAGATAGAAATGGACAGAGCTCATAGAGCGCTTGGGCCTGCGAGGGACAACAGACCGCGAGATATTGTGGTGCGTTTTACCACCTATGCTTGCAAAGAAAGGATTTGGCAAAAAGCTCGACAATCCACCAACCTTGAATTCAAGGGGGCCCGCGTTGCGGTCTACCAGGATCTTTCTCTGTACACCTTGACCTTGAGAAGGAACATGAAGCCGGTCATAGAGGTCCTAACTAAGGAAAAAATATTGTACAGATGGGCATTTCCGTTTGCAATTTGCTTTGAGATTAAAGGGGAGAAACTCCGCTGTCGCACTGTGGAGGCAGCATGGAAGAGCCTTTACGAGGTGGGATTAACATCTACAGAGAGTCCGCCGACGGAGTTGGCTCCCGCAACAAAAGCACGGCTGCAGAGATGGAAAAGAGTTGAAAAAGGAGCAAAGAAACCACGAAACCAGACCTGAGAAGCACCAACTGGACAGTGTGGTGCAAAGATAGCTCTGGAGTTCAAAGCCCCAGCAGGGGAAGCGATGACTTTATGATTAAGGGAGAGTGAGAGTGACTTAAACATTATCATACGAAATAAGACAGTGGATTTTCATATGTATCTGAGAAGATAAGTGGAGGTGGGGACGTGAGAAGGAGGGGATTGAGGGGTTCCGTTTATTTTGGGTTAAAAAATTGTAGTATAAAAAAAAAAAAAAAAAAAAGGTTGGAAATCAGTTAGTGGAGTTTCTTCTTCAAAATCCCAAGCAGTATCTTAAGGAGCTGCTTGGTGGGTTGTTAAGAGGGAAGGGAAGGGAGGGAGGCAGGAGGGGAGAAGGAGTTAGGGTGGGTATGGATGGGGGGGAGGGGATAGTAAGGGTAGGGAATAGTAGGGGAGAGAGGGAGCTAGAGTTAGGATTAAGCCTTCCCGGGGTTATAATTTATTGTTCACTGTACCGAAATATAAATGGTTGATTTTAGGGTTTGCACATATAACATAAAGGGGCTGAACTCTCCATACAAGAGGCACGCACTGATGCGGGAGTTGAATTTGATGAGACCGCGGGTTGTTTTCCTGCAGGAAACTCATTTTCAGCGAAGACACGAAGGGCTTTTGAATTTTAAACAATACCAGCAAGTGTTCTGTGCCTCCGATGTGGCTGGTTCTAAAAAACGTGGTGTAGCAATAATGTTTCATAAAGACACTCAGGTACAAGTCTTACACTCTAGAAAGGATAAGGAGGGCAGATTTTTGCTATTGCACGTGATGTTGGAGCAGGAGGAATGCACATTGGCTAATGTATATGCCCCGAATGAGAGGCAGGATAAGTTTTTCATGCGCCTGAGGAAGGAACTACAGGCCTTTGCTAAAGGTAAACTGATTGTGGCTGGTGATTTTAATGCCACCATGCAGCCAGGTTTAGATAGGTCAGCTCCTCCTGCTCTGATTGACCGTAAAAATTCTAGTGCTTTAAACTATTTGGTCGATGAGATGGGTTTATATGATCCCTGGAGAATTGGGAATACCAGGGGGAGGGAGTACACCTTTTACTCAACAGTACACCTCTCTTACTCCAGAATTGACTATGTTTTCTTGGACAAGGCATTGTCGATTGGAGGGGGAGGGGCTAATATAGGTCACATAACGATTTCAGATCACGCTCCAGTCTGGGTCAATATTCCATCATTGAGGGAGGAGCAGCGTGACAGAAGATGGACGATTAATAATTCTCTATTACAAGACCCGGAGCTGGTGGGGAGATTTTACCCAGTACTAAAAGAGTATTTTGACATTAATATAGATTCTGGACCATCTCTGGGTACAGTTTGGGATGCATTTAAAGCAGTAGCGAGAGGGTTTTTTCTCAAGCAGGCTGGTCAAAAAGCTCGAGTTCATAAGGAACGCCTGTCTAAATGTATGGATAAATTGGGGGAGCTAGAGCTTAAATATAGAGATACTGGGTCGGTGGCCGATTATCGGAGGCTGCAGGCTATGAGACTGGAGGTGACTGATCTGCATGAGGATAGTTTGAAATTTGTGCACGCAAGGCTTAACCAGGTGTACTATGCAGGTGCTAATAAACCTGGAAGATTATTGGCCACTAAGTTACGAAAGATGAGATCTGACCGAAATATACTAAGGATGAGGGGTACTAGAGGTGAGGTGGTGCACAAATCCACACAAATCAGAGATTGTTTTGCACAATATTATGAACAATTGTATCGAGAGGATGCTGCTGTACAGATTGATAAAATAGATGAATATTTGGAGGCGAGGGGCTTGAATGTGCTTTCTGAGACACAGAGATTGGACCTGGACCGACCGGTGGGAGTAGATGAAGTTATTCAGGCCATCAAGAATCTGCCAACGGGGAAAGTGCCGGGGCTAGATGGTTTTACAAACGAATTTTATAAGACATTTGTAACCCAACTAGCGCCCTATTTGACTTTGATCGTTAATTCGGTGCGAGAGGGAGCTCACTGCCATTGACGATGTTGGAGGCATGGGTGGCAGTAATACCAAAGCCTGGTAAGGATAGAACTGAATGCTCTTCGTACCGCCCAATATCGATACTCAATACGGACGTAAAAATTTTGGCGAAGGTCCTGGCCACTAGGCTAGGGAGGCTCTTGCCTTGTTTAATTCACCCAGATCAGGTAGGCTTTGTAGCTAACAGACAAGCTATGGATAATATCCGGAGAACAGTGGACCTTTTATATGCAACTCGGACGAGGGCTAACCCGGTGGTTTTACTGGGGCTGGACGCTGAGAAAGCCTTTGACCGGGTCCACTGGGGGTTTCTTGACAAGGTCCTAGCTAGGGCTGGGATAGGTACCCAATATAGAACTTGGATTGGGGCATTATATACGGGGCCACGGGCTTGTGTGAGGGTGAATGGGGGACACTCGGCGATGTTTCAGCTAGGAAGGGGTACGAGACAGGGGTGCCCGCTGTCTCCCTACTCTTTGCTCTGGCAATGGAGCCCCTGGCGGAGGCGATTAAAACATCCAGACATAGCCGGGGTGAAGGTGGGAGGACAAGAATATAAAGTAGCGTTGTTTGCTGACGATGTCCTCCTGTCATTAACAAACCCGCTGATCTCCTTACCTAACCTCATGAAAGTGATACGGGAATACGCGGAAATTTCAGGATATAAACTTAATGCTAGTAAGTCTATAGGAATGGCAGTTGGGGTGCCTTCGAGTGTAATGGAGACTTTGAAGACATCCTTCCCTTTTAAGTGGGAGGAGAGTGCATTGAGTTACTTGGGTGTGAAGATCACTAGTAATATAGCCGCTCTGTTTGATAATAACTACCAAGCCCTTAAGAGGGAGATACAGAGGGATCTGGACAGATGGTTGGGTGTGGGACTGTCTTGGTTCGGGCGCATTGCAGCAATTAAAATGAACGTCTTGCCCAGGCTGCTATACCTGTTCCAGGTCTTGCCTTTGAAGGTGTCTAGATCCTTCCTGTCTGGCCTTCAGGATATTTGATCCGATTCATTTGGAATCATAAAAGACCACGATTGCCCCGAACATTGCTATACAAGAGTAGGAGGGAGGGAGGCCTGGAGTCCCCAACCTGACGTGGTATTATTGGGCGGCCCAGGCGAGAGGTGCTATAGACTGGTTTAGAGGGGAGGACCATAAAAGATGGGTGGCTATAGAGCAAGCTTTGGTGGGCTCGCGACCCCTGAACCATTTAATGTGGCTACCTAGTAAACATAGAGGAAGGACAGACAGATTTCCTCCCACAGTCCAGGCTACGTTTCATTATTGGGACTCTATGTTCACAGACCGTCAACCGATATTATCAGGCTTAGCCCCAATTGCAGATAACCCCTCCTTTGAACCGGGTGTGGGTAGTAGACCTTTCAGTGACTGGGCTGTAGCAGGCCTGGATTTGTTAGGGCAGTTACATGTGGGTGATAGGGTGACCCCTTTTGAGAACTTGATGAAAGATTATGGACTTAGCTCCGGTGATCACTATGCCTACTTGCAGCTTCATCACTTTCTCAAGGGACCTGTTTATGGTATATGCTTAAAACGTGACACACACCCGATGGAGGAGATTTGTGTAGACACGAAGCGTACGAAGGGTCTGATATCCTTTTTATATGATTACTTAATGCGGCTTTCGAAACCGCATGTATTACATAGACAGAGATGGGAGCAAGAACTACAATTTACACTTCCTAAGGCCAATTGGTTGACTCTGGAAAAGAATATTAGGAAGGTATCATTAGCAGTGGCCTTACAAGAAAATGCGGTTAAGGTGCTTACAGATGGTACTTGACTCCTGCTAGACTACATCACATGAATGCTCAAATATCACTTAGGTGCTGGCGAAACTGTGGAGAGGTGGGAACTGCAGGGCACATTTGGTGGAAATGTCTGAAAGCACAAGCTTATTGGAGAGGGATTCAAGCACGCCTTCAGGGATGGATTGGCAGGTCTGTGCAGTGGCATCCCTCGATCTTTTTGCTGGGGGCACGACCTGAAGGTCTTGAAGCCCACCAGTGGCTCCTGGTGCGGACCACTCTCAATGTGGCAAGGGTGAATTTGGCTCAAAGCTGGAAATCCCCTATGGTCCCCTCAATGGTAAGATGGATAACCAAGGTTCGCTATACCTGTGAAATGGAACGGTTGACTGCCGTAAAGCGAAGAATGCTGCCTAAATGGCAGAGAATTTGGGAACCCTTTTTGGCTAAGTGCGTAGAATAATATATGTTTTGGATGTTATAAGAAATAAGAGGGAAGACGGGTGGGGGGGGGGGGGGGAGGTTTAGAGTTGATAGAGGGGGGAAGGGATATAAAGGTGGGGTAGATGTAAATGTAAATCATAAAATCTTTGAAGTACTGCGAGCTCCATATCTGAAACTGTTAATCTGCTAACACTGTTATTAGTTATCTTGATTAGTTTGACCTGGATTGAAAGTGAATCACTATACCTTATGGATATTATGTAAAGAAGGTTAAAACTTATGTTTGATTAACAATGTTGAATAAAGACTTCTATAAAAAAAAAAAAAAATATCCATATCTTTTATGATCCTTCCCAGTTATAATTTTTCCTCAAAAGTAAAGGACTGACAGGACACAGGGACCAACTCACCTCCTTAGTTCTGAGTCATATACTATTTTCAGCCACTACTTGCTGTTATCTTTGTTTAGTTAATCTTCAAGTATTATACCTTCTTCAGGTTTTATGACCTCTTGTCCCCCGCTGTGCGGACTATATTTGAACTGTTAAAACTTTTCTTTTCCTTTTGATAATTATGATTTCTTAAATCTAAGTTTCATGCTCATTATCTTATACAAAGGTTTGTTTTGATGTAAAAATTTCTAAGGCATAATAAAAAAAAACAACAAAAAAACAAAAATAAGCAGTAGCGAGGGAATGACGATATCAGTGTGCCACCATCTTAGATCATCTCAGGGGATTCATTCCTATATGATCTGTTTGTGTGATTCTGTAAACCTTTTTATAATTACATTCAGATGATGCAAGAGAAGGATGTCAGATTACCTATGTTCTTTCCTACCATATTGTATTTCCCTTCTTCCTTTTACAAAGGAATTTTTATTGTAAACCATTCTAAAAGGCCTCTAAAGGGCAGTAAATGAAATATTAATAAAACTTGAAGAGTCTCTTCTGAACATGCCTGTGCCCAGAGTTTCAGAGAAACTATGAGAGGAGAAATTGAAAGCTATATTTTAGGAGACATTTTAACAGATGCAAGGATATAATACTGCTTTGTGTATTCTTTTGAAATACTACTATATATGCAATTATCTTAAAGCAGGCCTTTCTTACAATATCTATATAAAAGGTTTTATTTATGCAGATTATTAATCACCAGAAGTATTTTTTAAAATCAGACAGCTTACTTGAAAACACCCCTAGCCCGTATTCCTGGTACAACTGGTTATGTTAGATGAAGCCAATACATTTTTCACATAAGGCACGATAAATGCATAAATGAGCCCTATTTCTCCTCTTCTCCCAACTTTTTCAGAACACCTTCTTCCCTTAATTGTACTTACTGGGTGGTCTCACAGGCTGTGGCTGACCCATACCAGCAGCAGACTGTGGAAGGCCCTGGGACTGTGCCCCAGAGGTCTGTAAGCCCGGCTGGTTACTTAGTATTCCTTGTCTCTGTAAACGAGATCTGCGTTTCTCTTCCAGTTCCTTTTGAATTTTGTAGATTTTCTCTGCTAGTAAATGATAATATTCATCCTGAATCAAGGCAAAAAAAAAAATATGGATCTCTACAGTAGCCACTTACAGACTAAGAATTTTTCTTATACAAAACCCCTCCAAGAGAATGTAAATTGTGCTAAGCTATAGTACTCCTGAAACTGGGCTAGCGAGACTGGATCTTACTTGTCCTTAAACATGTAACATAATATTTTATAAAACAGCAGCAAAAAAAAAAAAAAAATCTGCACTACAAACCACCTGTCCATCACATCCATTTCACAAAATGTATATCTTGTGCCTACTACTAACTGCTGAGCAAACAATATAGAAATACAGATTACTTCCAAACAGACAAAGAAAACTGAGGTAGCCTATGCAAGTTCAGCAGCCTTGGTGTTTTGTATGGTCTGGTGATCTTAGAGCAATCTCACTATGCTGCATCCATACATTTTCCATGCAGACCTGCAGTTCATTGAAATGACAAATGCATTAGGATGTGCTATTTTGTGTTGTTTTCAAAGTAAAACTAAAAATTGTATCAGTTTCACATTTTAGTACACACAACCTACATAGCATGCAGTAAAGTGAAGTCACTTACCTTTTAACAGTGGTTCTCCATAGACAGAATAAAATCAGTCACATACAACTAGGGTAATGTCATCTAATACCTAGGTGTGCAGCTCTCGAGCTCAGAAAAACATATTCCCTTGGAGACAATGTCTTCAAATGAGTTAGGTTTGCATACACCATTATAGTAATAAACCTCACTCCTACGCCAGGATACATGAAGTATGATCTCAGACTCTTAAATTTACTGTTAACACTCACTGCAGTGCTTGCCTCATGCCAAAGGCAGCATCCTTGTCAAGTTCGTACGATGTAACATGTATAAGAAACCTATCAAGGTATGCTCGAAAATCAATGTTTTTTTTTTTTTTTAAATCAAGCCTATGAGATCTAAAATAAGAAAATTTTCTTCCTAGTACTTGCTAGGTTTCCTTCCACCTTTACCTCAGACTTGCTACTGTAGAATTCAGTTAATCATGCATTTATAGCATTGATTATTGTAATGTTATTTACACAGGTCTTCCAAAATCAGAATTAAAACGATTTGAAACTTTGCAGAACACTGCAGCTCAAGTACTATGTCATGCCAGACGAAATGGCCATATCACCCCACTCCTATGAAAATTGTACTGGCTTCCAGTCAAGTTACAGAATTCAGTTTAAAATTCTTACTCTGACATTTAAGGCACTCCAGAATAGATTACTGGACTGCCAGCCAAAATTTAACGATATCTTACACCCCTTCCCGCATGCTTCTTTCTATTAATGACCATAGACTCATTCTACATAGTCCATTTCAAGACTACTGGGAGTCAACTAGAAGTGGTGCATTGTATTTTACGGCCCCGTTCCTCCAGAACAATTTGCCTCACATAATCCATGCAGAGTCATCTCTGAAAAATTTTAAAATTAGCCTCAAAATCATCTTTGTAGAGGATTTTAGTTGATTGAAGATGCATCCCTTTGGAAAACAAATCTGAGGCACTGCTGTATGAATGGTTTGCTTTCCTATGATTTAATGGAGTTCTGTGCTATGATTCAATTGTATTGTACATCACCTTGAATTATTTTGTAAAAAGGGTGATTCAACAAATCTGAATAAATATAAATCATGCAGCTCTTGAAAGATGGAGCTATGTGCTTCCTAAAATCCTTCTGTGTTTTCAAAGGACCGATAACATAATGTACTTCAACTTTACTGTGAAATATGTGGTGCTAGAAGAAAATAGAATATCTGTTCTTAAGGTGGCATCACAAACAAGCCAAATTGTAGGGGAAGATTAAAAACTGGGGAGGAAGTCAACGCTAACAGGATGGAAGTGGATGGAAATAGGTGATGGATCCAGATTGCACATTGATGCTTAACAGTTTTTCAGGTAAGATTTTTGTATGATTTTGTAAAGTTTATTTAAGCGCTCTAGTGTACCAAGGGTGGGGGCAGTCTGCCCCGGGGTGAAGACAACAAGGGGTTATATGTTGAAAGCTATGGCAACCTCGGACTGTCTCTTCATGTTCAAGTGTACAGCGCTGCGTACGTCCAGTAGTGCTATAGAAATGATAAGTAGTAGTAGTATATGGAACAGGTGCGCAGCTGTCAGCTCTGCCAGTCTCCTGCTCCCTCTGATGTCAATTTCTTATTCCGGAGCAGGGGACCAGCAGAGCTGACAGCTGCGCACCTGCTCGTGAGGAGGGTGCTCTGCCCCAGGTGGCAACTAAGGTAGGTACGCCACTGTTTTAAGAGTTTACTCCCAAAGGAGGTTTTTTTGCCTAAACTGATCCATGCATAACAGGTGTAAAGTACACCACAGAGTTCTGAGGCTTTTTCCTCTTTATATTAGTATTATATTTATGTGAAGATTCTGTTTATACTTTGACTGTTGCTGTAATTTATGAACCCTATTAGTTTTTTGATATTGTGTCTGCCACTTTGGTCGTGATCTTGGCTCTCACGTTAAACTCTGTGTTTAAATGGTCTCATAGGCTGTATTTGACCCATAACAGCAACCTGTGGGAGGCCGATGCACAGAGGTCACAGTTACATATGACAGCTGCGGGTGAGCTTACCGAGTCGCAAACAGCGACTGATGCACAAAGCGGTAGCATGCAAATTAACGCCGATACACAAAGGTTGCTGTTACATTTCCGTGCATGCCATCCCCTTTGGCATTAGCCGCTGTTTGTGACCGGTAAACTGTCAAATGCAACAACTATGGGAAGGAGTTTTTTTGTTGTTGTGCGAGGGGGGGGGGGGGGGGGGAGACACCTCAAGAGGGGGGGGGGGGTCCACTGGAGTATATTCTAAATACAAATTTTTTTAATTTTTATTTTTAAACAGATTAGATTACTGCTACTCTCTATGAGGCCTTCCTGCAGCCTCTCCAGGCTAGGGAACATATTTATTATTTTTTTACACAGACTTGATGTGCCACTAAGGCCTGGGATATAGGCAAAATGTGGTTTACAATAAAATCTAAAATAATAAAATTAAAATACAGCATTTAAAATCTAAAATAAAGAGGAAACACCTGATACAGGTTAAGTATCTTCGCTTTCTCCGAGGACAAGCAGGCTGCTTGTTCTCATGACTGGGTATCCCTAGCACCCAGGCTCACTCAAAACAACAAAGAAAGGTCAACTGGGCCTCGCAATGGTGAGGACATTACATAGATTGACCTATGAACCAGAACATCTAACTGAAAGTGCAGCCTGGAACAGAATAAAAATGGGCCTAGGGAGGTGGAGTTGGATTCTCAACCCCAAACAGATTCTGCAGCACCGACTGCCCGAACCGACTGTCAAGGCGGGTATCCTGCTGAAGACAGTAGTGAGATGTGAATGTGTGGATTGATGACCATGTCGCAGCCTTGCAAATCTTCTATAGTGGCTGACTTCAAGTGAGCCACCGACGCCGCCATGGCTCTAACACTATGAGCCGTGACGTGACCTTCAAGAGTCAGCCCAGCTTGGGCATGTGAAGGAAATGCAATCTGCTAGCCAATTAGAGATGGTGCGTTTCCCGACAGCGACTCCCCTTCTGTTGGGATCAAAAGAAACAAACATTGGGGCGGACTGTCTGAAGGGGCTTGTCCGCTCCACATAAGGCCAATGCTCTCTTGCAGTCCAAGGTGTGCAACTGACGTTCAGCAGGGCAGGTATGAGGAGGGGAAAAAATGTTGGCAAGACAACTGACTAGTTCAAATGGAACTCCGACACCACCTTCAGCAAGAACTTAGGGTGAGTACGGAGGACTACTCTATTATGGTGAAACTTAAGATAAGGAGCCTGCACTACCAAGGCTTGAAGCTCACTGACTCTATGAGCTGAAGTAACAGACACCAAGAAAATGACCTTCCAGGTCAAATACTTCAGATGGCAGGAATTTAGTGGCTCAAAAGGGGCTTCATCAGCTGGGTGAGAACGACGTTGAGATCCCATGACACTGGTGGAGGTTTGACAGGGGGCTTTGATAGAAGCAAGCCTCTCATGAAGCGAACTAAAGGCTGTCCAGAGATCTGCTTACCTTCCACAGGAGAATGAAAAGCACTAACTGCACTAAGGTGAACTCGTACGGAGTAGGTCTTGCCACCAGACTCTGATAAGTGTAGAAGGTATTCAAGCAGGGTCTGTGTAGGACAAGAGCGAGGATCTAAGGCCTTGCTATCACACCAGACGGCAAACCTCCATTTGAAAAAGTAACACTTCTTCTTGGAATCTTTCCTGGAAGCAAGCAAAACCCGGGACACACCCTCAGAGAGACCCAAGGAAGCGAAATCTACACTCTCAACATCCAGGCTGAGAGAGCCAGAGACTGGAGTTGAGATGCAGAAGCACCCCCTCGTTCTGAGATATGAGGGTTGGAAAACAGTCCAATCTCACGGTTCTTCGGAGGACAACTCTAGAAGAAGAGGGAACCAAATCTGACGCGGCCAGAAGGGAGCAATCAGAATCATGGTTCCACGGTCTTGCTGGGTTTCAGCAAAGTCTTCCCCACCAGAGGTATGGGAGGATATGCGTATAGAAGACCCTTTCCCAATGAAGGAGAAAGGCATCTGACGCTAGTCTGTTGTGGGCCTGAAGTCTGAAACAGAATTGAGGAACCTTGTGATTGATCTGAGTGGCAAAAGATCCACGAGGGGGTGCCCTGCTCTCGGAAGATCTTGCAAACCATGCCCGTTGAGCGACCACTCATGAGGTTGCATAATTCTGCTCAATCTGTTGGCCAGACTGTTGTTTATGCCTGCCAGATAAGTGGCTTGGGCTTGCCGTAACGGCGAGCCCAAAGCCACAACCTGATGGCTTCCCGACACAGGGGGGGCGAGATCCGGTGGCCCCCTGCTTGTCTGGTAACCTGATTGTCTGTCTGAATTTGGATGATTTGATTGGACAGCCAATCCCTGAAAGCCTTTACAGCGTCCAGACTGCTCGTAACTCCAGGAGATTGTTCTGAAGACCCTTTCTTGGGAGACCAAACTCCCTGTGTGTGAAGCCCATCGACATGAGCTCCCACCCCAGGAGGGATGCATCCGTTGTCAGCACTTTTTGTGCTGAGGAATTTGGAATGGACGTCCCAAGGTCAAATGGGATTGAATCGTCCACCATTGAAGGGAATTGTGAAAATCGGTGGACAGCTGGATTGCATCCTCTAGATCCCCCGCAGCTCGACACCACTGGGAAGCTAGGGTCCATTGAGATGATCTCATGTGAAGACGGGCCATGGGTATCACGTGAACTGTGGAGGCCATGTGGCCTAGAAGTCTCAACATCTGCCGAGCTGTGATCTGCTGAGATGCTTTGGCCATGGAAACTAGAGACAGAAGATTGTCTGCTCTCGTCTCGGAAAGGTAGGCGTGAGCCGTCTGTGAGTTCAGCAGAGCTCCTATGAATTCTAGTTTTTGGACTGGAAGAAGATGAGACTTGGGTAATTTACAACAAACCCTAGTGAGTTGAATAGTTATCTGCATGGACTGTAGAGCTCCTGCCTCTGAGGTGTTCTTCACCAGCCAATCGCTGAGATAAGGGAACACATGCACTCCCAGTCTGCGTAGCGACACTGCAACTACTGCCAGGCATTTTGTCAAGACCCTGGGCGCAGAGACGCCAGACCAAAGGGCACACACAATACTGGAAGTGCTGCACTCCCAGACAGAATTGAAGTACCTTCTGTGAGCTGGAAGTATCGGGATGTGTGTATAAGCATCCTTTAAGTCCAGAGAGCATAGCCAATCGTTTTCTGAATCATGGGAAGAAGGGTGCCCAGAGAAACCATCCTGAACTTTTCTCTGACCAGTAATTTGTTCAGGACCCTTAGGTCTAGGATGGGACGCATCCCCCGTTTTCTTTGCACAAGAAAGTAGGAATAGAATCCCTGGTCTTCTTGCCCTGGTGGAACGGGCTCGACCGCATCGGCGTTGAGAAGGGCAGAGAGTTCCTCTGCAAGTACCTGCCTGTGCTAGAAGCTGAAAGACTGAGCTCCTGGTGGACAATTTGGAGGTGTGGAGATCAAATTGAGGGAGTATCCTAGCTGGACTATTTGAAGAACCCCCAATCGGAGGTTATGAGAGGCCACCTTTGATGAAAAAACTTTAACCTCCCTCCAACCAGCAGATCATCCGATACAGACACTTTATGGTTGCTACGCTCAGCTGGAGCAAGTCAAAAGCCCATCCCTTGCTTTTGCTGGGGAGCTACAGGTGCCTGCCTTGGTGCACGCTGTTGACAAGAACGAGTGCGCTGGGGATGAGCCTGAGAAGGCTGTCGAGAAGGAGCATTGTACCTACGTGTATTATAAGCATAGGAGAATTCTTCCTTCCCCTGAAAAATCGTCACCTGTTGAGGTAGAAGCAGAAGGCGCCAGGCAGGAGAGATTGTCCATAGCAGTTTCCCGCTGCGTGATCTGATCTACCACCTACTCGACTTTCTCACCAAAAATGTTATCCCCCCCGGCAAGGGACATCCGCAAGCCGCTGCTGGATTCGATTGTCCAGGTCAGAGGCACGCAGCCATGAGAGTCTGCGCATCACTATACCTTGGGCAGCGGATCTGGATGCAACATCAAAAGAATCATAAGCACCCTGGATAGGAAATTATGACACGCCATCTGCTGCCTGACCACCTCCTGAAAAGGCCTGGCCTGCTCCTGAGGGAGCTTATCGACCAAGTCCGCCAGTGCTTCACCGTGTTCCTCAAGTGGATGCTTGTGTAGAGCTGGTAGGATTGAATCTTGGCTGGTAGGCCTTTCTCCCAAAAGAATCCAGGGTTCTAGATTCTCGTCCCGGGGGCGCCGAGGCAAAATCTCTACAACTCCTGGCTCTCTTGAGAGCGAAATCCACAACCATAGAGTCGTGAGGTAACTGCGATTTCACCAACTCAGGTTCTCCGTGAATCCGATATTGGGACTCAGCTTTCTTAGGGATGGTGGGATTACTTAGCGATTTCATCCAGTTTCTTAGAAGTGTCACCTTAAGGACATTATGTAAAGGAACCATGGATGACTCCTTAGGTGGCAAGGGATAGTCAAGGATCTCGAGCATCTCAGTCCTGGGCTCATCCTCAGAAACCACAGGGAAGGGAATAGCCACAGACATTTCCCGGACAAATGAAGAGAAAGAAGACTCTCAGGGGAGAAAGCTTTCTTTCTGGAGACGGAGTAGGATCAGAGGGGAAACCACAAGACTCCCCAGAACAGAAATACCTGGGATCTTGCCCTTCATCACACGAGGCATCCTCATCGGTATTGAACAAGAGTTCCTTAACTGCAGTCCAAAACCGGGCCTGTCTCGACGCCGAGGAACCATGTCCTCGATGGCGATGCCAAGAAGTCGACTCCCATGCCAGCGGCGATGAAGCTCCCTCCAGCGATGTCGACGGGGAGTCAACCTGGGTGGCAGCTGACGCCGATGCTGCAGGCGGTACCGGCGTCGGAGACCTCACCACAGGCATAGAGAGCCAGCTGCCGCTTCCATCGACGGAGCCGAGGGGGCAAGAACGCCCTCTACCAGAGCAGACTGACGCAGCAACCCTTCCAGAAGACCTGGAAGAATGGCTTTGATGCGCTCGTCTAAAGTATCTGTCGAGGAAGGCTGGTGCAGGAACCGGCGTCAGAACCAGTGGAGG